>NC_050573.1:194666135-195005598 GCF_011100635.1 Trichosurus vulpecula
CTCCTCCCCCCATCTTCTCAGCTGAGAACCTTGCCTCATCTTTCACTGAAAAAAAAAATTATCATGCAGGATAAGCTGGAGAAGGAAAGAAATGATGCCAAGAATGCAGTGGAAGAACATGTTTATGAAATGAGAGATAAACTAAATGGCCTATATGAGAAATTTGTCAGTGAGGATGACCGTAACAGTTTTACTTTGAAATTGGAAGATACTGAGAATTGGTTGTATGAAGATGGAGAAGATCAGCCCAAACATGTTTATATTGATAAATTAACAGAATTGAAGAATCTGGGTCAGCCTATTAAAAATCAGTTCCAGGAATCTGAAGAAAGACCAAAGACATTTGAAGAACTGGGAAAACAAATCCAAATGTTTATGAAAATCATTGACTCTTTCAGAAACAAGGAAGAACAGTATGACCATTTGGATGCAGCCGATGTGTTGAAAGTTGAGAAAAGCACTAATGAAGCAATGGAATGGATGAACAGCAAGCTAAATCTTCAAAACAGTCTTACTGTGGATCCAGTTGTAAAGATAAAGGATATTGAAGCAAAAATTAAAGAGCTTACAAGTATCTGTAACCCTCTAGTTACAAAACTTAGACCCAAAGTGGAGCTTCCGAAAGATGATGAACATGTGGAAGAGAATGGACCAGTAGAAGGACAAGACGATAGCCACGGAGAGGCTCAGTCCACTGAGCAGAATATAGATCCAAGCACCTCCCCAGATTCTGAGAAGAAACTTCCTGAAATGGACATTGATTAATTCCAGCACTTGTTTATATTAAAGCCCACTTATCATAAAGCTTTAAGTTGTCAACTTTGTTCTAAATAGCAAAGAAAGCAGATTAATATTACAAGTTATTTAGAGTTTGTTTTCTAGTTTTCTTCTCTTGAAGGGAAATCCACGTATTGAATATGAAAACTGAAAAATGCATCAGTACACCATCCAATATGTTGAATGTTTTCCCCATAGTTCTTATGTTATACCTGTTTGTTTTGAAATTATTGAAGCAGCAGTTCCTTCCTTTTTTATTTTTTATATTTAATCAGATGGAGGAAGAAGTTTGTTACGGAGATCTAGGCCAGAGATCTGTAATTAGCTAGAGATCAAGCTTAATAGGATGCTCTGGCCAAAGGCTTGCAGGTGTAAATATATTTTAAACATTGTTGGGGGTGGGAAGAAGGGAAACTAGAAAGGCATGACTTTCTGAGGTTTTTCTGTAGCACAGAAAATGATGGTGCCCTAATTCTTTCTTTGCTTGTATATTAAGACACTCCTTAAATGAACAGATTCCCTCCTAGCAAGTGCTGTATATGTTAACCTATTTGGAATACAAGCTAAATGAGTGTGGGGACATATTTTAATCAGGTTTTTAGGCCTGAAAGATGCTTCTTAAGCTGTGTTATATATCCCGGTCGCTGAAGTTTAAGCAGATCTTTAATGGATGTATGATATCATGGGTAAGATGTTTTCCTGAATTTAGTAGATATGAAGTAGGGTGTGAATCAAGGTAAACACACCCAAGAAATGTACATTTTGGTCTCTGTTCAGATTGAGTTGTACTCTTAGACGGTTACTCTAATGGGAATGTTTTGTCTGTCTTGGGAGATGCTGCTTAGCCTTGATGGTTGAGGGAATAATTTCCTAGTAAGAGTTGCAAATTTCTGAAGCTCTGACACACACTGGCTATTACCATAGAATATCTATGATCAACCTGCAAATAATTCATTTGTGTTTTGAATCAAATAGATACAAAACTATACAAAAAGTTAACAAGAAATAAATACACTGGATTATAAATAAAAAAAAAACCTGAGGCCATTTGCTGAGAGCTCCCTCATCTCCTTCTCCTCATCTCGCATCACTCAGATGCCATGTACTTCAATTCCATGCTGTTCTAAATCATAATTTTGTTCTAATCCTGTGAAAGGAAGCCATATACCATGATTACGAGGCAAGAAACCAGGCCTCCAAGGCTGCAGAAGGATTCTGAGAGGCCCAACCTGGTTAGGGTAAGCATTGATTTTATTCTTAGAAGGAACATAGAGAGCTGGAACTTTTTAGAAATGTATCAATCAATCTAAGATAAGAAGAACTCAGTTGGGGCTGTGAAAAGACAGGTATACTAATGCATTGTTTCTGGTACCATGAATTAGTCCAACCATTATGGAATGCAATTGTAAATTATGCAAAGAAAATGACAAAAAGTATCCATATCCTTTGACATAGAATTCCCATAGCTAGGCATATACTCCAAAAAGGCTAGTGATACAAAGGCCCTCTAATACATAGATATTAACATTGATATCAATATTGATAGATCCAGATTATATGCAGAGAGAGACTAATTATAAACATATTATATACATATAGATATAAAGACCTCATAAGAATCTTGATTCATATTTTAGTGCTTTGCAGATATCTTAAACTGGATGTCCAGTACACAACTTAAACTCAATATGTTCCAAACAGAGCTCATTATCTTTTCCTGTAAACTCTACTCCTTCCTTCCTACCTTTCCTATTACTATAGAGGGCAGCACCAAATTCCCAGTCCCTTAGGCTCACAACTTAGGAGTTATCCTGGATTCCTCACTATCTCTCACCTCCCCCACTCCTCTGACACTGCCTCCACTCTAATACAGGCCTTCATCAGGTCATGCTGGGACTACTGAAATAGCCTGCTGGTGGGTCTGCCTGCCTCAAGTCTCTCCCCATTCCAATCCATCCTCTATTTAGTCAATATAGTTATTTTCCTAAAATGCATGGTGGGGGGGGGTGTGTGTGCAGTTTTCCTCCTCCTCACTAAACCTCTGTGGCTCCCTATTGTCCCCAGAATCAAATACAAAATGTTCTGTTTAGTACTGAAAGTCCTTCATAACTTAGTTCCCTCCTGCCTTTCCAATCTTCTTACACATTACTCCACAACATATACTCTTCAAATCCAGTGAAGCTGGCTTCCTGTGCCATAAACAAGATACTTCATCTTACAGATGTTTTCTCTGGCTGGGAGAGCCTTCCTGGAATACTCTCCCTCCTCTATTCTGAATACAGACCTCTTTGGCTTCCTTGAAGTCCTAACTAAAATCTAATCTTCTACAGGAAGCCTTCCCTAATCCCTCTTAATTCCAATGCCTTCCCTAATTATTTCCTATTTATTATATATAGTTTTGCATATGTTTGTTTGCATGTTGTTTCTGCCTGTAGGCTGTAGACTCTTTGAGATCAGGGACTATCTTTTGCCTCTTTTTGTATCCCCAACACTTAATAAATGTTTTTTGATTAATTGATTTAAATCTCAATATATGTCTCCATATATGTCAAAATGTGTCTCAAAAGTCTTAGTATAGTTTTTTAAATGCATATAGAATTTATTGATTGATGTGAGAAAAATACTTTGTAAAGCCTCATAAAGCACTATTATAAATTTAAGTTACTTACAGTTATTAAGATTTTCCATTCATTCATTGACCATTTATTAAGTGCTTATTAAATTAGGTGATTAAGGAGATAAAAATGCAATTAAGGCGTGGTTATTATTCTCATAGAGCTTACGATCCTGTAGGGGAAATACAAAATATACAAATTGACAATACGATGATAAATATCCAGAGTTATAGTGCAAAACAGAATATATAAAAACATTAAGACAGGACAAAGGGCTATTCAAGAACCAAGGAAAGAAATATTATTTCTTATTGGAGAGTTTTAAATAAAGCTTCCTGAAAGAGGTCACATTTTTAGAAAAGTGGTAAGCCTTCCAGAGGTGAAAGGGAGGAAGAGGAGAGAATTGTTTCCCAGAACACTCCAGGCACAGGGAATAGTGAGAGTGAAAGCATGGAGTTTGGCTAGAAGTCTCTCCCAAAGTTAATTCTTACTCTGCCTATCTTCCTTGTTGTCTACTTTACTTACGTTGCTGGGACACCACAAAATGACTCAATTTCTTTCAAACGGAAGTGAAGTTGGGTAGCCACTTTATCCCATAAAGAGCTCAACACACTCCCAGTAGAGTTCATGTCCTCCTCTATCTATCAGAGCTCTGTTTTAGGAAACCAGTGAGCTTCTGTTTGATCTTGCCTTCCCATCAAATACTGCGACTCCTATGGCACACTGTTACTTTCTACACACTTGCTTATAACTAAGCTATGTTTGGTCCTGAGAAGGATCTTTAATTCTCAGATTGCATAGTCCCAATTCTTTTAGTTCTATCAAAGCTGAGTCGTGGTATTAAGAGATAGAGAAGAGGATAGTGAGCCCATGGACCAAATCAAACTCTTGTTTTAGTATAGTTTTTAAACTATCAAAGCTTAAATATAAGTCAGATCAGAGTCCTTAAGTCTTTTATACTTGTTTTCCTTTACATTATTGTAGTTGTATAAATTGCTCTCCTGGTTCTGCTCATTTCACTCTGCATCAGCCCATATCAGTCCTCCCTCCCTTCAACCTACTTTTCTAGCCTATTATACATTCTAATCAAAATGGAGCATTTACAATTCTCAGTTTTCATTCTTGCTCGTGTTGCCTGTGTACATTTGCAAATGTTGTCGCCTATTCCTGGTACACACTCCTTTCTCATTTTTGTCTATGGGAATCCTTTATTCCTTCAATGTCTATTTCTTCCGTTGTCTTCCCTGATCTCAACTGAAACTGATTTTTCCTTCCTTGCATCTCTCAGTTTTTAATTTTGACTTTTGCTATGCCCTTGTCATATTTTAATTTGTTTTATAATTGTTTGCATTCATAGTTTCTTCCTGTATTAGATTTTAAATTCCTTGAGGTCAAGGAGCACTGTGTTGTTTTTCAGGCTTGCATTCCCAAAACCTAACAGTGCCTTTTTTATTTGTTGTTGTTTAGTTGTTTCAGTCATGTCCAATTCTTCATGACCCCATTTGAGGTTTGCTTGGCAAAGATACTGGAGTGGTTTGCCATTTCCCTCTCCAGGTCATTTTACAGATGAGGAAACTGAGGCAAAGTTAAGTGACTTGCCCAGGGTCTCCTAGCTAGTAAATGTCTGAGACCAGATTTGGACTCATGAAGATTAGTCATGAAGATTCCAAATTCAGTGCTCTATCCACTGCACCAGCTTAAGTGCTTAATAGAGTTTGTTTCAGTAAACTGAATTTTAATTACCATCTGTCTAGATATGAAACATCTCCCCACCCTTCTAAACGGCCAGTGTCCTCTTGTGCATCCTCTTAACTAACCAGGGTTTCCTTTTATGGCTCACTCCTCAGACCTGCCTTCCTCCAGACGGTGCAACAAACTTTGTATATTTCCTGCATTCCTATACCCAATTATTACCCTATTTATTACCTACATTATTTTGGGGAACTTGCTTAACCCCTCTAGACCTCATTTCCCTCATCATAGAAAACTTTACACTTTTATTGAGCAAAGGAAACTACAGCATTTAACCGGTTTTGTAATTAATAAAAATTAGTCTATCCTGCCCTCTTCTGTTTTCTTTTTGAAATCACATCATCATTAAACTGCTAGGATTTTCATTAGATGTCACATTCTTAGAAACATGGAATGTTAGTGATAGAAGAGACCTGTGGCTCCATTCACCATCCCTGTGAATTCCTAACTCAAAACACCCACACTGTCTTAACCGTCATTCCACTCTGTGTGTTATCTCCCCCATTAGAATGTAAGTTCATCTGATGCTGAGTGAGGGGAGCAGAATCAGGAGAACGTTGTACACAATTACAGGCACATTGTGCGATGATTAACTTTGATAGACTTGGCCCTTCTCAGCAAGGTTCTAAGACAACTCCAAAAGGCTCATGATGGAAAAAAAAAACTATCAATATCCAGAGAAAGAATTACGGAGTCTGAATGCAGATTGAGGCAAACTATTTGCTCTCCCTTTTTTGTTCGTTTTGTTTCTTCTTTCTCGTGGTTTGGTCCGTTGGTTATAATTCTTCTTTACAACATGACTAATGTGAAAATATGCTTAATGTGAAGGTATATGTAGAACCTATTTCAGATTGCACACTGTCTTGGGAGAGGAGGGGGAGAAAATTTATAACTCAAAAGCTCGTGGAACTGAATGGTGTAAACTAAAAATAAATAAATAAATTTTTAAAATGTAAGCTTATGAGAACAAGAGCTGCCTTTCTTTCTATTTATATCCACAACACATAGCCCAGGGCCTGCAACACAGTAAATGCTAAATAAATGCTTTTTCATTCATTTATTTAATTAATTAAATAGCATATTAAGATAAGTAACAATAAAATATTTCTGCCCTAACCTTAGGGGTCTACTCTCTCACAAGTACACACAGCATTTATGAGAAGAGTGGACACATCAGGAACACCTATGACCAAGAGCAAGTTCATGGAGACATACTTCATGCCTCTGGTGATTCAGGACCACCAATATTTTCTGGCAATGTTACCTGGGACTGTCACTAGCAGGTTTACTCTATGCTGGTTACATGTGGCATGTGGGCTCTTGCCAAAATCTTTGGGTTTTTTTATGGAAGGTTTTCTGGTTTCATTTTAGTTTTTGCTCTACCTCTTTCTAAAAAACACAGTGGGGGGGTCCCATAAAGGGCAGTAGTTTGACTGTCTCTCAGAGCCCTGGAATCAAAGGCTCTGGGTTCAAATTCCACATCTGATTATTACTACAAGCCCAGGCCTCAGTTTCCTCCTCTGTAAAATGAGGGGGTTGGATAGATGACCTCTGAGGTGATTTTAAGCTTGAGATCAATGATTCTATGACTGAATATTTCTTCTCCAGAGGAAGTTTTCTCACTCTAGATGCCAAGCTCTTTGGTACAAAGCCAGTCTAACTAAGGAGGGTTTGGGGGGCTGTCAGTCTGTTTTTTAACCTAGATTTCTTGACCAGCTAGGAGCAAGGACTTCGTTTAACTTAGGATCAGAAAGTCCATATAATTCACTGCTTAATGCCCTCATGTTCATCTTATCCCTCAAACCCATTTCAGAGGAACCTGACCCTAAAAACAAGTGTATTTCTGACCCATTATTTTTGTAGGATACCTAAATGATTCTAAAAAGAATTATTGATAAGCAGAAAATCTAAACCCTGGGGATAAGACTTCTTCATAACTAGTCAATTTCCTGTCTTTAATATATAACAGCGAGCCCAACTTTAATGTGTATATGTGACCAGTAATAAATCACCCTTCATAATGATTTGAGAGAAATGGGCATGTTTGTTAGGAAATGGTAAATAAGGAGAAGTTGAAGAACAATCTATCAATAAGAATTTACTAAGTACCAACTATATGCCAGGCCCTGTGCTAGATGCTGGGACGCAAAAACAGTCTCTGCCCTCAAGAAAATACATTCCATCAGGGAAGAAAAACATTGTTGTAATAGTCCAGCCAGCAGGTGGTTAGGACCTAAAGCTGGTGGCCATGTGAGTAGAGATAAGGGAATGGAGACAGAATCAAAAAGATTTGGCCAAAGGGAGAGGGTCTAAAAGAATGTATATGTCACAGGATATGCCCATGGGGTTAGTTCTTTCAGGGGGTCTATTGGGGAAGTGTATCCCGAGTAATTTATTGCTAGCCATTATTTGCGTTGGGGGGTGGGGGGGTTGGTCCCCGCAAGATTGTCAGAGTGAGAAAATGGTCAACTTGCACACTAGAATCAGGGCCTTGATGTTTGGGTACATAACAAAAGGGGGGAGATAAAAAGCTAGGACAGTAGACTCAGCCTTCATCTGGCATCTTGGGACAGCTGTCTCATCTGGATGTTGGCTTCTTCTGAGTCTGTCCACTCAGGACCAAGGGTTTTCTTCAGATGATCCAGTTTCCCAGCCACACAGGGCTAGGTTTAAGCAATGCAATAAAGTTTTTTCTCACAATTCCCATGATTACATTGTCAGATACAGATCAAATTTCTTAAGAGTGCTGTCAGTGGAGTAGTTCTGAGAAGGGAGATTTACGTGTCACTAAGATAACCAAGAAAACTTAAACATTAGCAATATGCTTTATTCTCAGGACAACTCTAAAAGGGGCTTTTCTGGTTCCAAATCTAGAGGTTTCTAGATAATTCTGCTAGTAATGTCATTTAAATTTGGTTCTCCAATTTTGAAACCTTAGGGAATTTCAATTCATACACCATTTTCTGTTTCTATCCTTACCTAAATCCTGTACCTGATATAATGTTTGATAGAATTCACTTGTAAATCTGTCTGGTTCTAGTGCTTTTTCTCAGGGAGTTCATTTATGGCCTGTTCTTCTGCCTTTTAAAATTATCAGACAGATACTTCTAAAAAATGGGAAAATATTTTCACCTTCTGTACCAATATCAATACAATTTATGTGTAAAATCCAGCTAATCATTAATTAATAAAACCTTAGAACTTATTACCAAAACATACTTACAGCCTGAATTTTCATGATAGATAAATTTGGAAGCCAGTCATATACAGTTGTATCTAATTCTTAGAGAAATCAATCTAATCCTGTTGTTTTCTCAAAATTTGTTTTCCATTTAATTAGAAAACTTTTTACATTACATCTGTTTAATCATTTCCTTCTTTGGAGGATATAATCCCCATATTATAATTTGACACTAACCAGTGGTGGAATTCAGCCGGTTCGCACTGGCTCCATAAAACCAGTACCTAATTTTAGGTTTAGTTCCTCAAGCTGGTTGTTAGCAGGGGCGGTGCCTCAGGGCAGTGCCTCAGCTTGGTTCTATGGAGAACCAATTGTTAATTCATTTGAATCCCACCACTGATTAAAATTGTAAGATGTTCATGCTTGAATCCTATTATAATAACTCAGAAATGTTACAGTATGATTTAATGTTGGGCTTAGAAAACTTCTTGATTATGGAAATTTGCTATAAAAGGAAAAAGAGGGACATAGTTATATCATAACAGAGGGAGAAACTTCCTTAGCCCTGTTGGAAAAAAAAAATTCCCTTAGCTCTGTCTGATTCCAGGCATGAGTCATATCTGACAGTCAATCATACAGTCACCGAGTGTTAAAGGCAAAGGCTTAGGATTAACCAGGTGGGGAATTTTCCCTTTCAAAAAGGAAACAGCACAATGGTGAATAGAGTCAGGGGGATCCTACCTAGGCCATGTCCTAGGTCATCCCCACAATCTTTGCCAGGCACAGAAATCCACTTTAGCAGTCCTCAGACTGCCACACATGCCGTTTTCTACTATTGGCTTTATGACAATTCAGACAACTATCCCAGTAATCAAAACTCAAAACAACAGTAAATTTATAGTCCCAGGAATTTTACCTTAAATAGCAAAACTTCAGTAACCTCAACTTAGCAAAACTTCTTGATGTTTCCCTAACAGTTAACATTTCATTAATATTTTACTTCTAAATTAAAACTACCCATATTCTGGGTTTTCAAACAGACAGCAATTACCTAATAGTTGACTCATTATCAATGTTAAAGCTACATCTTTAAACCACCTTATATACTTTCATAATAGCCAAGCTCTTCAAATAAAAATCTACTATTATAATAAACATTATTTTATTATTAGTAATAGTAGTAGTATTACCTG
This sequence comes from Trichosurus vulpecula, assembly GCF_011100635.1. Lineage (NCBI taxonomy): Eukaryota > Metazoa > Chordata > Mammalia > Diprotodontia > Phalangeridae > Trichosurus > Trichosurus vulpecula. The sequence continues at coordinate 194,675,654 of NC_050573.1, forward strand.
TTTTACAACTAAATATGCCTCATTAAATATTTATCAGTTTTCAAATATTCAATTTTTATCATGTATGTTCAAAAGCCTAATTCATGAATGACAACATCCAAATTAAAAGGGAAGTTTTTGTCTAACAGCATTTCTGCTTTACAATAGTTTCTCAAATTTTACAATACAAATTTAGAAATATAATAACATAAACAATAAACTTCAGATGACATCAATTGCATTTCCAAATTATCATATCTAAAAAATCATTGATTTTATTGCCTTTGCCATTTTGAAATGACTTTAGAGTTATAAGGTATGGAACAATTATATTCAATTAGAGAAATCATAATAATGTAGTGCTTAGCATATGCCAGTCACTGTGTTAAGAACTTGACAATCATTCTATCATTTTGATCTCACGCCAACAACCGTTATTATTTTTCTCTACAAATCAGGAAACTGGGGCAAACAAAGATAAAATAACTTGCCTAGAATTACACAGCTAATAAGTTTCTGCAACTAGAACAGAGAATAGGCTTACCAAGGACAGAGGCTGGCTGGCTCCCCTGCCTCATACGGCCACAGTAGGCACTGCCAGAAGTACCAGGACTCTCCAGGCAGCATCTGGACAGAGTTTGCCAAGGGCTGGCCTTGCTCAGGAGACACTGACTGAGTGAAGTTTAGGGGTGTGTGGCAGAGGGCACTGCCTAGGGGCTGGTTCCAGGACCCTCCTGTTGGTGGTAGTTCCTAGTGGCAGGACAAAGAAAATGCTGGCCATGGGGCCTGATCCCCACCCCAACAGCTGCAGTTGCTGGGGTTGGGGAGCTGCTGAGACAGGGTGTGTGGGACTTCACTATGGCTGCTGTCCCCCCACCTCCACCCACCTTCCACCAGGCAGGGCAGACCATAATTCAAATTTCCCTACAATTTTCCAGCATTCTCTTTTCTTAACCTGATCTGAGATGAGAGGAATTTACAGAGGGACATGGGCTATGACATAATAGGATAAAAACTGAAAAGTCAAGGAAGGGTTAACAAGAGGTTGCTACATACCTATTATTTTTTCATTTTCTTCAGTCTGGACTTTCTACCAACTAACTTTCCTTCACTGCTCTAGAACAATGAAGCCGTTAATCTTGTCAATTACTTTTAAATCTCTTATTTATTTAAAACTTCCTTATTTTTCCTTCAAATAAAGTCTACAGAATGGTGCTCCAAAACTTACTGAGATTTTCAAAGGGGGATGAGTTCTTGGGATTACCTCAAAGTCTCAGGAGTTCTCTCCTGCAATCTTAAAATGATTAATTTCCAAATGCCTTAATGGTTAATCTCAAAACCTCCAGAATCTGCTAAGATGTTTTTAGCAGTCCTACAACTTTGATTATATAACTTTATTTCTGTAGCTGCAACTTGGCCAGTGTTGTGATGATAGGAAAAAGTGCCTTACAGGCTTTTCCTCTTTTCTCATAACCTAATATCCTGCAGAAAGCCTAAGGTGGGAGTTAGCAAAATTCATAAATCTTTCCCAGTGATCCCTCTCACTACAGCCCTTAGATGTTTTTTCTGGCTGGCTGTATTTTAAAATCTTTCAGGGTAATGGAATCTAATTCACAACACAAACATGACACAGACATTCTGCAAACACAGAGACAGACACAGAAAAGACAAACAGAAAATACCAACAGAAAAAAAGAGAAGTGCACAGTCCATAGCCAGACATGCGTTTATCAGAATTCAGGATGAACCAAGTCAAGAAAGGGGGCCCTGTGGTTTTCCTCACAAAGAAAGCCAAACTCAATCAAAGGCTGAGCTGGGATTGGAGCAAGAACAAAGGCCAGAAGACTCACCAGACAAGGTGTGGGTGGGGGGTGGTCAGACTCCAGAAAAATAAATTTCTACTGGTGCCTGGTCTGTTTGGCTCTGTTCCATGTCCAGTCCCACTTCTGTCACTAATTAATGTCAACTGGACCAGAACTGGCCTCTAACTTGTGATTGGCTGGAGCCAAAGAAACAGAGCAGACTAGAGACAGGAGAGTCAGGACACAAAATAGAAGTTTAATTAATTGCAGAGTGAGGAAAATGACGTATGAAGACAAAAGCTCCCCTTCCCCCCCATCCCATCCTAGAAAGAAGCCTTAACATGCTAGACTAAGGCTGGTCTTCTATGCATACTGAGCTGGAACATGACATAATCATTTTTTTAGGTCTTGGGTTACTGTTCCCACGGGCCCTATAAGAACAGTATTGTCTCAAGTCTTGGGGATTGGAGGGGGTTGGGAGGGGGAGAAAATTTAAAATTTATGGAAGTAAATATTGAAAACTGGAAATAAATAAAGAAAATGTTAAAAGAAAAAAAATAAAGAGATATAGGAAAGAAAGTGACAAATGAAGAGTCAGGTGGCACTTACTAAGTCTGAATCCCAGCTCAGTCACCCACCCACCAGGGGACCTTTATGAATAATTATCCCTCTGTTGGCCTAAGGTGGCCCTTCCCTACAACGAGGGCTGGGACATAGTGATCTCAACTTTCCCTCCCAGCTCAGGAATTCTCTATTCTAAGACCCCCTGCCCAAGTCCTGACATTCTCTCTTGTTCCTTCCCAGTTCTGACATTTCCTCTTCTAAGGTCCCTCTTACTTCTGATATTCTCTGTTCTAAGGCCCCTCCTTGCTCTGATATTCAATGGCTAAGTTATTACCTATCCTCACTTTCTAATCCTTAGCTCTACAGAATCACCTCTTTTTCCATGAACATGCTAATTTTGAGGACTCGAACTGAGCTACACCTTCTCTAAATTCCCCATCCAATCTTGTTGTAGAGCATATGTTTCATATCTGATACAAAATCATATATATTTATTATTATTATTATTTCTGGAAGATATGGGAAGTTGCTCTGGAAAAATAGGAGGTCATTAATGTGACAGTGTAATGCAAAGAAGAATCTTCATAGTGGGGTTTAGATCAGCTGATCTATTAGTTTCTGTCATGTTCAATGTCTCATTTGATCTTAATTGATCATCACAGCATAGATGTGGACCACTGAAAGGGATACCACTTTGGTATTCAAGGACATGGATTCAAATATTAACTCTGTCATTTATTCCACCTAGACCACTCAGCCTCATCTCCAAAGCTTGTTTTTGGGTTTGGGTAAATTAGCCTGAAGCCTGATGTGTAAATGTTATGTTAGATTGTAAACTCCAAGAGAGCAAGAGACATGCTTTACTGGAGGTGAGAATCCCATCTGAGTTATTTTATAGTGGTTTGACCTTGGACAAATCACATACCTCTTAACACTTCAATAGATGGTTGATTTTAAAGGTGGAGAGGGACTTTAGGTCACATAGTACAACCTCCAAATGGCATACCTAGGGTAACTGAGGCACAGAGAAAATAAGCTGTTTCCCAAGGTCACATAGTTAATGAGTAGCAGATTAAGATTTGAACTTGGTCCATGTAGCTACAAATCGAGTATTCTTTCCACAAAGTTGTGGATGAGTTGTGATTCTCCCAAAAAAAAGTCTTGGGGGTCTAGCCCACCCTGTGGGGCACAGAACCAGAGTTCTGTGGTGGGAACAGGAGTACAGTACCTGGCAGTTACAAGGAGCAAGGATTCTGAACATGTCAGAGATGTGATGGATGTCGGTTCTCAGGTCCCTGGGAAATAGGGGGAGCTAAGTCCCTCAGTGAACACCTGGTGCTGGTCCAAGCAATACACTTTGCCAGAGGGTGATATCATCCAGAGCACAAAGAACTATTGTTATGCCAAGCTTATGGCACAGCCTGCTTGCTAGGCCTTAGCTCTGGAAAACAGGCTATCTCCAAAATATTTTGACACTGTGTGATCCTGGGCAAGTCACTTAACCTGTTTGACTCATTTTCTTCATCTGTAAAATACAGATAATGAAAGTGCTTACCTTACAGGGTTATTGCAAGGATGAAGCAAGATAACGTATGTAAAGAGCTTTGCAAATCTTATCTATAGTTCACCTCCAGAGAAAGAATTGATGGAGTCTGAATGCAGATTGAAGTGTACTATTTTTCACTTTATAGTTACTCCTTCCACATTGTGACTTTCCTCGTCATGGTTTTGATATATCACTGATTAACATAAGAAATCAAATGAGAACTTGTGGGGAGTTTTGCAGAAGCCATAGATGACATGTGAAGGCCAGCAGATGACACAGAGCCTATGACCAAATACTTAACCAAAATTTTACAATAAGGTAAACACCCCATAAAAAAAAAGAGAAAACTCAGACTTCTCTGGTATGAAGGGAAGGTCAAAAAATTTCACACAAATTTTCCAGATCACAAGGGCACCACACCTCTAACCCCCACAATGTAGAAGAAGTAACTGTATTTTGGTGTGGTTTTATGGGGGTTTTGGTCTGTGTTTTCTTTCACAGTATGACTAAAATGGAAAAGTGTTTTGCATGCATATGTATAACGTATATCAAACTGCTTTTTCATTTCAGGGAAGGAAGAGAAGAGGGAAGGAGACAATTTAGAACACATTTTTTTTTAAAATGAATGTTAAAAATTGTTTTTACAATTGGGAAAAATAAAATATTATTCAAACCTTAGCTATATTAAAAACTAGCTATTACAATTAATCAATATTTAGTAAGGAGCTATCAAATGCCAGGCACTGCACTAGGCCCTGGGAATACAAAGACAAAACAAATAGCCCTGTCCACAACAAATTGTCATCTGAGTCTCAAAGCTCATTGGTATGAGATTCTCTGGTCAATGGTGAAGATCAGAGTCCTGCACCTATATGAGGGACGGGCAGGGAGAGGTTGGCAGAGCAGGAGCTCCAGTCTCTTTGGGACTCTCTTGGGCTCTGTAGTTACTTTTCGCTCTCCTGCCTTCCAGCTTTGAAAGAAGATGGACAATGCCAACCCCACTTCAGTTGTGGAATGGAAAACAGAACTCTGAGAATAAGCTGATATGAGAGGAGCTAGTAATTCCTTTTCCAGCGGTTTTCCAAACGTTTCCCATTATCTCCTTCATGCTTCCTACTATATGGTCCAGTCAACTCAATATCACCCTTAGGCCTGGACAAGCAGAGCCCCCTTTCCCCAGACCCTTGCCTCTGGGGACCCTGGGGTTTGGAGAATAGTAGCAGCAACTTCTCAGAGGTCAATGACAAGATCTATCAATCAGAGACCTGCCCAATCTGAGATAAGGACATAAACACCAACCTTGATTTTATAGTTGACCCTGCCCTGGAAATTGACCTGTAACCTGGTACTCCCAGGTGACTATTGGGTGTCTGAAAGAGGAGAACCTTAGACATCTTGGCCAACCTGGGGCTTTAGGCATGGATGAACGCTGGAGGATGGCCAGGGTAGCTACCTTCAGGGTCCTCACTGGCTTCCATCATGTTTGCTGGGACCTAGTAATGAGCTCTCCAGCTGCTTCCCTGGCTCCAATTCCCACAAGGGTGGCTGGGTATGGGTGAGACAGCCCTTGCACTCTGCCTGAACCCCTAGTATATCTGCTTACCTACTGACATCAACTCTGGGATTTTTACTCTACAGTCAGGAGACCCATCCACCCATTGAGGGAAACATGAGACCAAGTAGCAATCAATCTCAGCATCTCTCACCCTGCTAAGACTAATCTGTGCCCCTTTCAGCCCTTTCAGAGATGTTGGACACTTATGAAGGAGAAAAATTTGTCCTTAATACCATATTCTCAGTATCACAGGCTCAATCTGTTTTTATATGCAGTGAACGACAATTAAATTTTAAAAAGAAATAATTGGTTTGGTGAACAAACACATGGCTGCAGCAACAGGCAACAGTAGATGCAATAGCAGCAGGAGTAGTAGCTTTGGGAGCTCTCAGACCAGAAATAACAAGGGGGTTGGAGAACTGGACAGAAATATATTACAGGGGACCCTTTACTGGCACTGGGTGCTGATTGGCAACTCTATTGCCCATATGAAGTTCTAGGTCACAGTTCCAAAGTGAGAGAAGCACTCAGGGTCAGTCACAAGGGATCAGGAGCCCTGGTCACAATTCCAATGCAATGAGAGCACTAGTGCATGCAGCTTCAAGGTACCAAGGACCCTTCCTTAGTAAAGACCAGAGTGGTGACCATACTTCTCCCAGGATCACGCCACCTTCAAAACACCAAAAACCTGTAGATCCCCAGAACTAGCTCTGAGAAAAGTAGCATAAAAAGTCTAAATCTTGGGACAGTGCCTCCTCACCTTGCAGTGGTGCACCCCAGCAGAGCACGATTTTATCATAAATTCAAAGTCAAGAAATAGGCCGGGAAAATGAGCAAACAATAAAAAAGAACTTCAGCATAAAAAGCTACTATGGTGGCAGAGAAGACCAAGACATAAACACAGATGGGTTGATTTTATGAAATAACAAGACAAAGAAAAGCCTCTGAAGCTCCAAAGAAGTACTGAGATGAAAAGGGAGAAGGTAGGAAAGTGAACTCCGTTGTCTTAGCTACTGCAGCTTTTGACCCATGGTGCCTAGAAGAAGAACCAACACACACTTACTACTAGATGATAGGTCAGTGGCAGAAAACCAAGAACTGTGGCTCAATAATTCTTCACATTTGAATTTGAATTCCATTGGGATTGACTCATTGGAACTAAGTGATATTGGGAGTCAAGTACCACAGCTTCAAAAAAAACCCATAAAAAAAACCTAATTGAACCCAAGTCTAATGAGAATTCCTGGAAGAGTTCAAGAAAGAGATGAGTAGTAGAGAAAAAATTGGAAAAGAAATCAGAGTGATAAAAGAAAATTATGAAAAGAAAATTAACAGCTTGATTAAAGAGGCACAAAAATATTGAAGAAAATAACACCTTAAAAAGCAGAACTGGTATAATAGTAAAAGGAGACACAAAAATTTACCGAAAAAAAGAAATCCTTAAAAAGCAGAATTGGCCAAATGGAAAAAGTGGTGCAAAAGTTCACTGAAGAAAAAATTCCTTGAAAATTAGAATTGGGCAAGTGGAATATAATAACTCTATGAAGTATCAAGAAACAATAAAACAAAGATAAAAATGAAAAGTTGAAGAAAATGTGAAATATCTCATCAGAAAAACCATTAGCCTAGAAAATAGGTTGAGGAGAGATAATTTAAGAATTATTGGACTACCTGAAAGCCATGATCAAAGAAAAAGCCTAGACATCATATTCCAAGAAATTACCAAAGAAAACTTCCCCAACATTTTAGATCCAGAGGGCAAAATAGAAATTGGAAAAATCCACCAATAACTTCCTGAAACAGATCGCAAAATGAAAGCTCCTGGGAATATGACAGCTGAATTCTAGAGCTCCCAGGTAAAGGAAAATTTTGTAAGTCATCAGGAAGAAATAATTTAAATACCATGGAGCCACAATTAGGATTACATAAGATTTAGCAGCTTCCACATTAAAAGAATGGAAGGTTTGTAATATGATAATCCACAAGGCAAAGGAGCTGGGATTACAACCAAGAATAACTCTCCCTGCAGCACTGAGTGTAATTCTTCAGGAGAAAAAAATGGATATTTAATAAAATAGAGGAGTTTCAAGCATTCTTGATGAAAAGACCAGAGCTGAACAGAAAATGTGATATTCAAAATGAAGACTCAAGAGAAGCATAAAAAGATAAACATGCAAGAAGAACTCAATAAAGTTAAACTGTTTTCATTTATATATGGGAAGATTATACATGTAATTCCTAAGAACTCTTTCATTACTAGGGTAGTTAAAAGGAGCTTACATAGACAGAGGGCATGGGTGTAGTTAATTATGTTGGAATGGAAGATGATGGCTGGAAAGCAGGGACTAGCATGAGCTCCCCACCAAGTCCCTCCAAAAACCTATAAAGAATGGCTCTGAACCAATTCTAGAACTGCAGAACTCACAAAATAGCAGAGGGAAGCAGGGCTCCAGCCCAGGACAGCCTGGATGGTTGCTGGGTGAGGTCTTTCACACACAGAGCTGGGAGCAGAGCAGAGCCCAGCATGGGTGGGGCAGACCAACCAGACCAGGAGCTCAGGTGGAGTGGGCCCCAGCACCCTGAATCAGTGAGCTGTGGCAGTTACCAGACTTCTCAACCCACAAACACCAAAGACAACAGAGAATGTTAGTGGGAAAAGCTGAGGGGAGTGGAAGGAGTTTGTGGTTCAGCCACCACCCTGAGGGCAGCGAAGGTGGGGCAGCTGCAGAACTATAGCTGCAGTTGCTTCTGGCCCCAGGCCCATCTGGTGGGAGTAATTAAGTGGCAGATCAGAGCAGGAGTGCAGAGCCTGCTGAAGATCTAAGTCCAGTCCGGGTTGGGGGTTCTTGGCGAAGGAGGAGTGCTGGTGTGGCAGAGCTGGTGCATCCCCCCAAGTTTGGAGCATAGTACTCTTCACTCTACAAGCAGTCATACCCCGCTGAAAAACTCAAGGGTCAAGTACGTTGGCTGGGAACATGGCCAGGCAGCGAAACACACCCAGATTCAGTCTCAGACTTTGGAATCTTACTTTGGTGACAAAGAAGACCAAAACATACAGCCAGAAGAAGTCAACAAAGTCAAAGAGCCTACAACAAAAGCCTCCAAGAAAAACATGAACTGGTCTCAGCTCATGGAAGGGCTCAAAAAGGATTTGGAAAAGCAAGTTAGAGAAGTAGAGGAAAAATTGGGAAGAGAAATGAGAAGGATGCAAGAAAACCATGAAAAACAACTCAATGACTTGCTAAAGGAGACCCAAAAAAATGCTGAAAAATATACTGAAGAAAACAACACCTTAAAAAATAGGCTAACTCAAATGGCAAAAGAGCTCCAAAAAGCCAATGAGGAGAAGAATGCCTTGAAAGGCAGAATTAGCCAAATGGAAAAGGAGGTCCAAAAGACCACTGAAGAAAAGACTACCTTAAAAATGAGATTGGAGCAAGTGGAAGCTAGTGACTTGATGAGAAATCAAGATATTATAAAACAGAACCAAAGGAATAAAAAAATGGAAGACAATGTGAAATATCTCATTGGAAAAACCACTGACCTGGAAAATAGATCCAGGAGAGACAATTTAAAAATTATTGGACTACCTGAAAGCCATGATCAAAAAAAGAGCCTAGATATCATCTTTCAAGAAATTATCAAGGAGAACTGCCCTGATATTCTAGAGCCACAGGGCAAAATAGAAATTGAAAGAATCCACAGATCACCTCCTTAAATAGATTCCAAAAAGAAATCTCCTAGGAATATTGTCGCCAAATTCCAGAGCTCCCAGATCAAGGAGAAAATACTGCAAGCAGCCAGAAAGAAACAATTGGAGTATTGTGGAAACACAATCAGAATAATCCAAGATCTATCAGCTTCTACATTAAGAGATTGAAGGGCTTGGAATACGATATTCCAGAGGTCAATGGAGCTAGGATTAAAACCAAGAATCACCTACCCAGCAAAACTGAGTATCATGCTCCAAGGCAAAATACGGATTTTCAATAAAATAGGGGACTTTCAAGCTTTCTCAGTGAAAAGACCAGAACTGAATAGAAAATTTGACTTTCAAACGCAAGAATCAAGAGAAGCATGAAAAGGTAATCAAGAAAAAGAACAAGAAAAATAAATCGCAAGGGACTTACTAAAGTTGAACTGTTTTGTTTACATTCCTACATGGAAAGATGATGTGTTTGATTTGTGAGACCTCAGTATTAGGGTAGCTGAAGGGAATATGCATATATATATATATATATATATATATATATACATATATATATATGTTTGTGTGTATATATGTATATGTGACTGTGTATGTATGTATATATGTATATGTATATATATATAGAGAGAGAGAGAAATAGAGGGTCCAGGGTGAGTTGAAGATGAAGGGATGATATCTAAAAGAAATAAAATCAAATTAATGGATGAGAGAGGAATATATTGAGAGAGGGAGAAAGGGAGAGATAGAATGGGGTAAATTCACTTGCATAAAAGTGGCAAGAAAAAGCAGTTCTGTAGGAAGAGAAGAGAAGGCAGGTGAGGGGGAATGAGTGAATGTTGCTCTCATCAAATTTGACCTGAGGAGGGAATACCATACACACTCAATTGGGTACCTTACCCCACAGGAAAGAAGGAGGAAGAAGATAAAAAAGGGGGATGACAGAAGAGAGGGCAGATGGGGGAGGAGGTAATCAAAAACAAACACTTTCAAAAAGGGACAGGGTCGTCAAGGGAGCAAATTCAATAAAGGGGGATAGGTTAGGAAGGAGCAAAATATAGTTAGTCTTTCACAACATGAGTATTGTGGAAGGGTTTTACATAATGATACACATGTGGCCTATGTTGAATTGCTTGACTTCTTAGGGAGGGTGAGTAGGGAGGGAAGAGGGGAGAGAATTTGGAACTCAAAGTTTTAAAAACAGATGTTCAAAAACAAAAAAAAAAGTTTTTGCATGCAACTAGAAAATAAGATACTCAGGCAAGGGGGTGTAGAAATTTATCTTGCCCCAAAAGAAAGGAAGGGAAAAGGGGATGGGAGGGGAGTGGGGTGACAGAAGGGAGGGCTGACTGGGGAACAGGGCAACCAGAATATACGCCATCTTGGAGTGGCGGGGAGGGTAGAAATGGATAGAAAATTTGTAATTCAAACGCTTGTGAAAATCAATGCTGAAAACTAAATATATTAAATAAATTAAATTTTAAAAAATTATGTTGGAATGATCTTCAAAAAAAATTGAAGGGGTGAGAAAGAGGGATGAACTGGGAGAAGGGGAAAGGGAAAGGTAGGATGGGGAAAATTTTCTCACATAAAAAAGGCATGTAAGAAAGAGCTTTTACAATGGAGGGAAAATGGGGGTGGGGATAGTGACAGGAAGTGCTTGAACCTCACTTTCATTGGAATTAGTTCAAGGAAGGAAGAATATATAAACATACTCACTTGCATATATAAACATAAGTCACCCAATAGGGAAATAAGAGGGGGAGGGGATAAGAAGAAGGAAGGGGGATGATAAAAAGGAGGGCAGATTAAGGGAGGCAGCGGTTAGAAGTAAAATACACTTTTGAAGAGGGACAGGATAAAAAGAAACAGGAAGAAACAGAAGATGATGGGTTGGAGGGAAATACACAGTAATCCTAACTGTGAATGTGAATGGGAGGAACTTGCTCATAAATAGATAATATATAAATAAAATAAAATGTATAAAAGTATGTAGCAGAATGGATTAGAAACCAGAATTCAACAATATGTTGTTCTTTATCCTTTGTTCTTGAAGAGGACCAATGACATCAAGAGAATGATGTCTTGACTTCCAAGTGAATTGGATTTAAGTGAGGCAGGGCTGTGCAAAGTCATCAGCCTCACTCTCTCCTCTAGGATCATCTGAGTCCAGTGGTAAGACATAGGTCAAGACAATTGGAGATGACCTCAGATGCAGTGAGAGATCTTAGCCTTTTTTGGCTAAGGTCTTTCCCAGGTCTCAGTTTGTCTGAGGCAACACCCATTCAGATGTAAGGCTAAGTAAAAAGTGAGTACAAGAAACATACTTGAAACAGAAAGACACACATAGAGCTAAAATAGAGGCCTGGAGCAGAAGCCATTATACTTCAACTGAAATTTTTTAAAAAGGCAATCATGATCTCAAACAAAGGAATAGCAAAAACAGATCAAATTAAAAGAGATAATCAGGAAAACTACATTTTGCTAAAAGGTACCATAGGCAATGAAGTAATATCAATAAGTTTTACAGCAAATTTCTCTAGTAAACACCTCATTTCCTAAATAAATACTGCATATAGAATTGAGTCAAGTCTATAAAAATAAGAACCGTTCTTCAATTGACAAACGAACAAAAGATATAAATAGTTTTCAGAAGAAGAAATGCAAGCTATCTATAGTCATGTTTTTTTTAAATGCTCTAAATCACCATTGACTAGAGAAATGCAAATTAAAACAACTCTGAGGTCTCACCTCATGCATACCAGAAATGACAAATGGTGGAGGGGATGAAAGAAAAATAAATACAACAATGAATTGCAGTAGAGTCATAAACTGGTCCAACCATTCTGGAAAATAATTTAGAACAATACCTAAGTGGCTATAAAACTGAGCATACCCTTTGACCCAGCAATACCACTACTCAGTCTATATTAATCTATATGTACAAAAAAAATATTTATAGCAGCTCTTTTTGTAGTGGCAAAGAATTGTAAATTGAGAGGATGCACATCAGTTGGGGAATGGCTGAATAAGCCATGGCATATGATTGTGATGGAGTACTACTGTGCTATAAGAAATGATAAACAGGATGCTTTCAGGAAAACCTGGACTTACACAAACTGATGCTGAGTAGAACAAGCAAAATCAGAACATTGTCACAATAACAGCAATATTGTATGATGATCAACTATGAATATCTTAGCTATTCTCAGCAATATAATAATCCAAGACAATTCTGAAGGACTCATGATGAAAAAATGCTATACACCCCCAGAGAAAGAACTGATAGAGGCTGAATGCAGATTGTAGCATGTTATTTTTTGCTTTTTCTCATGGTTTTTTTTGTCTGTGTTTTCTTTCACAACATGACCAATATGGAAATATGTTTTGCATGATTGCACATGTATAACCTATATCAAATCACTTGCCCTCTCAGAGAAGGGGCAAGTTAGGGAGAGAATCTGGAATTCCAAATTTTAAAAAAACAAATGCTAAAAAGTGTTCTTCTCTGTATTGGGAAAAATAAATTATTTAAAAATAAAAGTTAAAGGAGGTGGTATCAGAAAAACATGGCAAGATCTACATGAATTGATGTAAAGTGAAGCGAAAAGAACCAGGAGATCACTGTGCACAGCAACAGTGATCTTGTGATGACAATTAATTGTGAAAGACTTGGCTACTCTGATCAATACAATGAATCAAAAAGAATTCCAAAGGACCCATGATAAAAAATGCTATCTACCTCGAGAGAAAGAACTGATAAACTCTGAGTACAAAATGAAGTATAATTTCCTTACTTTATTTTTCTTGCTTTAAAAAAAACATGGCTAATAGGAAAATCTGTTTTGCATGATTTTGCATGTATAATCAATATCATTTTGCTTGCTTTCTCAGTGGATGGGATCAGGGAATGAGAAGGAAGGAAAAAGTGGCACTCAAAATTTAAAAAGAAAAGAATGCTAAAAAGTAATAATAAATTTTTAAAATAAAAATAAAGAATTTCTATTTCCAATATGATCTATGCTCACATAACCCTAAGACTGATATTCTACTCAAAAGCATAGAGCTAAAAATTTCAAGGAACCTCACAGGTCATATAATCTACATAATAATTATAGCTAACACATAGTGCTTTAAGCACATTGCAACTCATCTCATCTTATCATTTACACTAAAAGGAGAATTCCTTCCACAACATACATGATCAATGATCATCCAGATTAGTCTCAAAAACCTCCAGTAATAGAGAACATACTACCTCTTGGGGCAACCCATTCCTCCTTTGGACAGCCCTAATCACGGGGAAGATTTCCTTATGCCCCAAATTACCACCTTGAACCATTGCCCTTAATTTTTCCTTCTCATACCTAGCAACACAAGTCTAGTCCCTCTTTCACATGACATCCTTTCAAATGCTTCAAGACAACTTATATCCTTAAATCTTCTTTCCTTCAGACTAACCATCTCCACTTCGTTCCATCAATCTTCACGTGGCATGATTGTAAGGTCCTTAAGCATTTTGATTGCCATCCCATAGATACACTTCAGTCTATCTCTGCCTTTCATAAAATGTGACATCCACAACCAGACACAATCTTTTAGATGTGATCTCACCAGCAGGGTACAGCAGGATCGTCACCACTCGAGCCCTAGACATTATGTGTGCCTCTCTTTCTGAAATCTAATATCACATTGCTTTTCGTGGTGCCATATTTTATTCTTGAACAAGTTGACTTGGCATTCCACTAAAATGCACATATCTTTTTTAGATGAATTACTGTTTAGCCATGCCTTGACTATCTTGTACTTACAAGGTTGTTTGTTTTAACTAAAGGTTAAGACTTTTTCATTTATCCCTAATAAATATCTTTCAATTTGATTCAGACTATAAGGATATTTTTGAATTGTGTACTTTCCCTCCCAGCATCACAAGTTGTGTAAATCTGAAAAATGTACTATTTATCTACTTCATTGATAAAAATGCTAAACAGCACAGCGCCAAGAACAAATCTCTGAAACACTACAGTGGGAGACTCTTTCAAATTAATTTCAAACCATCCATGGCAATTCTTTGGATTTGACAATTGAACCAATTCTCATTCTAACCCATTATGCTTTGATGTAGACCACATCTCTCCATCTTTTCCACATAACTTAAGAGACCATGTCAAATGTTTTATTAAATCTATGTAAATATAACTGGGCAGCTAAGTGGCACAGTGGATAGAACACTTGGTTTGAGATCAGGAAGACTCATTTTCATAAGTTCAAATTTGGCCTCAGACACTTGCTCTGTGACCCTGGGCAAGTCACTTAACCCTGTTTACCTCAGTTCCTCATCTGTAAAATGAGCTAGAGAAGAAAATAGCAAACAGCATCTTTGCCAAGAAAACTCCAAAAAGGACTTACAAAGAGTTGGACATGACCAAAACAAAACGACAACAATTTTATATCTACAAATACAGCTAGATGGAGCAATGGATAGAGAGCCAGCCCTGGAGTCAAGAAGAACTGAGTTCAAATCCTGCCTCAGATACATACTAGCTATGTCACCCTGGACAAGTCACTTAACTTCTGTCTGCCTCAGTTTCTTTATCTGTAATATTAATGGATAATAATAGAACCTACCTCTCAGGGTAGTTATAAAGATCAAATGAGATAATATTTGTAAAGCATTTAGCACAGTACCTGGGACATAAAGCATTCAATAAATGCTTTTTAAAAAAATTAATCCCTTAATCTAACAATCTAGTAATCTCGTCAAAAAAGGTAATAAGATTAGTCTACAATCAGTTCTTGCTGATCATGCTGGCTCTTTGTTTTACTGCTTCCTTTTCTAATTGTGCATTCTAGAATTTTGCCAGGAAAAATAAAAATAAGAATGAATAAGAATAGCAAGCATTTATATAGCACTTCAGAGAATAAGAATAATAAGCTCTCTTTTGTTATTTTAGAGAACCTCAACCCTCAGATTCAATTTTTTTCTACTGTGCCAATTACTTCTACTGTGCATACAATGAATTGTTTTCTTATTTCTTATTTCTCTCTTGAACTATTTTGTTCCTTGCTCTTTTGGGAATTTACAGGGTCCCCAGCCTTTAAGTGTTGATTCATTTTCCTTTGTCTTAAAATATTTATTCAGAGATGCTTGGACTCATATGTCCTGGCAGCCATCTTTTCTTCTGCTATGCATTTTAAAGTTTGCAAAGTGCTTAAGTATATATTATCTCATTTGATTCTCACAACAATACTGTGGGGTAGGTGCTGTTATTATTCTCATTTTACAGTTGAGAAAACTGAGGCTGAGAGAAGTTTAGGGATTATATAAGCTTCTACAGCTAGTGAACATGTGAGCTAATATTTACACCAAGGTCTTCTGTCTCTGCCACAGCTAGGTGGCGCAGTGGATAGATTGTCAAGCCTGGAATAAGGAAGATCTGAATTCAAAATAGACCTCAAATACTTACTAGCTGTGCAACCCTGGACAAGTCACTTCACCTTGTTTGCCTCAGCTTCCTCATCTGTAAAATGAGCTGGAGAATGAAATGGCAAACCAGTTCAGTATCTTTACCAAGAAAACCCCAAACGGGGTCATGGAGAGTCAGAAACAACTGAAGAACAACAGCAAACTTTCTGTCTCCAAGTCCAGTCCTCTATCTACCAAGACATTAAATTTATCTTACCGTTTGCACACTTTTTTCTTCCCTTTTTTGCAAATTAGGAAAATATTTATCCTCCAATACTGCAATAATTCTCTATATCTCCAACATCATATAAAGATTATTGATTATGTCTCCATGGTCACATTTGTTTATTTTTTTAATGCATAAAAGGATAAGGGACTGAGCGGATATTTAAAGCCAAATATAAATGCCTTTATAAATTATTCCTCTATTCTATTTGCATGAATTAATTACCATTTTTATTGTATGATGATCTGAAAGGCATGAATTTATTGCTTCAGCCTTTTTGCGTTTATTTGCATTATTTCTCTTCCCCAAAACATGGTTAATTTTTGTAAAAATTCCATGCAACTATGAGAAATACATAAATTTTTAGCAGACTCATGTATAAAATGCCAAATGTCTTTCCTAGTTTCTCCAGCAATTTGTTGAATTCTGTATTTTCCTTTTTGTTTGTCTTTCCAATAATTTGGTCAAAATTGAGAGAGACATCGAAGTCTCCTACCATTGTTTTTTATCTTGTTTTCTTCTAATTCAGGTAATTTTGCCTTTATGAATTTAGAGACTAAGGTGTTTGGTGTCAAGTTTCATACTTATACTATTCTGTTTTCTAGTTCTTTTTTGCACAATTTAATTTCCTTGCTTATCTCCTTTTATGTTATTAATTTTTGTTTTCTGCTTTGTCTGATAGCATGATTCCAACTTCTGCTTTTTTGATTTATCTGGTGCATAGCAAATTTTGTTCCATTCTTCATTTTATTCTCTCAATGTATTTGCTTTTTAGGTGTGTTTCTTGTAAGCAACAAATGGTAAGGTTTGATTTTCTCATCTAATCTGTCACTCTCATTTTATTAGATTGTTTATTTGATTTGTAATTTAAATTAGGAGTTAGTTTTCTTTTTTCCTCCATTTGTCTCTAATATTTGTTTTTCCTGAATTAGGGTTTTTAAATTTTTTACTTATTCCTCTGTAAAGACAATACTTTGTTTCTTCAGTTATTTTTGCTTAATCTACTTTAAGACAACTCTGTTCCTATATGCTCTTGTTCCCTCATCCTCAAGCTGCCCCCTCCCATTTGTCACTCCATTCCTTAGTTTTGGAGTTTTACTTAATTTATTAATTCCTTTTTATTTCTTCTTTTAAACTAGTTATCTAATTCTTATGCATTTTCCCATTAAAGTTTAATTAATTAAATAAAATCTCCTTTCTCCCCTCGAATTTCTTTTGTTAGTTTCTTTTTAATTTTCTTTTTTGAAATTTATTTAATATATTTAGTTTTCAGCATTGATTTTTACAATAGTTTGAATTATGAATTTTCTCCCCGTTTCTATCCTCCTGTCCACTCCAAGATGGCGTATATTTTGGTTGCCCTGTTCCCCAGTCAGCCCTCCCTTCTGTCACCCTACTTCCCCTCCCATCCCCCTTTCCCTTCTTCTCTTGTAGGGCAAGATAAATTTCTATGCCCCATTGCCTGTGTATCTTATTTCCTAGTTGCATGCAAAAACTTTTTTTTGTTTGTTTTTGAACGTCTGTTTTTAAAACTTTGAGTTCCAAATTCTCTCCCCTCTTCCCTCCCCACTCACCCGCCCTAAGAAGGCAAACAATTCAACATAGGCCACATGTGTATCATTATGTAAATCCCTTCTACAATACTCATGTTGTGAAACTATGTTTTGCTCCTTCCTAACCTATCCCCCTTTATTGAATTTGCTCCCTTGACGACCCTGTCCCTTTTTGAAAGTGTTTGTTTTTGATTACCTCCTCCCCCTGTCTGCCCTCCCTTCTATCGTCCCCCCTTTTTTATCTTCTTCCTCCTCCTTTCCTGTGGAGTAAGATACCCAATTGAGTGTGTATGGTATTCCCTCCTCAGGTCAAATCTGATGTGGGCAAGATTTACTCATTCCTCCTCACCTGCCCCCTCTTCCCTTCCTGCAGAACCGCTTTTTCTTGCCACTTTTATGTGAGATAATTTACTCCATTCTATCTCTCCCTTTCTCCCTTTCTCAATATATTCCTCTCTTATCCCTTATCCCTTAATTTGATTTTATTTTTTCAGATATCATCCCTTCATATTCAACTGACCCTGTGCCCTCTGTGTGTATATATATACACATATATATATATACGTACATATATATGTATATATACACACCTACATATATACATACATTGACACACACATATGCATATATATATATATACATACACATATATATACATATATGCATATTCCTTTCAGCTACTATGATACTGAGATCTCATGAATCATACACATCATCTTTCCATATAGGAATGTAAACAAAACAGTTCAACTTTAGTAAGTCCCTTATGATTTCTCTTTCTTATTTACCTTTTCATGCTTCTCTTGATTCTTGTGTTTGAAAGTCAAATTTTCTATTCAGCTCTGGTCTTTTTACTGAGAAAGCTTGAAAGTCCTCTATTTTATTGAAAATCCATATTTTGCCTTGGAGCATGATACTCAGTTTTGCTGGGTAGGTGATTCTTGGTTTTAATCCTAGCTCCATTGACCTCCGGAATATCATATTCCAAGCCTTTCGGTCCCTTAATGTGGAAGCTGCCAGATCCTGTATTATCCTGATTGTTTTCCCACAATACTCAAATTGTTTCTTTCTGGCTGCTTGCAGTTTTTTCTCCTTGACCTGGGAGCTCCGGAATTTGGCAACAATATTCCTAGGAGATTTCTTTTTGGGATCTATTTGAGGAGGCAATTGATGGATTCTTTCAATTTCTATTTTGCCCTGTGGCTCTAGAATATCAGGGCAGTTCTCCTTGATAATTTCTTGAAAGATGATATCTAGGCTCTTTTTTTGATCATGGCTTTCAGGTAGTCCAATAATTTTTAAATTCTCTCTCCTGGATCTGTTTTCCAGGTCAGTGGTTTTTCCAATGAGATATTTTACATTGTCTTCCACTTTTTCATTCCTTTGGTTCTGTTTGATAATGTCTTGATTTCTCATAAAGTCACTAGCTTCTACTTGCTCCAACATTTTTCTAAAAAAAGATTCCCCCCCCCCATTCTCTTCATTAATTCTGTTTTCTGTCTGTTCTAGATTTATGTTCTTTGATTCATGGTCCTTCTACTTGTTTATGCCTTCCTTAGTCTCTATATTCCTTATGCAATTAAAGTTTCTAAGGTAACTATTTTTGGTTTTCTCTACTAAACAGTTTCTATATTATTGCTTTGATGATCTTGCCCCTCTCCTTTTTTGCTGTCCTGCCCCACTCTCACAAATCTTGTTTCCTGCAGGAGATAGAAAGGATAGAAGTATTCCCCCATGGTAGAGATTTTCCTGTGTCCCTAACTGTGTGGTTCATTTCTACTTCCTTCCTTTCTCATAACCATTTTTTCCCAGTTGCCATTAAATCTCCTTTTTGGGTCTGTGCCACCCCCACCCCCACCACCTTTCTGGACATTAGGTGCCCTCACGAGCTTTGATTCTCTTCTCCTGAGGCAGAATACTGTCCATAAAGACAGCACTCTCCAGAGGCAGGGTCTCTCTAAACACCAAATCTCTGGAGATTGTGCCCACTGTTTGTTTCCAATCTCCCATTACAATGTGTTTTTTAGTGGAACTTCTTCCCGCCACTGACTTCAGGTTTTCCTCTTTCTTTCCCGCTATTTCAATTCCTCCCTTAGCCACCTCACCCACTCTCCCATAGCCCTTCTTCTTCCTGAGAGACTATGGGAGTCATGATCATGCCATTGACATAATTAGGGTTCATCACACTTACCCCTCTGTCTTCTTCTTCCCTTTTTGGGTCCTCTCATTATTCAATTTAGTTCCACAAACTTCCCCACACCCTCCCAAAAAAAAACAAAACAAAACAAAAGAAGCATTGATTTATCTGTAGGTCAAGTGCTATGAGGTTTAGATAACAATGTTTCCCGTCTGTTCCTCCACCATAAGCCTTTGTGAAACTCTTAGAAAGAAATCTTGCAATGGTCACTTTGCTGTTCTTTTGCTGGTGTTGCACTTGGTTGCTGCATTTGCTTATACTTCCTGCATTTGCATTTTCGCACATGTTTGAAAAGCAAATTGTTTGTTCAGATTTGGTTTCCTTTTTTTCTTTTGTTTGAACATCCATAATTTCATTAATGGTTAGGCTCAGGTTTACAGAGTATGTCACTTTGGGTTCCATCAGAGATGCTTGGACTCATTTATATGCCCTGGAAGCATTTTTCCTTCTTTTATTAATATCTTCCCTATTGATTTATCTCCGTATGCTCAAGGTTATTAACTGAGTTTTCTTCTTGAGATCTTTAATAATTTTAGTCTTTCGCCTCTAATACTCTCCTTGGATAGTGAACACAAAGCTGTCTCAGCCTCCTCCCCAAGTGGGGACTTTTTTCCAGTCTCAATCCCTGACCCAAACGACTTCTAGGGAACTAACCTCAGATGGATGCCAGCCATCCTGTTGGAGCTCCCCCCAAACACACACACACACACACACACACACACACACACACACACACACTCTACCTGGGACCATTTCCCTCTTTTTAGTTCTCTGGACCAGAATAGTTGCAACACAGTGCAATACCTTTTCAGGAAGAGCAAACTTTCTCTTTCCTACGTTTCTGCTTCCTTCTCATGGCAAGACAACCAGAGTTCAGATTTATTTTTTGTTCCACAGAATGCTGGGGTAAGGACAGGGTTAGAGTGTGCTGGCAGGGACTACAACAGCAGCCAGAGGATTGCTGAGTGGATCCTAGAACAGAAGCCCATGGGGGCCATTGTGCCAGAGTAGGGGCTGATGGGCCAGGAGGTGCTAATAAACACGTTAGGGATTAGAGATTAGCCTTCTCTGCTGCTAATTCAACAGGTTGTTTCCTTGTTAGGGTTTTTGATGCTTTAGTCCATGGAAAAAGCTGTATAACTTCATCTCTCACACATAATTCTTATGTTGGAGAGTTTGAGGAAGTCTTGAGGATTAGAGAAAATGTCTAGTTCTCCATCTTATTGGTCAGGTGACCATTTTTTATTATCTCTCTTCTTTCTTCCTGTGGTGTAGTTGGCATATGAATCTTTTGTATGATTCAGTGGCATTCTACTTACCCATAAATCCTGGAAAGTGATGCAATTCTTTTGATGTTAGTTAGGCACGATACCAATTCTTAGCAAGCTGTTGCTGTTTCTTTGCCAAGAAGAATGATCTTTGAACTGGAATTGTTATTGTTTGTTTTGTAGTCTTTTCAGTCATGTCTGACTCTCTATGACACCCATTTGGGGTTTTCTTGGCAAAGATACTGGAGTTGTTTGCCAATTCCTTCTCCAGCTCATTTTACAGATGAGGAAACTGAGGCAAATAGGGATAAGTGACTTGTCCAGGATCACACAGCTAGTCAATGTCTGAGGTCAAATTTGAACTCAGGAAGATGAATGTTCCTGACTTGAGGCTCAGCACTCTATCCACTATAGTGCCACCTAGCTGAAGTGAGAAGGATGTATCAAAAAGAGCTAATGGTGAGCTGACACCCAAGAAAAATAAAGGTAAATAAGGAACATTCAGGTGCCCCGGAAGAGCTTTAAGTCTGCAATCCTTTGACTTCTCAGCTTTAGCAGTTTGGATTCTAATCCCCACCATTTTACTGAAATTTTTTCTCTCAAAAGTTACTAGTTATCTCCTGAGTATTTTCATTTCTTCCTTCTCCTTGTTCTCCAGCTTTTAAGTGGCAAAGGGGAAGAGTAGATAGTGCCTACTATTTGCCAGGCACTGCACTAAATGCTTTACAAATATTATCTCATTGAATCCTCACAATAACCCTGTGGGGTATGTGCTGTTGTTATCTTCATTTTACGGTTGAAGAAACTGAAGCAGACAGAGGTTAAGTGACTTGTCCAAGATCACACGCCAGTAAGTGTCTGAGGTCGGATTTGAACTCAGGTCTTCCTGACTCCAGACCTAGCTCTCCATCTACTTTGACACCTAGCTGCTCCCTCTTCATGTTGGTTCTCTTCCTTTCTGTCTGACCACTCCTCAGTTCCCCTTGTTAAATCATCATCCATCTCTTATACATTAAATGTAGGTATCGGGGCAGCTAGGTGGCCCAGTGAATAGAGCACCGGCCCTGGAGTCAGAAGGACTTGAGTTTAAATCCAGCCTCAGACACTTGACACTTACTAGCTGTGTGACCTTGGACAAGTCACTTAACCCAATTGCCTTGCCTTCCCCCCTCCAAAAAAAAAAGTGTAGGTGTCCCGAAGTCATGTATTAGCTGATGTTTAACAACTGGCTCTTCAAAAAGAGTATGCAAGATACACTTTTAAGGTTAATTTGAATTATTAACATGTCCTTTAACACTTTCTTTCTTAAGTAGGGACAATCAAAAGCAAGCAAGCAAACAAACAATAAATCAAGCCCTGATTTATAGCATTTGTGGAATTCTGAGGTGTAAATGTTCAAACTGAAAATTTAATAACTGTTTCTCTCAAAATGGTTTGAGAAAGCTCCAGCACTTTTCTAATACTCCCCCAAACCTGTGTCTTGGACCCTCCTCTCTCCTTTCTTGCTGATTCATTAACACCCATGTATATGATTATCATTTCCCCAAAGATGTCTACCAAGTCTCTATATACAGCCCTAAGCTCTCCTGAACTCACACGTTGCCAACCACCTGCTAGACATCTTCATCTTCCATAAACATTTCATACTCAAAATATCCAAAACAGAACTCATTTTCTCAAAAGCCACCCTTCTCCAAACTTCCCAATTTCTGTTCAGGATAACTACCATCCTCCCAGTCACATGGGTTTACAACTGCATAGTTATCCTCAGCAACTCTGTCTCCTTCACACTCTATTTCAGTCACTTGCCCAGTCATTGATTTACTTTCCACAGTGACTCTCTTATCTGTCCTTTCTCTTCATTCACGTTGCTACTACTATAGTCCAAACCTTAATCACCTCTCATCCATACTACTTCAATAATCTGCCAGGCAACAAGCATTTATTAAAGACTTACTATGCACTAGGCACTGTGCTAAGCATTGAGGATACAAAAAAAGGGGGGAGGCAAAAACACAGTCCCTATTCACACTCTGACATTAGCTGACACCTTAATAGAGGTGCAAGAAAATACAAATAACTATGTATGTACAAGATATATGATGTAAATGTATACAGAGAGAAGGTACTAGCTATAGTGGAAAGATGGAAAGGCCTTTTGCAGAAGATAGGATTTCATCTGAGTGTTGAAGGAAGTCAGAGAAGCCAGGAGGCAGAGATGAAGAGAGAGAGTATTACAGACATGGTAAACAGGCAGTGAAAATGCAATCAGGAGATGGAGTATGATGTGTAAGGAACCAAGTGGGCTAGGGTTGATGACCACAGAGTACGCATCGTAAGATGCATAGAGGGGAGTAAAGGGTAACAAGAATGGGAAGGTAGCGTAAGAAATGGGAGAAGGGGTTTTGTTTCCACAGAATTGAAGATGTACCTTCCCCCCCCCCAGCTTTAGCAGAAACCAGGCCTCAGGTCCATCATTTGAAGAGGGCATGACATAGGCAGTCAGGGGCTTGTATCTGGCCAATGAAGAGTCTGGCAGGAGATTAGAAGTGAGGGTCTATTAAAGAACTGGCATCCATCTGAGTCCTTTGTACTTTCTCCTGTACTCTGTTCAGGGGAGGTACCCATTTATCCAGGGGGTATAAATGTAAATTATAATTAAAACGTTCCTGGCTTCCCAATGAGTCTTGCTTATTCCTAGACAATGTGAGTATGTTTCTAACAGTATGAAGAAGTCAGGTTGTGAAGGCTTTAAAAGTGAAATAGAAGATTTTATATTTGATCCTAAAGGCAATAGGAAGTGACTGGTGTTGCTTGAGTAGTGGGATAACAGACAGACCTATGCTTTAGGGAAATCACTGTGGACTGACATTGGGAAAGACTTGCTTCAGGAAGACCAACCAACAGACTATTGCAATAGTCTAGGCATGATGTGATAAGGGCCTTCACCAAGGTGGCTGTTCTATGACTGGAAAGGAGACATATATAAAAGAAATTGTGAAGTTAGAAACAAAATTTAGCGATGGATGATATATTTGGTATGAGTAAGAGTGAGGAGTAAAAGATG
Organism: Trichosurus vulpecula; assembly: GCF_011100635.1. NCBI lineage: Eukaryota > Metazoa > Chordata > Mammalia > Diprotodontia > Phalangeridae > Trichosurus > Trichosurus vulpecula. Next base: position 194,699,583 of record NC_050573.1, read on the forward strand.
AAGCTGAGGTTATGAGCCTGGGTGACTTGGAAGATGGTGGCATTCTCTGTAGTAATAGAGAAGTTAGGAAGAGGCAAGAGCTTTGGCAGGGAGTGATAATGAGTTCAGTTCTGGACATGTTGAACTTGAGGTGTCTACAGGACATCCAGACTGAGATATTCAAAAGACATTTAGTGACATGAGACTAGAAGTCAGCAGAGAGGTCTGGATAAATACATTTGAGAATGATCTTCATAAAGATAGTAATTGAACCCATGGGAACTGACAAGCTCACTAAGCAAGATAGTATAGAAGGAGAAAAGGAACCCAGAGCAGAGACTTGGGGGAAAATCAACTGTTAGTGAGCATGACCAAAGGAGGCTGAAAAGGGGGCAGTCAGACTGGTAGGAGGAGAACCACGGAAGGGCAGTGTCACAAAAACCTAGAGACAGAGAAGATCTAGGCAAAGAGCCAACTGTCAACATCAAAGGCTTCAGAGAGATCAAGAAGGGTAAGGATTAAGAAATTCACAAGGGAAACAAGAGTGGAGCTCAGAGGAGACACCAACGAGTAAGACAGTGTTGGTACCGTATAAAGTTGAAGGTATACTAAAATGCATATTAATAATATATGTACTATTACAAATAATAAATCATAGTATACCATATGACATATATAATAATATATATTAAAAGAAAAAAGTTATATGTAGTGAATTTATGGTTTCATGCACAATCTCCATTTTCTGGACTTCATTGTATATGAAAATGTTCATTTAAAAATTCTCTAGTTCATAATAAAAAAGAAAGGGAGGGGAGGAGCCAAGATGGCGGCTGGAAAGCAGGGACCAGCGTGAGCTCCCAGCCGAGTCCCTCCAAAAACCTATAAAAAATGGCTCTGAACCAATTCTAGAACTGCAGAACCCACAAAACAGCAGAGGAAAGCAGGGCTCCAGCCCAGGACAGCCTGGATGGTCTCTGAGTGAGGTCTATCCCACACGGAGCTAGGAGCTGGGAGCTGGGAGCTGGGAGCAGAGCTGAGCAGAGCCCAGTGAGCAGCGCGGACCAACCAGACCAGGAGCTGGGCGGAATGTGCCCTACCACCCTGAATCAGTAAGCTACGATGGTCACCAGACTTCTCAACCCACAAACACCAAAGACAGCGGAGAAGGTTAATGGGAAAAGCTGCGGGAGTGGAAGGAATTCATGGTTCTAAGCCCTGGGGGCAGCAGAGGTGGGGCAGCTACAGCTGCTGTTGCTTCTGGCCCCAGGCTCACCTGGTGGGAGGAATTAAGTGGTGGATCAGAGCAGGAGTGCACAGCCTGCTGAAGATCTAAGCCCAGTCTGGGTTGGGGGTTCTTGGGGAAGGAGTAGTGCTGGTGTGGCAGAGCTGGCACCTCCCCACCAATGTGGAACATAGAACTCTTTAGTCTACAAGCAGTCATACCCCACTGAAAAACTCAAGGGTCAAGTTAGTTGGTTGGGAATATGGCCAGGCAGTGAAAACACACCCAGATTCAGTCTCAGACTTTACATTCTTTCTTTGGTGACAAAGAAGACCAAAACATACAGACAAAAGAAGTTACCAGAGTCAAAGAGCCTACAACAGAAACCCCCAAGAAAAACATGAACTGGTCCCAGGCCATAGAAGAGCTCAAAAAGGAGTTGGAAAAACAAGTTAGAGAAGTAGAGGAAAAATTGGGAAGAGAAATGAGAAGGATGCGAGAAAACCACGAAAAACAAGTCAATGACTTGCTAAAGGAGACCCAAAAAAATACTGAAAAATACACTGAAGAAAACAACACCTTAAAAAATAGACTAACTCAAATGGCAAAAGAGCTCCAAAAAGCCAATGAGGAGAAGAATGCCTTGAAAGGCAGAATTAGCCAAATGGAAAAGGAGGTCCAAAAGACCACTGAAGAAAAGACTACCTTAAAAATGAGATTGGAGCAAGTGGAAGCTAGTGACTTGATGAGAAATCAAGATATTATAAAACAGAACCAAAGGAATGAAAAAATGGAAGACAATGTCAAATATCTCATTGGAAAAACCACTGACCTGGAAAATAGATCCAGGAGAGATAATTTAAAAATTATTGGACTACCTGAAAGCCATGATCAAAAAAAGAGCCTAGATATCATCTTTCAAGAAATTATCAAGGAGAACTGCCCTGATATTCTAGAGCCACAGGGCAAAATAGAAATTGAAAGAATCCATCGATCGCCTCCTCAAATAGATTCCAAAAAGAAATCTCCTAGGAATATTGTCGCCAAATTCCAGAGCTCCCAGATCAAGAAGAAAATACTGCAAGCAGCCAGAAAGAAACAATTGGAGTATTGTGGAAACCCAATCAGAATAACCCAAGATCTGGCAGCTTCTACATTAAGAGATTGAAGGGCTTGGAATACGATATTCCGGAGGTCAGTGGAGCTAGGATTAAAACCAAGAATCACCTACCCAGCAAAATTGAGTATCATGCTCCAAGGCAAAATATGGATTTTCAATAAAATAGAGGACTTTCAAGCTTTCTCAGTGAAAAGACCAGAACTGAATAGAAAATCTGACTTTCAAACACAAGAATCAAGAGAAGCATGAAAAGGTAATCAAGAAACAGAAACTTACTAAAGTTGAACTGTTTTGTTTACATTCCTACATGGAAAGATGACATGTATGATTCATGAGACCTCAGTATTAGGGTAGCTGAAGGGAATATGCATATATATATTTATATATATATATATATATGTGTGTGTGTGTGTGTGTGTGTGTGTGTGTGTGTGTGTGTGTGTGTGTGTATGTGTGTTTATGTGTGTATATATATATATGTGAATGTGCAGGTATGTATATATGTATGTGTGTGTGTATATATATATATATATATATATAGAGAGAGAGAGAGAGAGAGAGAGAGAGAGAGAGAGAAAGGACACAGGGTGAGTTGAAGATGAAGGGAAGATATCTAAAAGAAATAAAATCAAATTAAGGGATGAGAGAGGAACATACTGAGAGAGGGAGATAGGGAGAGATAGAATGGGGTGGATTATCTCCCATAAAAGTGGCAAGAGGAAGCAGTTCTGTGGGAGGAGGGAAGAGGGCAGGTGAGGGAGGAATGAGTGAACCTTGCTTTCATCAGATTTGGCCTGAGGAGGGAATACCATACATACCCAACTGAGTATCTTACCCCACAGGAAAGAAGAGGGAGGAAGATAAAAAAAAAGGGGGGGATGATGGAGGGGAGGGCAGATGGGGGTGGAGGTAATCAAAAGCAAACACTTTCAAAAGGGGACAGGGTCAAGGGAGAAAATTCAATAAAGCAGGATGGGTTGGGAAGGGGCAAAATATAGTTAGTCTTTCACAACATGAGTATTGTGGAAGGGTTATACATAATGATACACATGTGGCCTATGTTGAATTGCTTGACTTCTTAAGGAGGGTGGGTGGGAAGGGAAGAGGGGAGAGAATTTGGAATTCAAAGTTTTAAAAACAGATGTTCAAAAACAAAAAAAAAAGTTTTTGCATGCAACTAGAAAATAAGATACACAGGCAATGGGGCGTAGAAATTTATCTTGCCCTACAAGAAAAGAAGGGAAAAGGGGATGGGAGGGGAGTGGGGTGATAGGGGGAGGGCTCACTGGGGAACAGGGCAACCAGAATATATGCCATCTTGGAATGGGGGGTGAGGGTAGAAATGGGGAGAAAATATGTAATTCAAACTCTTGTGAAAATCAATGCTGAAAACTAAATATGTTAAATAAATAAATTTAAATTAAAAAAAAAAAGAAAGAAAGAAAGAAAAAGAAACAGAGCCCTAAGGAGTTGGATAAGCTGATCATGAGGTACATTTGCATGAAACCAAGGGTACTTTTCAGCAATTTCTGTGTTTTATCCACGTTACTTTGAGATGAAATCTCACAAAGGGAATAAGGGAGAACATTTCCTTTCAGGCTTAAAATCTGATTTCACATTTCCACATAGAACTAAATGAACACTCCACAGTCATGAACACTAAATCACTTTGAAAATGTGTGAAATACCCACCTGGGTAGATCCAAGAATTTAAATATCAAAAACCTTCAGTAATTGGTTGGGTATTATAGTGTTTCTTGGTCCTCAATTCATTTTGATTTGATTAAACAAACATCCCTTAGGTATCCACTCGAAGAAGGTCTTGTGCTAGTTACTGAGGTACAGATACAAAGATGAAAGTATACAAAGATCCTCCTCCCCTGCCCTCAAAGATCTCACAATCTAGTAAGGAGAATAAGATAAGCACACAATTAATAAATATAGGAGGCAGTTTTTGAGACAATCTATATAAAGCACTTTACAATCATTAAGATGTTCTATAAATGCCAATTATTATATTGCTATTATAATAAAGGCATAGATAGCACGCTTATCAACCAAATTTACAAATGACAAAACTGAAAGGAATAGTTAATATTACTGTTCAGTCATTTTTTTTTTCAGTCCCGTACATGATCCTATTTGGGGTTTTCTTGGCAAAGATACTGGAACGTTTTGCCGTTTTCTTCTCCAGCTGATTTTACAGATGAGGAAACTGAGGCAAACAGAGCTGGGTGACTTTTCCAAGGTCATACAACTAGTGTTTGAGGCCAAATTTGAACTCAGGAAGATGAGTCTTCCTGATTCCAGGCCAGACACTGTGTCACCTAGCTGCACAGTAGTTAATTTGTTGCATGACAAAGCCAAGAGATTCTAAGACTGAGAGAGGCTTGGATGGAGTTTTCATTGTCTCCCTTAGGGGAGTTTCTCAATTTGACTCTCCTCTTAGGTGTTAGGGGCAGCTAGTGGCACAGTGAATAGAATGCCAGGCCAGGAATTAGGAAGATTCATCTTCCTGAGTTCAAATCTGGCCTCAGTCACTTACTAGTTGTGTGACCCTGGGCAAGTCACTTAACCATGTTTGCCTCAGTTTCTTTATCTGTAAAATGAGCTGGAGAAGTGTATTATGAAGGCAGAATTTATGATTTCAAAGAGAATCTCATATGTGCCTGAAAGGTTCAGAACCGCAGGATATAAGGAATTCTCTAGGCAGAAGGCAGGAGAACTAAAGCATTTATTTACACTCCACAATAACAATCCCACAAACCAGCGTCCCCATTTTGATATTTTGATCAAAAGCTTCCAGGCCCAATAAGTCCGCCTCACAAGGGTAACCAAGAGACCACAGAGAAGCCAGATGGTATAAGGCAAAATCGTATACATGCTTCCCCTCTACGGTAAGAAGATTACCCACTGGCCTCCAGTCCTTGCTCAGCACTCCTTGCTCCGCACGTGGGTCGGCTCTGCTACCGGCAGCTCCTGCATCAGCTTTGGCTGTAGGCGTCTCTGGCTCCAACAGAAAGGGAAAAAAAATGGATCTTCAAGCCATCTTCTCCCCTCTTATAGAGTTTTTAACATCACCAAGCGCCGCCTGAATGACCAGGGCTGATTGGTTCTTGAGTTGGCCCCTCCCCCTAGATTAACACCCAATAGGGCGTGGCTCTGGAGTCAACACCTCCCCTCAGCCAGCCCCATGACTCATCACACAGGAAGTTCTCTGCTCCCAGGCATGGGCCTCTGGGCTTCCTGCCCTGGAAGAGAAGCCACAGACCCAGCACCCAGCAAGGCTCAATGAGATAAACTGAGTCCCTCAAAGAAAACAAAGGCCACTCTGGCCACAAGAAGAAAATGGCAAACCACTCCAGTATCTTTGCCAAGAAAACCTCAAATGGGGTCACAGAGAGTAGGACGCGACCGAATAACAACAACTTAGATCTTTGATATCTGTGAGTAGTCTCTCTGTCTAGTATTGATGGTGGTGCCGGTGCTGGATGTTTTCTCATGGATAAGTTTCTCTCCAGGAAAATGAATCTCTCCTCTGTTTGCCTCTCTAATTTAAAAGTCAAGCCCAAAAGACAAAGAGGGTGTGGATGAATAAACCCAGTGACAGTGGAAATTTGAATTATAGATTCTTAAAGCTATTTAAGGGATCATGGAGGTTGTTTAGTTCAACCTGCACCCAGTCTGGGAATTCTCTTTATAACATTTCAGACAAGTTGTTATCCAGCCAGCCTTTCCTTGAACACCTCCAGTAACAAGGAATTCAGTACTTCACAAAAGAGATCATTCAATCTGGGGGCAGCTCTAATTATTAGAAATCTTTTCCTTACATGGAGCCAGAGCCTGTCCAAATTTCTATTCATTGGCTTGAAGCTACAAAAAACAAACCAACCCCATCTTTCACATAATGATCCTTAAAATACTTGAAGACAATTATCATGTTCTCCAATGTCTACTTTTATCTTGTCTAGGCTAAAAATCCCTAGTTCCTAAATGGAACTAAATCCTAATTCCTTTCATGGAATGAAAGTTCAATGGAACTTTCATTTTAAGTCCCCTCTACATGCTGGTCACCCTCCCCTATTTACATTGAAAGGCACTGTCCCAGGCCCAGGCTGTCCAAAATGCAGCCCGCTGGCAGCAGTGCCCACCTACAAGCATAGAAATTTACATAAATGCTTTAGTAAATGAAGCTGAGCTACCACAGAGCTCTCACTAAAATGACAAATCAAAATATATTGCCTGTTGTTTCAATAAAAACCTAATGCTGGACAGCCCTAAGGTAGAATGTGATAAGGGCAAAGGAAAGAGTCAGAAAAATGCTATAGGAGAATATGAGGAGATAGAAATCACTTGAAGTGGGTGGGGGAAGGATCAAGGAAGGTTTCTTGTTGGAGGTAGCCCCTAATCATGGGACTTGAAGGAAGAGAATTTCAATAATAAGTTAGTCAGAGAGTATCTTCAAGGCATGGGGGAATAGCCTGTGAAAATGCCCAGAAGAAGAATGCAGGAGAGATTGGGGACAATTTTTAATGTATTCTTCCTCTTTCAGTCCAAACTGAGCTCCCCTCCCATTCCAACATGTTTTGATCTGCTTCCAACCCCACTTTAGTGCTCCCCTAGCTAACCCAGGAGCACGTTTATTCTGAATCCAAAGCCTTTTGTCTTTCTCTGCTTGTCCTTCTCCCTCCAGGCTAGACACAAGAATTCCCACAGGCTATCTTATTATTCTCTCTGGAGCCTGAAGGAGTCAGAGAGGCTTCTCTTGTTTATTCAGAAACATTTAACATCTACAAAACAATACATGGTATTATAACAAATAAGCCAGACACTCTGGTCCAAGAGTTGGGGCTGGGGGAGAAAGGAGATGCATTTCACCCCCAGAAAACATGTGTTCTCTTTTCAATAATTATTAGTCTAGCAGGCACACCCTGGGACAAATATCACCACTGACCTTTCTCCCTCCCTTCAGTGTTGCTGGCACATTTGGCCCACCCACTATGCATGCCTATAATTACTAGTATGGTGTATATGAATTTCTGCATTTTCCCTTTTCTCAGAAAGGAAGCATAGATGCTAAATATTTCCCCAAGAACCAAATTTGAAACTAGAACGGCCTTTTATAGCAGTGCATTATTTGGCCACTAGGTGGCAATCCTTACCTGTAGCAAAGAAAAATATTTACCCCGTCATTTGCAGCTAGAGATGAAGGCTGAAAGCCTACTAGTATGAGGACTACTGGGAATAGGCAGAACCCAATGGAGGCAATCCAGAGTTAGTAACTAAAAAACAGCATCCCTACAACCTGAGCCTCTGAACGCAGAAGCCACTTCAACTGTGAGAGCCTTCAAGATGAGGAGGTTGACAGGACACAGATACTTTTAAGAACTAAGGCAACTTCCTATGCTTCAGTTCTAGAGTCTTTGGTTGCATTGGGGCTTCAAAGCGACTCAGGCAATCAGTCAAGCATGTGTAGTATGGTATGTTAAGCACTTGGGATACAAAGAAAGGCAAATAAAAAAAAAAATCCACCCTCTGACCTAAAAGAGCTTGCACGTTAATGGAAGAGGCCACATGTATATAAATACGTACGTCAGAAGGATGGCATCCTGAAGACATAGGAGAAATAAAGAAATGCCATCCTTTTAGAGAGGGCGGATTTCTTGGTAAAGAAGCAGGCAGATGGCATCCTAATTAAACTTTTCATAACACAATCAGTCAGTCCACTAGATGGCCATTAGTATCCAGGATTTCTGAGATAGACAATATTTTGCTGAATTGGCTTTTCCTCTCCCCTTCAAGATTCCCAGGCTTAGTGAAATTGTTTTGGGTAACTGACTTCAACTCACAGCTTAAACACAGACTTTCTCTTTCTTATTACAAGAGACAGATCCAATGCCAAAAGCACTTAACCAAGACAGGAAACAGTATAAATCACGAGGAAGGAAATCAAGAAGGGAAATATTCTCTGCACTCATAGGAGTATAATCTATACCTACTTAGGAGTTACAATATAATTCTCCTTTAATCCTGCTGCCCCCTAGGGATGCCCAAGAGAAGATACCACTTCAGAACACTTAGCCTCAGTAGTATACATTTAAAGTGTATTGGCATTCACTTCTTAAGAGTTTCTTTCCCGGACTAGAGAATGCTGAAAGCTGTTGTATTGCTTCTGGAACATCAGTCCAGCTGTGACTCCTGCAGCTAGGACTGCCAGGGCCGTGCCACTCTGTATCATCTTTCTGCTCTGACTATAGCTATAGAGCTGGTTAGTGGGGAACCCAGGCCACCCTGAATTTTAAACCTCCCATCTTGGTATTTCCCACCAAGCCATGGCACTGTCTGCTGATTTATGCACAGTCCTCGGGCAAATGTGGTCCAGGGAGTTTCTTTCAATGAGTGTGTGAAGCAGGGTTTTAGTGGAAGCACCAGTATGAGGTCATCAGAATGAACTTTGCTTTACCTTGTCATGGAACTGAAAATATCATGACAGTGAAGTTTCAGGGTCAGTGCAGGACACTTGTACCACATCCTGATTTTAATGATGTTTGCTCATGTAACATTCTATTAGGTTTATATAGCTCTTTTCCTCTTTACATGTTAGTAAGAAGCTTCTATGAGAGATATAACAGTCAGTAGACTCTGTGATGCATTCCCAAAGGAGATTATGGAATTTAAGAACAAAAAGGGATTAAGATGTACTTTTCCTGGAGGCTGGGATGTGAATTCACTAATTTCAGGAACTTCCTTCCAGCTCTGTGTTTCTAAAATGGATAAGAAGGAATTTAGCAAGAGTCTATTGTCTCTGTTTTTGGCAGCATCTTCAGATCTATTTTGTGATAGATTCAATATGAGTTTTGATTAGACTGTCAATATAGCAAGGCCCTTTCCACCCTTTTCCTCCACTCTCAGATCCCTGGCCCTGTTTCAAATTTTTCTATTTGCCCTGATTCTAAATGAATGCTGTACAACTACCACCCCCTAAAGAATAAAAATAAAAACTAGCAATCCATATTGTATGGATTATATATAATCCATTATGTGTGTGTGTGTGTGTGTGCATATAATCTGTTATATAAGGGAAGTAGTATTACTCATTTTAATAACCCTGAGTTTATTAGCCAAGCCACTTTAGTAGGGATGTGGATCTAGGGATACAAATAGTGATAACATGTAAAATACTTGGCAAATCTTAAAAGTACTTAAACAACGCTAGCTGTTGTTATTAGGGGACAGGTAGGTGGCACAGCGAATAGAATGCCAGACCTGGAGGAACACTCATCTTTGTGAGTTCAAAGCTGGCCTCTCCCTCTCTCTCTCTCTCTCTCTCTCTCTCTCTCTCTCTCTCTCTCTCTCTCACACACACACACATAATGGATTATATATAATCCATACATAATGCATACATATGTATACACATATAGCTGTCTCTAGGCAATATATATTAGATGTATGTATATATACTGTATACAAAGTTTGGGATATTTCCAAAATTATGTATGGTATATAAAGTATAGAGTGACTCTAGGCAAGTCACTTAACCCTGTTTGCCTCAGTTTCCTCATCTGTAAAATGGGCTGAAGAAAGAAGTGGCAAATCACTCCAGTATCCTTGCCAAGAAAATGCTAAATGGTGTTACAAAAAGTCGGACACAACTGAAACAATTGAACAAGTTATTATTATTGTGGTTGTTTTATTATTATGGATCAAAGAAACGGCCCATTCATTTCTCTTCCTACAGAACTTACCAGAAAGTATAAGGCTTTACAATAACACCTCTGTCTTTTGACAACATTGTTAACTAGTATAAACTTGCTAACTAGTGTGGCCTTGAAGAAGTCATTTAAGCTGGGTCTCAGTTCCTCTTCAGTGAGAAACATAATTCCCAGTCCTACCTACTTCACAGCATTGTCATGAGGATCAAATGAGAAAGCACATTGTAAACTCTATTCAGAGTAAAATGTTCAGAGGCATTATTTTTCTGATTTTCCAGAATAGAGTGTACCCACTGAGAAAACAAGTTGTAAGCATTTAAACTTGGTTCCCAACCCTTATGAGTTTAGTCATTCTGTTAGTGTGATCCTGACAACTAAAGAAGATTCCATATAACCTCCCTGAGTTACCTAATTTCGGTGCTTCCTGCCACATACTTATTTTTTAAATTAAAATGAGTAAAAGTGAACTTTTTTTCTAGATCTGGGAAGCAGTGGTTGAGGCCACCAGGAATTGGGGCATTTATTTTCCAGACTTGGCAAAAACAAAGAGAAAACCAAAAAAATGTTTGGAAGTAGGAGGCAAAAGGAAGAAATAAAAATAAGAAAAATATTTGCTCTCAGCGTTGGCCACTGATATTTGGAAGGCCTTTCCTTCCTATTTCAAAACTCTTCTGGGTACGACTAAACTCAGGTGGAATTGGCTTGCCTGCCTCTGAAAGCCAACCTGAAATGCATTTCCTTGCTTTATTCCTTTATCCTATGTATCCAGAAGCCTTCAGAAAAAGTAAAATTTACTGAGTAACTATTATGCACGTAGAATATGCTATTCATATAGTACTGCTACACCCTGGAGAAGATATAAAAGTAAGAAATTCCAAGGATTCATCAGTCTCACTGGACAGATTACATTTCAAAACAACTTCATAATTCTGGACAACATGAGGCTGGGAGTAGTGTTCAGACATGCTTACTTTTTTACTTGGAAAAAATATTAAGAAAAAAGAATGTTAATCTTCTGAATAATTTGGGGCTGTTTTTTTCTTACTCTCAATGAAAGAGGTACTTAAAATGTACTCTTTTTGTAAGTAAACTCTGAATGGGGTGCTTTGTGTGAGACTAAAGAAAAACTTAATTTGGACAAGATTCTAATTGTATTCTTCCTTATCACACTGGAGAGGTTGACAGCCTATATTTTACCCCTCAGAAGAAAAATAACACGAAGCTTAACTTGTTTCTGATGCAAAACACATAAGAAAATAGAAGAGCAAGAGCATAAATGAATAAAAAAATGAAGTGTTTTCTTATTTGTTTTTCCCTTTTCCAAGGCATTAACCCATTGTTCTAGAAGGGTACTGTGCAGCTGATATGCCGTACTGAATCCAAGGGAGACAAGAACTGACCATTCATCCACTCATTTATTCAACAAACACTTATTAAATGACTTCTATTTGCAGACCATTGCCATGGGTGCTAAGAGAGATGCAAAGATTAAATGAAACATGGTCCATGATCACAGGGAGACTGTAATTTAGTAAGTGAGAAAAGATTCTACATGTATCTGCCATACAAAAAAGTATGTGGCAAGTGCTTTTGGAGTAGCACAAAGGATGAGAGGAGGCAGGAATCAATCCAGCTGGGTTGAACAGGGATGACAAGATGGAAAAGTTCACATTTGAGTAGGGCAAAATGGAATCATGGAATTTGAGTTAGAAAGGAACTCAGTAACCATCTAGCCCAACCAATTTTCAAAGGAAACCTGACAAGTGGTCATCTAACCTCTGCTTGAAGAGATTCCTGCAAGGAGGAGGAAACTACAACTTCTTGAGGCAGCTACTATTGCAAAATTCTAATTTTTAGGAAGTTTCTTCTGATATCAAGCATAAATTGGTCTCTTTGCAACTTTCATCCAATTGCTCCTAGTTTGTCCAAACAGGACAAAGCTAATGCCTCCTCCAAATGTCAGACCTTCATAAATGTTTGAACATGGCCATCATGTCTTTCTGAGTCTTCTTCAATGCTTCCTCTTTCTTCAGCCAATCCACGTGTCATGAACTCAAGGCCTTTCAATATCTTGGTACTTTCCTTTGTATACTCTCTAGTTTATCAATGTCTTTCTTAAACCATGATTCCCAGAATTTAAAACAATACTCCAGAAGAAGTCTGACAAGGGCAAAGTACAATGAGATTATCACCTCCCTATTTCTGAAGGATCTACCACTCCTAATGAAGCACAAAATCCCATTAGCTTTTTTGGTTGACATATCAAACTGCTGACTCAGGCTGAGATTGTAGACCACTAAAAACCCTAGCTCTTTTTCAGAACAACTACTATCTATCCATACTTTCTCTATCTAATATTCGTGGATTTGAATTTCTGCACACAAATGCAAGACTTTATATTTTTCCTTATTGAATTTAATTTTACGAGATTTAACCCAAAGCTCCAGATTGTCAAGATCCTTTTGGATCCTAACTATTATCTATTGCGTTAACTATAGCTCCCAGATTTATGTCATCTGCAAATCTGGATACCATATGTGCCTTTATCTAAGTCATTGATGAAAATGTTGAAAAACCCAGGGCCAAGTATAGATTTCTAGGGCACTCCATTGGAAACTGCCTGCCACATTTGACACTGAAACATTATCAACAAATCTTTGAATCTACCCATTCAACCAGTTGTAAATCTGACTATATTGTTATCTAATACCTATGCTAGCAATTCGGATCTAACTGAAGACATTTATAATTAACTTTGTTCACGGCTAGGTAAAAGTATTGAAGGAGGAGGGCGTGATGTGGGTTGTGGAAATATGATGGTATCCCTAGAAGAGAGCATGCCATAAGCAAAAGATATGGAGGAAAGATATGTACTTAGGGAAAAATGTGGGTGAGTGAAGAAGAGGAACTATGGGAGATATGGCTGCAAAGGTAGGTTCAGGTCAGATTGTAGAAGATCTTGAATAACACAAAAAGAGTTAGGAGTCAAAGATTGTTTGGTGCTTAAGCCTGAATAGTTGGAAGAATAGTGGGTATCACTAGCAGAAGTAGGGAAATATATTCAATTTCTCTATTAACATTTGTTTGTTATAAACTTCATGGCTTGGTTTCCCCATTGATGTATAAAGACATTTACCATCCTGATATTTGATAAACTGCTGAGGCTATGTTCCCATGCCTATTTAGCAGCCTAAGTTCCTTCAAATCCCACCACCCTACTATTACCTCAAATCCTGGCAAGCAAAGAAACAACCCTCCCCACCAAGGAAATACTAAGGTGCTGTGCTCTGTGAGCAAAGCAGAATTAAAGTAGCTCAAAAGAAATGACAGATGCTCAAATGTAGAGAATCTACCCCAAATGTTCACGTAGACTATTTGTGCCCAACCTGTGGTAGAACATTCTAAGCTCAAACAACAAAACAAGAAAATGATAAATGTTGGAGATGTGGGAAAATTGAAACACTAATACATTGTTGGTGGAGTTGTGAACCGATCCAACCATTCTGGAGAGCAATTTGGAACTATGCCCAAAGGGCTATAAAACTGTGGATATGATGAGGGCACAGTCTCTGGGAACCCCTTGAACCCTTGAACTCTCCTTGAATCTTCCCACTTGATCTGGCCTTGGCCTGAGGCTATAACCATTAGGCCCAAATGCCTACTTTGATCCTCCCACTCGACCTGGCCTTGGCCTGAGGCTATAACCATTAAGCCCAAATGCCTACCTTGCCCAGTCCTCTATTGTCCAGCTGTTTCCCACCCTTAATCCTGTTTCCCATCCTTAATCCTGATCAGAATATCTATACCCTAGCTCTGTTACCCTAGCACTTTATTGTCTGTCATTTCCATAACCCCAGACCACCCCTCAATCCCTCCCACAATCTTTGTGTATATAATCTCCATTTTGCCTCCATGAAGTTGGTCACATCCAATCTAGCTCAGATTGATCTGGTCCTCTTTCCTTACAGGCGTTGCAAGGGGTGGGATCTCTTGGGGCAGGCCTATTTGGCTCACTCTTAATAAACTTTGTCTTTTCCCTTGGCTGAGAAAGCTTGAGTCAAATTCTTTCGGCAGGACCCGGTGTGTCGGTACTGAGGGGTGTCGAGCACCCCTCACCCCAAACCCTCATCAGATACCTTTTGATCCAGCGATACCACTACTAGATCTGTATCCAAAGAGATCATAAAAAAGGGAAAAGGACCCACATGTACAGAAATATTTATAGCAGCTCTCTTTGTAGTGGACCAGAATTGGAAATTAAGGGGATGTCCATCGATTGGGGAATGGCTGGACAAGTTGTGATATATGAATGTAATGGAATACTATTGTTTCATAAGAAATGATGAGTAGGTAGACTTCAGAAAAACTTACATGAACTCATGCTGAGTGAAGTGAGCAGAACCAAGAGACCATTGTACATAGTAACAGCAACATTGTCCAATGACCAACTTCTCAGCAATGATTGCATTGCATGATCTAAGACAACTCCAAAAGACTCATGATGGAAAATGCTATCCACATCCAGAGAAAGAACTATAGAGTCTGGAAGCATACCATTTTTTCTTTTGTTTGTTCTTTCTCATGGTTTTTCTCTTCTGCCTGATTCTTCTTTCACAACATGACCAATTAATATGATTATATATGTATAACCTATATCAGATTGCATGCTGTCTTAGGGAGGGGAGTGGGGAGGGAGGGGGAAAATTTCAAACTAAAAATCTTATGAAAGTGAATGTTGAAAACTAACAAATAATTTTTTTAAAAAAAAGAGCATTCCGAGCTCATATTGGTCTGATCAGCCACAGTTGGACACTTGACTCTAACATAGTGATGTCATTTTGGTCCCCTTGGGGAATGAAGAACAACAACCAACCAATTTTATTAATTTCCAAGTACTTGCTTCAAGAGCATTCTGAGTCTGAAATATTTTGAGCCCTAGTTCAGAACTCTCCTGCCCTTGCCCTTTCCGATTCATAGACTATATTGGCTACTATGAAAAAATGAGCTGAAGGATAAATTCTATTTCTGGCCTGACCCTTTCTATAGGAGGTCCTTATTCTGCCCCAGGGAAGGAGGTGGTGATGAAGAAATTGGTCAGGATAGCCCTGGGCAATTGATTAGCTCCAGCCCAGAAAATGTAATCACAGAAAGATAAGGAACATCAAAGAGACAGCAAAGATGTTCACAAGTTAATGAAGAGCAATGAAAGACTTTCACTTTATTCTTTTTGAGGTGTGAAGTTTCTTGATGGAATTAGAGGTAGAAGAGCAGCTTGATTGGCTCACCAATGAGGTGAGCCCATTGGCCTTTAAAAAGTGAGTCTGCAAGCCCGTAAGTCAGCTGAGGCAGATCCAAGGACAGATCCAACAACGGAAAAGGGAGCTAACTGTGGAAGAAGCCACTTCTCAAGAGGGTTCATTCTGCTTTTCCCCTTGCTTCTACCAGAGGGTGGCAATTCTCTCCTCTCACTATCAGCGTACTCTCTGTAGGTGCCCACTCTTCTAACTCATGTTATGTGTCACTTGTGGAAAAGTGTACCCCGATTTTATAGAAGGAATATTTTGTAGCTTCTCATTATACCATCTTAATACATGCCTTTGATTTGAGCTAAATGTATCTACTATGAATATTAAAGTTAAGTGCACCAGTGGGGAGTTTTTGAACTATAATTTTAGGAAAGCAATCACTCAAAGTTCCCTTGAACTTATAGTGTTGTCATCCCCCTGTAGATACTGCCTGCAAATTGGGGGTGGGGGGAAAGGTAACCCAAAGGGTTACATTAGCACAGCACTTTGTACCACTCTTGGCCATTATTCATGTTTATTTTCTGTTATAGCTATATATATATATATATATATATATATATATACACATACAAATATATAAAACATGTGTATGTGTGTGTGTATGTCCTATATACCCTACAGGATTGTATACTCCATGGAAACTGGTACTATGTTTTACTTAATCTTTGTATCTCCTCCAAAATCTGGGATACAGCTCTTCACATAATAATTGCTTAGTAAGTGTTTATTTCATTATGCTAGGAGTCTAGCCTTAGCTGTGAATGATTCCAGGGTCTGAGAAATTCACTATCTTCAACCTTTGGGTTTTGTGGATCTGCCAAATCTGCTCCTTCTCTGTCCCTAGGACTTTGCAAATTCTCCATCACTCTATCTCGTTTCTAGAAATCTTCCCCTGTGCTCACTGAATTCAAAAAGCCAAAAATCCCAGAATTACATATTATCCCCAAAGGGACTCCCCCCCCTAAATCCCATCTTCCCTGAGTGCTGCAAATCAGGCCCTGCTGTGCCCCCCAAATTTCAAAAATTCAAACCATCCAGGATCCCCCAGGGTTCTAGTAACCTGGGAGAAGGAATGAAGAAGGGTAGTGTTACAAGAGTTTGGTGACACATATCTCCCTACATTCTGAGAGTTCCAGAAAATCTGCTCCAGGGACTATTTTGGCATCAGGAGATATTCATTCCAGCTCTCAGAGGCCTTGCTATTCCCTACGTCTTTGACACATACATTTTCTACAAGAAGACAAAAAAAAAACCCACTTTATTTTGCCATTAATAACAACAATACTAAGGTCCTTAAGCTCCAGAAATCTATTGTTCTTCTTCATTGTCTCAACAATGTGCCCAGAAGCATTGGACCCAAACCTCCAAACTTTTACCTCCCATGTTACACAACCTACTTTAGTGTTTTTGGGACTGCTGAGATTCTTGGATTCAGTCCTTGCTGTTTCAGCATAATTACAGCCACCTAAGCCAGCTCCCTTGTCCCATAAGAGGACTCTTATGCTTAACTTTATTTTTTTTTGTTCTCCTCTTTTTGTGATTTTTAAATTTATTTAATTTTTAATTTATGGAATAAAACAAATATTTCCATAACATAGTATAATTTTTAAAAGATGATTGCATATGAAACTGTAAATCTATTATATATAACTTACAATCCCTTTTAAATATATAATAAAGTTATTGTGTAAATTTCTTTTTTTTCTCTTTTTTTCCTTCTCTCCCCCCAATCCTACCCTAGAGATGGCTGTCATTAGAAACAGATATATCTATCTATCTATATCTATCTATCTATCTATATATATATATATATATATATATATATATATACATATATATAAAATCATCCTATACACACTTCCGTTTATCAGTTCTTTCTCTAGATGCAGATAGGGTCTTTCTTCATTTTTAACTTATGTACTTATAATAGTCAACATGACTTAGTTGCTCAAAAAAATTGCCATTGTTATATACAGAGTTCTCCTGGTTCTGTTCACTTTGCTCTTCACCATTCCTATGCTCAACCTTAGTCATTTCCCACACACACCAGGACAGGCTTCAGTTGTTTCCTTTGAACCTGACAGGTCTATCCCAATGGGTCTCCTTAATGCGAGTGAAGTCTTCCTGGATTTATCATAGAACCTTCGAAGGAATCTCAAAGGTTTAATTCTAAAGGGTCTAATTCATATTGGAGCCAAGTGCCCCTCTGCGGCTTTCCTAATAGTCATGATACAGCCTCCACTTCAAGAGCTCTGCAGGTGAGATCTACTCATTAACTCCTACAGTAGCTAATGTTACATTTCAGCACTTCTAATTACCAGAAAATTTTCCTTACATCTGGACAAAATCTGCTTCTTGGTAACTTGCATCCATAGCCCTAGGGTCTATAACTCTATGCCTAAGCAAGACAAGTCTTCCTCTATCTTATAAAAAGTGCTCCAAATACTCAAAAAATGGTTATAATATCCCCCATAAGTCTCCATTTCTCCAGGTTGAACATACCCACTTCCTTAATCTAATCTTCTCATATCCTTCCTCTGAACCTATTTGTCAGTATCTTTCCTGAAATGTGGTCAACAAAATTGAACCCAGTCTTCAGATGTGATTTGACCAGAGAAGGGTCCAGTGGAACTATCACCTCTCTCTTTCTGGATATTATATTTCTACTAATGAAGCCCAAGATTACATTAAATGTGTTGTCTGCCATGTTATATTACTGATTCATGTTGAGTTTTTAATCCACTAAAAGTACTAGATCTTGTTACACACAAACTTTCACCTAGCCTGGTCTCCATCATCCTGTAGTGATACACTAGATTCTTTTTAACCAATTGTATTTTGGGGTTTTTTTTTTTGAGGATAGGAGCCTGGAGTTGTGATTTCATCAATTCCCCATGAGAAAATTTCCTCCACCAAAATGGATCAGTCAACCAATCAGTTAATAAGCATTTAAGTATTTACTCTGTGCCTGGCATTGTGCTAAAAATTGAGGATACAAAAGTTGCCTCCTCTAAGGAATTCTCATATTCTAATGGGGGAGACAACATGTAAACAACTAGGTACATACAGGCATATTTACAGTCTTAGAGGGGCACTAAGGGGGCACTAAGCATCTATGGGAATTTCCCAGGGTTACATAGCTAGCATGTGAACCCATGTCTTCCTGATGCTGACTGATCCTCCTAGGCCGGGGGTGGGGAACCTGCAGTGTAGGCATTATACCATGCTGCTTCCCACTTAGCTATCTACATTTCTCTTTACTTAATGCAATCTTACTTAATTTGGTCCATTGTTATAATTAATCAAGATTTTTTTGGATACTAACCCTACCATTCAACATATTAAATATCCTTCCCAGTTTTGTTCCACCTGTAAATCTGATAAATGCCATCTATTCCTGCAGCCAGATGTAATCCATGGACCAGTTCCCAAGCTTTTAAGTTCATATGGACTGGGTTCAACTTTGGGGGAATGATCCAGAATGGCTACATTTGGCTTATTTTGTCCTCACATAGAGGTCCCTGGAAACCTCAGAATTTATCATTTTTCTACCTGAAAATTTCCTGTGGGAGTTTCAAAATATAGCTGAAGTCCAGATTTTCACAGATCTGGGTAAATAGGCCTCAGCTCAGTATATCAGATACACGAAAGCCTTTATTTCACCTATTAGGGGCCTAAAGGGTTTACTACTGTGGGCCTAAAGAATTAACAGTGATCCATAAACAGGTGACATAACATTCATGGTAGTTATATGAGATTCCATGCCATCTTGGGGAGGGAGTTGGGAGGGAGGGGAGAAAATCTGGAACTCAAAATTATGTAGAACCGTCTGTTGTAAACTAAAAATAAAAATAAATTAAAAAAAAAACAAAAAACAGGTGACATAATTCTCCTTCCCTCTCTGGTGACTGATACAGGCCTTCAGACTCATAATGTCATCCTATGATTTAGACTCTTGCCAAACTTGGATTTGTTAGACAGTCAAACTCTCCCATTTTGGTGAATTTCAGCTTTCACTCCAGGGACCTATATAGGCCTCTAGCCTTGTAAGTACTCCCCTAAGAGTTTGAATTCCTCTGGAAGGAAAATGAACTTGGGATTGCTAAAAAGACAATTCCTTTTCTATTGAATCTGCATAGTCCAAATAACTCACAACAGGAGCGAAGGGCAAAGCTTAGGTTTGTCCCTTCATACCCAGGGTTCAGGTCCTTATTGTTCCTCAAGTTCTAGGGCCATGTGCTTTTTCCCCTCTTAACAACAATTTTTTTTTTCTCCAGTAATCTAGGTCCAGGCTCTCATGACACTCTACTACAACCACCCCAAGTTGTTGCCATGTCTCAGGCTGAGAGGTTCACCTATTATCTTTTCATAGCTCAGTCCAAATACTTCCCTTCTCTCTCTAGAAGGCAGTCACAGAACATTCTACAGTTTTCCTCCGTTCCATGTACTCTATGATCCAGTGACACTGGTTTTCTTGCTATTTCTCCTCCATAACACTCCTGACTCTGTGTCCCCATATTTGGAACGGTCCCCTTCCTCCCTTTGGCTTCTTGGCTTCCCTGGCTTCCTTCAAGACTCTGTTCAAATCCTGAGTTCTCTTAAAGGCCTTTCTCAGTCATCCCCCCACCCCTGCCTCTCCTGCCTAGATAATCTCTCATTTAAGAATAATAATAGTTAGCATTTACATAGTACTTCAAGGTCCGCAAAAAAAATGAAGGGACACATATAATATCTATCTACTGGATCCTCACAATTCTGGAAAGAAGGTGCTATTGTTCTATGCATTCTAAGAATGAGGAAACTAAAATTGGGAGAAGTTCAGTGATTTTCTCAGGCTCACACAGCTGTAAAGTAGAATTACTCAAACTCAGGTCTTTCAGACTCTTAAATCCAGCATTCTATTCACTGCACCAACTAGCTGCCTGTATACATTTATGCTCTGCCTTATTTGTACCTAGCTGCTTGCTTGTTGTCTCTTTATATTCCCAGCATTTAGCACGGTGCCTGACATACAGTAAGTAAGGATTTAATAAATGCTCTCTCACTCTCTAAGAAAATGGGGTCCAGGCTTGTCCTTTAATTCCTTTGCTGCCTCTGGTTCCTACCGCCTCTCTGAGGTGGCATAAGACCATCATATGGTTGGCTAAGAGCGTTCAGAGTGCCCTATGGCTGAACAACTCTACCACTGATACTCCATAGCTCCCATTACCAACTTCCCAAGCTTCACCCCTATGGAACTCAGGTCTGCCCTAGCTTTGTACCAGTTCTCTCTTCTCCACAATGTCCAGCACATCACCCTACTTCTTTTTTTTTTTTTTTTGCTTTTTTTTTTTTTTTGGCAGGGCAATTGGGGTTAAGTGACTTGCCCAAGGTCACACAGCTAGCACATGTGTCAAGTTTCTGAGGCCAGATTTGAACTCAGGTCCTCCTGACTCCAGGGCTGGTGCTCTACTCACTGCGCCACCTAGCTGCCCCCACATCACCCTACTTCTTAGCATGTCTGACTCATTTTATAGACTCAGTATACAGGTGTGCATCAGGGCTATAACAGTCTGCGGTAAAGAGATCGTCACCATTGTTGATGCTTAATACCTCAGTCTTAGTGAGGTGTCGATGGGTCAAACTGAGGGTACTCTCCACACTTTATTAAGGAGATATCTTTAAATCATCTCACCTTTCATGGGTACAATTGATGTGACAAACAAAAGCATCATCTTTTAGTCTATGTATATATATAGGAAAAAATATATACACACACATGTGTACACATATACAATTATATATTACATGTAATGTATATAATATATATATAATATACAATTGTTTTGCTCTTCTACACAAATCAACGATAATTTTTTTTAACAGAACAGATCTAAGGATAGATATCTGTGGTATTCCAGTAGAGATATCCCTCCAGGTGGATATGAATGCTTTAATCACCACTCTTTTGAATAGTTTGGGTTGTTCAACCAGTTGTGAGTCTAACTAACTCTACTATCATCCAGCTTGTATCTCTTCATCTCGTGTTGGGAGGAGTTTAAACCACAATTCATTTCATAGTGTCTCATACATGGCCTCTATGACCTTTTGATTATATGTATAAGGACATGTTTTCCTCTTAGAATTTTATAAGTGTAGGTTACTTGGGATTGTAAATTAACTGAAATTATTTGCTAGAAAACACCTGCATGCCCATACACATTTATAAGATAGCTGTAATAATAATGAAGGCCTTTGTCCTCTTGTTAGGATCTTTTTGTTCTGTATGTTTATTCCCTCTCTCTTTTAGAACCTGAATTAGCATTCATGTATGGAATCCTGAGGGGAAAAGTCATAAGCATTTCCATAAATCTTTCATCCTCACTTGAGAGAAAAACAAAAAAAAAAAATTCAAGGCCATCCTTTTGTCCCTTACTTGGCAATTTGAGAGACAGAATTCCCAGGGACTTTTGCCCATCATAATTGGTTACAATCCCATATATCTATGTAGGCAGCTAGGTGGCAGTGGATAGAGTGCCAGGCCTGGAGTCAGGAGTTCAAATCTGGCCTAAGACACTTACTAACTGTGTGGTCCTGGGCAAGTCACTTAACCCTCTCTGCCTCAGTTCTTCATCTGTAAAATTGGATAGAGAAGGAAATGGTGAACCACTCTACTGTCCTTGCCAAGAAAACCCCAAATGGGATCACAAGGAGGCAGACATGACCAAAACTACTCAACAAAAACAATATCTATGTAGTTTTAATTGCGTATTAAACTGAAAAGATATCCCCCCATTTCCCCAGTTTTAATTTTGTACACAGGTGTTCATCTGGGCCCAAACCATCCCGTAGCACCTGGGATCAAAGACAAGTCTTCCATGTTCCCCTTTTGAGTCAACCTTGAGTAAACTGGAAATACTTCTGGATCCACAATGTCATCTTCCTCAACCAAATACTGTGCTCAAAGACCCCAAAATATAGATCTTGATGTAGAGGTGATAGACTGGATAATACCTTGCTCCCCTTCAATCACCATTTCGGAACCCTCATAAAGGAGGGAGCCTCTCTAAAACACATTAAGGCTAAGATTTTTCTTCTACAACCATGAGAGCTGGGAAGACATCTTGGAGGGGATAACACACCATCGCATTGCCCCAGTCTAAACATAGATTTGAAAGACTATAGCACCCAACTCCTACGGGATTTATTATCCTCAAATTTATCTCTTTTGGACAAGTAAGCATTGCGTATGGGTCGTCCCTCTCCCCCCTTTCCCTTGCTAGTATGGATTAGGATTTAAATATGTAGGAGAAACTGATCAAGGCTTCCCATTTTAAAACTTAATCTTGACCAGAGAATCCTCATCTCAATTATAGTTAGTAGTCCTAGTTTATTTGTACTAAAATATGTCATGAAAGATTTTATCAAAAGCTTTTGCTGAAATGTTAATATACTATGTGTTTTACACAGTCTTAGTCTATCAGCTTAGTGATGCTGTCAAAAAAAATGAAGTTATTTTAGCATGACTTGTTTTTGACAAGTTCATGCTGAGCTTTAGCAATCACCACTATCTTTTTAAGTGCTCATAACCATCCTTTTAACGATGTGTTGTACAGCTTTTTCATGACCAAAATCAATGTAGCAGAGATAAGAGAAACTATTGACTGGGAAAAAAAATCTTTGCATCATTTATCTCTGCTAAGGATCATATGATATCCAAGATATATAGGAAAGGCACATTCAGTGGTTTTTCAGTTATATCTGACTCTTCATGACCACTTGTGGGGTTTTCTGGGTAAAGATACTGGAGTGATTTGCCATTTCCTTCTCCAGCCCATTTTACAGATGAAGAAACTGAGGCAAACAGGGTTAAATGACTTGCTCAGCATCACACAGCTAGTAAATGTCTGAGGCCAGATTTGAACTTAGGAAGATGAGTCTTCCTAACTCCAGGTGGCATTCTGTCTGAGGCACCAACCTAGCTACCCCTAAAGTACACAAATCTCCAAGACTGAGTGTATGAATAGATCATAAAAGAATTGAAAAATATTAACAACCATATGAAAACTTGCTGCAAATTATTAATAATAATAGAGATACAAATCAAAATAATTCAGAAATTTTACTTCACACCTAGCGAACTGGCAAAGATGTCAAAATGTGGCAATTGTCAAAGCTGGAGGAGTCGCAGGAGAATCTAGGCCCATAAATACCCACTCTTGTGGGAGGTGGTTGACCCACTCTGGAAAACAATTTGAGATTATGCTAAGCAAATAACTAAAATGTTTATATCCTCTGATGCAGAGATCCCCCTGTTAGGCACAGATCTCAAGGAGATAAAAAAAAAAACCAACAAACACAGAACCAATTTCTTCACACATTAAAATATTCATGCAGGACCTTTTGTCATAGCAAAGAACTGGAAACAAAATAGGTGCCTGTTGCGGTCTAAGGGTGCTATGAACCCTGAAATGCAAGGGTAAAGGGTACAAGTGTGCCTCAAAAGAATTCAACCCTTCTTTCAGTCAGAGACAAGGTTTATTGTGTCACTAATAGAAGCAGGCAGGATTTTAAGAATTTGTGCATTTGGTAGGGACGAGACTGATTTCTTTTTATAGGGAAAAAGATCATGAAAAGATTTGGATGGGATCAAGGAGTGGCAAATAGCATGGGGTGGGGCCAGGTGCCCCAGGCAAATGCCAGGAATCTGGGCTGTGTGGGATTGGGGGCTTTTCTTTTTTGAGGTCCAGATCCCAAAGACATCGTCTTTTCCTTTTAGGGGTCCAGCTTGAATTCTGTCCCCATCAGTGCCCATCATTTGAAGAATGGCTCATTAAGTCATGTCACATGCATTTAATAGAATGTTATTGTGCATGAAGAAGCAATACATATAAGGAATCCTTGGGGACATGGAAGACATATTGAACTGATGGAGAGCAAATTAAGAAGAACCAAGGAAACAATCCACAGTGACATTAACATGAATGAAAATAACCCTAAAAGACATCAAAACTCAGATTAAATGCAATCTTTGTCTCAGGGAACAGATGATAGAACACACTTCCCTCCTTTCAGTAGGAAGGTGATAGCCTGTGGAATCAGAATGCTGGTCTGTGTATGTACTGTTAGATACAGTTGCTATATTGGTTGGTTTTGCTTAATCGCTTTTGTTACAAAAGGAGATTTTTGGATGAGGTCAAGGGGAGGAGTATTACAAGGGAGGGCTTACTGGATGAGAGAAGGCATATATTAAGAAATGAATGTGATAGAAACAAAAAAAAAACCAGTTTGTTCTAGAATTTTGCTAGGAATAGAAATCAAGTTCATTTGTCATTAGTTTGAAGAATAAACCTTTTTTAAAATTGGGGAAAAAAATCTTTGTATCAAATATCTCTGCTACGGGTCATATTAAAGATATTAAAATATTAAATAAATATTAAAGATTGTGTAGGGGGGAGTGGGTGAGGCCAAGATGGCAAAGTAAAGGCAGGGTCTTGTCCGAGTTCTCCCCCAAACTCCTCCAAATACCTTTAAAAAATGACTCTAAACAAATTCTAGAGCAGCAGAATCCACAAAAAGATGGAATGGAACAAATTTTCACCCCAAAACAAAATGGAAGGTGGGCACAAAAGTTTTGTTGCCCCAAGGTTAGGGAGGAGCACAGTCCAGCCCAGGCTTCACCAGGACAGACCTGGCCCCAGAAAACCTGGAGCAGGTGTTGAGGTGACTGAATTACTGGCAGCAGTGGTACTTTTCAGACCTCCCAGCCCACAGACACCAAAGACAACTTGAAAGGTTAGAAGGAAGGGTCTGTCCGACCTTCATCAGAGTAGAGTAAAGTCCAGTGCAGGCCCCACCAGCACAGCCCTGGCCTTTGAAGTGACTGAATCAGCAGCAGCAGCAGTGGCAGTAGTGGCAGCAGCAGCAGCAGCAATAGTAGCTGCTTCTGCCCATAGAAGGTAAAAGGGTCAAACAACTAGTCAGAAGGAGATTACAGGGATCTTTTTGCTAGCACTGAGGCAGGACTCTGTTGCTTTGCCCATAAGAGGATCTGGGTTCTGGGTGGCACCCCTGGAGCAAGGAGGAGCACTAGCGTAGCAGAGCTTGCAGGCACAGTGGGGACACTCCTCACAGTTCCAGGGCAGAAAAGAGTGCTTGTGGTCTCTCACAGACCAAAGCACAGGCGAGGAGAATAGTAAACAGTTCTCCTTGGATCATACCACCTTGGAAGAACTGAAAACTTACAGGTCCCTAGAAGTATCCCAGAAAATAGCTGCATAAAACTCCTAAAGCTTGGAACAGTGTGCCCTCTACCCTGGAAGCAGAGTTCTACTTTAAAAAAGATTTAAAAGTCAACCAACAGGCTGGGTAAATGAATGAACAACAGAAAAAAAAAACTTTGACAATTGAAAGTTATTATGGTGACAAAGAGGATCAAAACACACACTCAGAAGAAGACATCAAAGTCAAAGCTCCTATATCCAACACCTCCGAGAAAAATATGAATTGGTCTCTGGCCATGGAAGAGCTCAAAAAGGATTTTGAAAATCAAGTAAGAGAGGTAGGGAAAAAATTGGAAAGAGAAAGGAGAGTAATGCAAGAAAATCATGAAAAACAAGTCAACAGCTTGGTAAAGGAGACACAAAAAAATACTGAAGAAAATATCTTTAAAATAAACTAGGCCAAATGGTAAAAGAGATCCAAAAAGCCGATGAGAAGAATGCCTTAGAAAGCAGAATTGGACAAATGGAAAAGGAAGTCCAAAAGCTCACTGAAGAAAATAATTCCTTAAAAATTAGAAAGGAGCAAATGGAAGCTAATGATTTTTATGAGAAAATAAAAGAAAATCAAAAAAATGAAAAAAAAATAGAAAGCAGGTGAAATATCTCACTGGAAAAACAAATGACCTGGAAAATAGATCCAGGAGAGATAATTTAAAAATTATTGGACTACCTGAAAGCAATGATCATGAAAAAAATGAAAATAATTCCTTAAAAATTAGAATGGAGCAAATGGAAGCTAATGACTTTATGAGAAATCAAGAAACAATAAACAAAACCAAAAGAATGAAAAAATAGAAGATAATGTAAAATACGTCATTGGAAAAACAAATAACCTGGAAAATAGATCCAAGAGAGAGAATTTAAAAATTATTGGACTACCTGAAAGCTATGACAAAAAAAAAAAAGAGCCTGCAAATCATCTTTCAAGAAATTATCAAGGAAAAACTGCCCTGATATTCTAGAACCAGAGGATAAAATAGAAATTGAAAGAATTTACCCATCACCTCCTGAAAGAGATTCCAAAATGCAAACTGCCAGGAATATTATAGTCAAATTCCAGAGTTCTCAGGTCAAGGAAAAAATATTATAAACAGCCAGAAAGAAATAATTCAAGTATCATGGAGCCACAGTCAGGATAGCACAAGATTTAGCAGCTTCTACATTAAAGGATCAGAGAGCTTGGGATATAATATTCCAGAGGGCAAAGGAGCTCGGATTACAAACAAGAATCACCTACCCAGCAAAACTGAGTATAATTCTTCAGGGGAAAAAAGAACACTCGATAAGATAGAGGACTTTCAATCATTCTTGATGTAAAGACCAGAGCTGAATAAAAAATTTGACTTTCAAATACAAGACTTAAGAGAAGCATAGAAAGGTAAACAGGAAAGGAAAATCATAAGGGACTTAATAAGGTTAAACTGTTTACATTCCTACATAGGAAGATGATATTTGTAACTCATAAGACCTTTCTCATTATTAGCATAGTTAGAAGGAGCATATACAGACAGAGGGCACAGGTATGAATTGAATATGAAAGGATGATATCCAAAAAATAAAAATTAAAGAGTGAAAGAGGAATGTACCGGGAGAAAGAGATAGGGAGAGGTAGAATGGGGTAAATTATCTCACATAAAAGAGGCAAGAAAAAGCTTTTACAGTGGAGAGGAAGAGGGAGAACATAAGGGGAGTGAGTGAACCTTACTCTCATAAGAATTGGCTCAAAGAGGGAATAACATACACACCTAATTGGGTGTAGAAATCTATTTTACTCTACAGGAAAGTAGGAAGGGAAGGAGATAGGGGGCAGTAATAGAAGGGAGGGCAGATGGGGGAGGGGGTAGTCAGAAGCAAAATACTTTTGAGGAGGGACAGGGTGAAAGGAGAGAGAGAATAGAATAAATGGCAGGGGGGCCAGGGAGATAGGATGGAGAAAAATACAGTTAGCAATAGGAACTGTGAAAAAAATTGAAAATAAAACATATGGAGAGTTGAGTCAAATTTATAAAAATAAGAGCCATTCACCAATTGATAAATGATCAAAAGTTATGATCAGTTTTCAGATGAAGTAATCAAAGCTATCTGTAGACATATGAAAAAATATTCTCACTATTGATTAGAGAAATGCAAATTGGAACTATTCTGAAGTACTACCTCATACCTATTAGATTGGCTAATAAGACAGAAAAAGTAAAGGACAAAGGTTGGAGGGAATGTAGGAAAAAATGAGACATTAATGCACTGTTAGTGGAGTTGTGAAACAATCTATAAAGCAATTTGGAGCTATGCCCAAAGGGCTATAAAAACCATACATACTCTTTGACCTAACAATGCCACTACTAGATCTGTATCCCAAAAGAGACCAAAAAAAAAAAAGTAAAAGGACTTATGTACAAAAATATTTATAGCAGCTTTTCTGGGGGCAAAGAATTAGAAATCGAGGGGATAGTCATTAATTGGGAAATGGCTGAACAAGTTCTGGTATGTAATGATGATGGAATCATATTATACTATAAGAAATGATGAGCAGGATGCTCTCAGAAAAACCTGGAAAGACTTACATGGACTGATGCAAAGTGAAATGTTCTATGTACAAAATAACAGCTTCTCAGCAATATAATGATGCAAGGTAACTCTGAAGGAATCATGATGAAAAATGCTATCCATCCCCATACTCAAAGCATACTTTTTTTTACATGATTTTTCTTGAGGTTTTTTCTGTCTATTTTTTTTGTCTATATTTTCTTTCACAATATAAATATCATGGATATGTTTTGCATGACTACGCATGTATAACCATATCTAATTACTTGCCTCCTCAATGAGGGTGGGGGGTAGAGAAGGGAGAAAATTTGGAACTCAAAGTTTTAAAAACAAGTGTTAGATGGTTTTTACCTGTAACTGGGGAAAATAAAAATAAAATTTAAAAATATGCTAAAAAAATAAAAGATTGTGTAGTACAAGAGATTAGTCAAAGGTGTCCTATGTCTTTGCTCAGAAACAACCAACCAGTTAAATCTGGTGTCGTATAAAAAAAAATAGAGTTGAATCCCCTAGAAATAAAAGGCTTTCTAGAATAGATGGCTATAGAATATGCTGAATCCCAACAAATAACCTCTGTGGGGCAATTTTTCAATCCTAAGGAGTTAATTTTTCTTGTTAAAACTATATAATCTAGATGGGTCACATGACCAACAAAGATAGAGAACTTGACACTTTCCCCAATCCTCACAACCTCTCAAACCTCTGCAGAACAAGAATTATACACAAAAAGAAGAAAATTTCATCTGTCAACATGGTCTAGAACACCAAGAACCCAAAAAAGGAAACAATTTGATTAACCAGCAGCAGAGAAGGCTAATCCTTAAACCATAACAAGATTATCTGAAACCCCCACTCTCACTGCTCATCATGCTTTCATTGGCAGGGCTGCTCAAGCCAACCCATGGCCTTGTCAAAAAAATTCAACTTTACCTCCTCCCTTCTACCAATGCTTTGGGGTACCACTTCCTTCCTTCCTTCCTCCCTACCTTTCTTTCTTAAAACCTTAAACCAAGTTCACTCTGAAGCTCATAGATTGGACCACAATAGGTCCCTACCCAAGCTGCACTTAATGGCTGTATTTTGGGCCCTCCTGGCTTAGAGTGAATTTCCATGGTAACTGTTTCTCTTTGGAACAGCAACACTGAGGGTCTTCCCCTCCCAGCTTTATTTATTTTATTTTCTTTTTTTCTAATTAAAGGGGCTATCCTTGACTCACTTCTTAAAGAGGCCTATTCACTGAATGGGCTTTACCTCACTCTAAGTGAGTACATGAAAAGGCCTGTATTGGCAGAAATATATGGTGTGTAATGACTTGTTTACAATATGATACTATACAGTTACATGATCAATGTTGCATCATCAAAATTTCAATGCAGGAAAAAACCCACAAATTTACAACAAATAATTAAATTTAAGATGTGTCATTTTAAAAATGCTGAGTAAGTTTTTATTTAGAGGGGGCAGTAGATCAAATAAGTTTGGGAACCTCTGGTCTAAAGTGGGGGGAAAAAGGCAGAAATTTCCAAGGATCTCAGGAGGAAGGAAATTCAATTAAAGTACCCTGAATATAATCAGATAAACCAGGAGATATTAATAACAGAATTCCAGATCAGCTAAAAGAGTCCAGAAATCTAAATAAATATTCTAAGGCAAAGGAAAACAAATCGCCATCTGATGAGGCAGAAGAAGCTGTTGACTCCCAAGAGAGTGGAACAGTGTTATGTTCCTGAATGGTTTAAAAGAGAAATAAGAATTGTGAAAGCAGAATTTATGGCCTACACAGCAGAAACAACTGGCAGAATAAAAATCTTGAATCCATGGTGACAAGTCTGACCAAAGAAAGAAAAGAGAGAATAAGTGATTGGTAATGAAAATACACATAATTAAAAGTCAATCTGGAGAACAAGAAACTAAAAGCAATAATATTAGACTGAGGCATGATTTCTATGCAAACCAAACATATCAGTCTCAAAGACAAGGCTGCATAGAGACAGTGTCAGGATGATTGGTCTCTCAGAAGAATATAAGTCAAAAAACCTAAACACCATAATGCAACAAATAATAATAATAAACTATCAAGAGCTTCTGAACACAGAAAATAAAATGCTAATTGAAAGATTAAATTGCCTCCAGAAAGAAAAACAAACTATGCAACAAACTAATCACACATAGTGATTAAATTGAATAATTCCAATGAGAAACAACAAAATGTCTAAGTGACCAGGAAAAAGATCTTCAAATATAAGGGAAAGGAAATTTGAGTAACAGAAGACTACTCTGTACCCATCTGACCACAGGCAAGAACAGAATAAAGTGTTCTCAAGGCAAAAGAGCTTGAAGATGCAATCTGAGGTGACATACCCTACAAACCTGAACCTAACCATTAATGGGAGAAAAAAGATGGATGTTTAATTTTTAAAAAGGGGGTATTTGAAATATTCGGAGAGAGAAAACCAGATCTGAATAAATTATTTTCCTTTTAAATACCCCACACAATAGATATAAAAGAAAGGTAAAAAACAAAACAAAAACCAGCAACCAAGAATGATAGCAAAATAACAAAATGGAGACTATTAAGTGATTCTTTCTAAAAATATAAAAGGAGATCAAGGTGAAAGCAAAAGTCAAATAGAAGTGACAGTCAAGAAACAGACTGGAAATATCATGGCATCAACTTCCAAACACCTCCCTACAGGTGAATCATTATTTTTTTGTAGGTTCAAATCCAGCCTCAGATACTTACTATGTGACCCTAGGCAAATCGTTAAGCCTCTATTTGTCTCAGTTTTCATATTTGTAAAATAGGGATAATAATAGCACCTGCCTCCCAAGGTTTTTGTAAGGGTCAAATGAAATAATATGTGTAAAGTGTTTTGTGAACTTTAAAGTACTATATAAATGTAATGTACTATTATTAGTATTATATGAAGGAATATGTGATGCACCCTAAATTAGTCAAAGGCTAGCAATAAAGTGAAAATCACTCCTGTAATATCTCAGGAAGAAGAGAGTCTATAGGAGAATAGATGAGAAGGCAAAGGAAGAGATTGGAATCAGGAAAAAGAAAGGAGAGATCTTGTTTCATTGGTAGGAGGGGTACTACTGATGTGGAAAGACTTAACTTTAAAAAGCCGAGACTTAACTTTAAAAAGCCAACTTAACTTCCACTGCATCCAGGGCCATCTCCAGTTGTCCTGATCTATATCTTGCCATTGGATCCAGATGACTCCAAAGGAGAGAGTAAGGTTGGTGACTTTGCACAGCCCTCCCTCACTTAAATCCAATTCACTTGTGAGTCATGGCATCCCCTTTCTGGTATCATGGTCCTCTTCCAGAATGAAGAACAAACAACAACTTAAAGAGAATACTCACTCTGCCTCAGAAAGGAAATCAGAGCTCCTAGGGGCAATTGATACCTGGAAAAGTGGAAAGGCATGGACCCAGGTGATTTTATGACAAATGGGGGCAGGGGGAATGTCCATAGGAAGGGCAAAGGTTAATAGTGAAGTGACCAATCAGGGACATAAGAATATTCTTAGGATGGGGGTGATGTCCTCTCTATTGTGTACAGGAATTAGTATTTCTAAAAGTGAGGCATAATAAAAAAAGTGTTCCAGGGTGGCAAGATCTACCAGGAGATAACACAGATGCTGTTTAAACATAATAGGCACTTTAGAGCCTTTAATTCCATGAGAAACACAGAGACTAAAGAAAGACCAAATAATCATAAGGACCATGAGTAAAAATTCTAGACTAGACATAAATGGAAGATAAATAATGAGGAAAACAGTTTTTTTTAGAAAAAGGCAGAGAAAATGCAATTTTAAAAGCTCACAAAAGAATTTTAAGAGGTGAGAAAGGGGGATTTTAATAAACTACTCAATGAAAAGGGGAAAAAAGAGGGGAAGGACTAAGTAACTAATCAAAACTCTAAAACTAGAGGAGGGGATAACAAATAGAAAAGGGTAGAACTTAAGGTAAGGAGAAGACAGTTCGTGGGAATAGGGTTGCCTTAAAATAGATTAAAATAAAAGACAAAATACTATGTTTACAGAGGAAGAGGGGAAAAAATCCTAATTTGGAAAAAAAAAACCAACATTAGAGATAAATGGAAGAAAATCAACCTAATTCAAAATTTTAAATGTAAGTGGATTAAACAATCCAATAAAATGAAAAAGAGTGATAATTTGTATAAGGAAACAGATTTTTTTTGTTTAAAAGCAAAACATATACAGAATAAAAATGAGGGAGTGGAAAGAATTTGCTATGTATCGAGTGAATTTTTTAAAAAGCAGAACCTGTAATCA
Source organism: Trichosurus vulpecula (assembly GCF_011100635.1). Taxonomy (NCBI): domain Eukaryota; kingdom Metazoa; phylum Chordata; class Mammalia; order Diprotodontia; family Phalangeridae; genus Trichosurus; species Trichosurus vulpecula. The sequence goes on from NC_050573.1 coordinate 194,732,041, forward strand.
TGCTATCAAACAAAGCAAAAACTACTATTCACAACATAAAAAGGGATGAGCAAGGAAACTACATTGTGCTGAAAGGAACAATAGACAATAAACTAATATCAATATTAAACTAACATGCTCCAAATGCCTTAGCAACTAAATTCATAAAGGAAAAATGAAATTACAAGAAGACAAAAATAGTGATACAATAGTGGCAGATTTCAATGTCCCTATCTCGGTTTTGGATAATTTAGGTTTTTTTCCTAACAACAAATGCAAAAATATAGAATTGAATAAATTGCTGGAGAAACTAGAACCAAAAGATTTATACTATTTTCTAAATGGGACTGCTAATGAATATACATATTTCAGAGCAACATGGAACTTTTAGAGACATTGCAAACAAGTATAAAACAACAGAAATAGTAAATACATCCTGTATAGATCATAACACAATAGAAATGGTGATTCATTCAGGAAGCACAAACAAAAAGATACAGACCCCAATGAAGACTTAATAGTGGGTCAAAAGAACACATTGCAGAAATAATTAATAATTATGTGAAAGAAAATTGTAATGATGAAGCAACACACCAAAATCTCTGGGATATAACTAAAGCAGTCCTTAGCAAAAAAAAAATCATATCCCTACAAAAATACATTATCAAAATAGAAAAAGAGAGGATTAATGAACTGAATATACATTTTTTGAAAGTTAAAAAGGCAGCAAATAAATTTAAACACAAAAGAGGAGATTAAAAATTAAATGAGAAATAGATTAGAAACAGAAAACAAGGAAATGATAAATAAAACAAAAAACTATTTCTTTAAAAAGATTGTTAAAATTGAAAAGCCTTTGGCCAATCTGATTAAAAAGAACAGGACAGAAAATAAAATCAATAAATTAACAAATGAACAAGGAGAAATCACAACAAAACCAGAATAAATAAAAAGAATTATTAGAACCTACTATGCACAGTTATATGACAGCAAAACTGAGAACATAAAAGAAATAGGGGAAGACCTTCAAAAATATAAAATATCCAAGCTAACAGAAGACCAATTAGAAAGCCTAAATAATCCAGTCTCAAAAGAGGAATTAGAACTAGCTTTAAAGGAACTACCAAGGAAAAACTCTTGGTTCTGATGGAATCACAGGAGAGTTCTCTAAGGCTCTTAAAGAAAAGTTAGTACCAATACAACACAAATTATTTTTAAAAATTGAGGGAGCATTCTAATTGATTCTTTTTATAAGACAAATATAGTCCTAATACCTAAACAATAGAAGGATAAAGCACAGAAGAATTATAGACCCATATTATTAATTAATATCAATTCAAAACTTTAAATATAATCCCATCAAACAGACTAAAATGATGCATCCAAGAAATCATTTATCATTATCAGGTTGGATTTGCACCAGGCATATAAAGACGATGCAACATTATGAGGGGAATCATCATAATTAATCATATTAAAAGCAAAAAAAAAATATCCAACACCATATGATTTCCTTAGTAGAAGCCTTTGACAAAATACAACACTCATTTATGCTAAAAGTATCATAAGTATAGAGACACTTTAATATTATAGATTACCTAAAGCCAAAAACAAGAATCATATGTAACGGACCCATACTAAAACATTTTCTAATAAATATGGAAGTAAAGCAGAAATGCTTAAACTTCCAATTACTAATTGATATAGTTCTGGAAATACTGATAGCAGTAAGATGAAAGAAATTAAAAGTGTAAAGATGGGTAAAGAAGAGATAAAACTATCTACATTTCCTAATGGTATTTACCATCTACTAATTTACAAAAGCTTGATTTATAAAATCCTAGAGAATTAGCAAAGATACTAATTGGCATAATTAATAACTCCAGCAAAGATGCAGGCTATAAAATAAATTCCCCCAAACAAACAGCATCTCTAAATAATAATAACAATATCTAAGAGGCAGTAACACAAAAGAGAAATCCTATTCCAAATAGTAGCAAAATACATAAAGTATCTGTGGATCAATCTACCAAAGCATACAAAATATTTGTATAGATTCAGTTACAAGATGTTTTTTAAAGGAGTTAAGAATGACTTACAGTGTCGGAGAAATATCCAGCGCTCATGGCTGAGTCATGCCAACATAATTTAAGTGATAATACTGTCAAATTTAATGTATAATTTTAACATTATAACAATTGACTTATTAAAGGGATTTTTTGTAATTGGATACATTATAAAACAAAAAATAATAAAATTCATTTGTAAAAGTAAAATATCTAGAATATGAAGGAAAATAATGAAAAGAAGTAGGAATGAAAGGGGAATAGCTCTTTCAGATCTTAAAATGTTGTAAAGTAGCAATCACCAAAACCTTCAGGTATTGGTTGAAAAATAGATGAATGGAGGAGGCTCAATAAAGGAGAATCAGAAAGAGTGGAACAGTAAAAATAAAGGGGAAAATATAAATTACTTAGAAAGAATTCCCTATTTTATAAAAATTGCTGTGCAAACTGGAAAGTAGTTTGGCAAAAATTAGGCTTAGATCAACACTTCATACCGTATTTTATAATATATTCTAAATAGTCATCTGACCTTAATATTAAAGATGATACTATTAATTAATTAATTAAAAATAATAAGAGAAGCAGACTATATCCTCCCATAGCTCTGGGTAGGAGATGTAATCTTAAGAAAAAAAAAGGATAGAGACAATTACAAAGGATAAAATAGCTAACTTTGATTACACAAAACTGAAAACTTCTGAAAAACAAAATTGATGACCCTAGGATAAGAGGGGAAGCAGTCAAATGGCGGTGGGGGGAATCTTTGTAACACAGTTCTCTGATAATGGTTTGGTTTCCAAGATACATAAACAACTAACAAGAGTTCATGTCGGAAACCTGCCTGAACTACTCAAGATCTCTATTCATAACAAACTCATTGGAGACTAGCTGACAATTTTCCAGGGACTAGAATGTGAGGAATATTTCAGCTCAGAAATGCATCACTCTCAGGGAATGAAAAATCAGTAGTGAGCAGTATATGAGCCATAGGAATGTCGAGTTAGAAATGAATAGTTTTTAATGATTAAAAAAAGAATAAAAACATAGCTTTGACTTCTACCACTCAGAGTCAATAGTAAAAGTTTTTAGAGAAGCATTTCTATTTCTCTGCATGCTTCAGTCCCAACATATGGAACTAGCAGGAGTTACATGTGAAGAATCTGAATGAATGGCTAAGTTGGAAGGTTGGTCAGGTAAGCAGGTGACAAGACTATATAATCAGGGCAGGGGCCCAGACTAATGTTTGGTTGGTTAGATGGGTTAGATGAGTTTGTGGAGAGGTTTTCTGGGTAGGATCTCCTTACAAGAAAAGGGGAGATCATAGGCAAGAAACCAAGGTAGACTGGAAAGCAGGACAGGTAGGCTGGAAAGGTAAGCCATACAAGGGAAGAGAATGGCTGGAATCACTTCCAGAGGAGTGGGTTTGCATGGTCAGAGGCTTCCTGCCAAGGCTTCTTTCACTGGTGTAGAACTTCCTGGGCAGTCTTCTCTCTCACTGCCAACACCCAATCCCCAACCCAAGCCAAAGGACTTGTCTTTCAATGGCATCTACTGAAGGAATAATTTCCTCTGTTTGAGCCTAAGACTCCTCTCTTCCCTCCCTCCACTCCCTCCTGTTTCAGGAAGAACTGCTCTGTCCTCAGGGGGAGAAACTGGGGCCCAGATGGTTGGGGAATTTGCCAAATTTCTTGTAGTCCCCACTGTTAGGCTGTTAGATTCATTCCTAGAGGGCAGGGTGCCAGCAACAGGGCATTTGCCTGGGGCCCTGACAATCTCTTTTGTTCAGTGGAATCAACAACAGAATTTAATTTCCTGGTGAAGGTTGTCAGGAGATTTTTGTAACAAGGTTACTGGGCTAGGAGATTAGGGGAATGCCTTTGAAATAGTAAATTTGGATTTGCCATAGGCAGAGGGTCAGACAATTGAGCTGTCAGGGAGTTCTAGCAGTAAGAAGTGTGGACCCAGGCATAGGGTTTATGTTTCTAGTCCCTGGAAGGACTAGGGGAGGTAACGTTGGACCTCACTTGCACAGGCATGTTCTGGGCATAAGAAGAAGGGGCTTTTGGTGTCTCTAGCACATTTTCCTTTCTATCACTAAAACTAGAATACAACCAACAGCAGCCAGCAATGTGTTGCAGCTGGAATCCTTCCCATTCTTTAGCTTGATAGGTTTATCTATTACATGTGATTTAAATAATTTTACCAGTCTTCTTCTCTACCTATCCCCACCCAAGAATGAGTTAATGGGAAGGTTTCTTCTCCATTCTTTCATCTTTAGATCTATGTGGCTTGGAGTAGAGTGAGAGCAGAATTAAATCCAGAAGTTATATGGGCACTAAGAGATGAATCGTTTACCTTCAAGAAGATAGACTATAACTAGCTGAAATGAAGGAGATCTCAAGGGGGATTTTACAGGACTGGTGGAATTGTTTTTAATCCTTTTATTTTATACTTAAAAAAATAAAGTAATGTATAAAAAATTATTGTGATATAGAATTCAAGAACCCCCACTAGTGTTTCTATTTTTGTAGTCAATAAGAGAACACAATTAATTTAGAACAAGTTGTTTTTGAAATAGCGTGGTATAAGAAAAATTGGCAGTGGAACATTCCCTATAGAAATGAAGCACATGCTCTCCCATAGATAAATACAACATTGGTAGGGAGAATGAGCGTGCATAGGAGTCATACACGAGAGGCCCACACATGAGTTTGTGCAAGAACAACTACTGATGTCTTCTGATAATGTAATTGAATTGAACCATCAAAAACCATTTCAAGTGGAAGTAGGTGTAACCCCACTTACTAGATCTGTATCCCAAAGAGATCACAGAAAAAAAGAAAAGAACCTATACGTACAAAAAATATCGATAGCAGCTCTTTTTGATGGTGGCAAAGGATTGAGGGGATGCCTACAAATCAGAGAATGTCTGAACAAGTTGTGGTTATGATTGCAATGGAATATTCTTGTGCTATAAGAAATGACAAAGAGGATGGTTTCAGAAAAACCATATGAAGACATAATTGGACCAATGCAAAGTGAAATGAGCAGAACGAGAAGAACTTTAGAGACAGTAACAACAATATTGTATGACGATCAACTGTGAATGACTTAGCTATTTGGAACTCAAAATAATACCAGTCAATTTTTTTTTGAGTTCCTAATTCTCTCCCTCCCACTCCTTCCTTACTCACTGAGAAGGAAAGCAATATGATATCAGTTATAAAGGTGAAGTCATGCAAAATGCATATTAGCCATGTTGCAAAAAAAAAAAGGCAAAAAAACAAAGAAAGTGAAAATTTATACTCAGAGTTGATCAGTTCTCTCTCCTGAGGTGTTTAGGATTTTTCATCATGGGTTCTTTACAATTGTCTTGAATTATTGTATTGATCAGAGTAGCCAAGTCTTTCACAACTGATCATTGGTTCTGCTCACTTCACTTTATATCAGTTCATATAAACATTCCTAGCTTTTTTCTGAAACCATCCTGCTCATCATTTCTTATAGCACAACAATATTCTGTCACAAATATATACCATGTCTTGTTCAGCCATTCGCTAGTTGATAGGCATTCTTTCAATTTTCAATTCTTTACCACCACAAAAATTGCTGCTACAATTTTTTTGTACATAAAAGCACTTTTCCCTTTATTTGATCTCTTTGGGATACAGACCTAGTATAGTAGTTGTTATCATTGTTTGTTGTTTGTCCTTTGTTCTCGAAGAGGATGTGACTTCAGGAAGATGATGCCATGGCGTGCTAGTGAATTTAAGTGAGGATTTAAGTGGATTTAGTGGATTTAAGTGAGGAAGGGCTTTGCAAAGTCACCAGCCTCACTTTCTCCTCCAGAGCCACCTGGGTCATGTGGCAAGATACAGTCAGGACAACTGCAGACAGCCCAGCCCTAGTAGTGGTATTGCTGGGTCAAAGAGTATGCACAGTTTTATATAGCCCTTTAGGCATAGTTCCAAATTATTCTCCAGAATGGTTGAACCAGTGCACCCAAAGTGTAATCAGTGTACCTAACTTTCCACATCCCCTCCCAAAGCACTTTAAATGGCTTGTATAGGGTCAGACAACTACTACATATTTAAGTCAAGACTTGAACCCAGGTCTTCTTGACTTCAAAAACAGCTCTGTATTCATAATGACGTACAGCTTCTTATTTTGTATAACCCTATATGTGCACATGTTATCTCTCCCTTTGGAGTGTATGGAGTATTCAGGGAGAACTAGCATCTCTGGTATGAGGGCTTGCCTTTTCAGGGCTACTTATCTACCTTTGGTGCCCACTTGTCACCCAACTCTTACCTGTGGCTCCAAAAAACTATCACCTGCAGCAGCTACACCTTGATAAAATTGTCTTGGTAGACAGGCTAAACCAGGTTGAGAGTAATCAACAGTCTTTGTTTGTTTTTATTTTTTTCCATTTAATGGTATTTTATTTTTCCAATTACATGTAACGATAGTTTTCAACATTCACTTTTATAAGATTTTGAATTCTAAATATTTTTCCCTCTCTTCCTCTCTCCCCTCCTCTGCCCCCTCCCCAAGACAGCAAGCAATCTGATATAGGCTATACATGAACAATCATATTAAACATTTTCCCACATTAGTCAGGTTATAAAAAAAGAATCAGAACAAAAGGAAAAACCCACAAGAAAGAAAAAAGGAAAAAAAAGAGAGAGAAAATAGTATGCTTCAATCTGCATTCAGATTCCATAGTTTTTTTTCTGGATGTGTATAGCATTTTCCATCATGAGTCTTTTGGGATTATCTTAGATCATTGTATTGCTGAGAAGAGCTAAGTCTATCAAAGTTGGTCATCACACAATGGGTAATTAACAGTCTTCAAACCCATTGGTGAGTTAAGGGGATGGCTACCCATGTGAAGACTTCCCCTGGTGGAATGGACAGATGAGAACAATTTGTTCCAATGGCCATGAAGATGGCTGAAGCAGGTTCTGTGGAGTGCTTAGAGCTTCATTAGAAATTGAAGATGCCAAGAAGCTGACTGAAATTTTCCAGGTTATATGGCAAGAGGAGGTTATCCCCCAGGAGATCAAGGATGCCTCCATTGTCCATCTCTATATAGGAAAAGGAAACAGGTTGTTCTGTGATAATCACAGAAACAGTCTCTCAGTCATTGCTGGCAAGATTCTTGCCAGAGTCCTTCTTAATAGGCTGATCTTTTACCTGGAAGATGGTCACTGACCCAAGAACCAGTGTGGCTTCAGAAAGGGCCAAGGAGGGGCAGCTAGGTGGCACAATGAGTAGAGCACTGGCTCTGGAGTCAAATCCAGCCTCCGACATGACACACTTACTAGCTGTGTGATCTTGGGCAAGTCACTTAACCCCAATTGCCTTGTCTTCCCCCCTCAAAAAAAAAACCAGAAAGGGCCAAGGAACAATTGACATGGTGTTTGCTGCCTGACAACTCCAGGAGAAATGCCAGGAGCAGAACAGAGGTCTGTACACAACGTTTGTCTATTTGACCACAGCCTTTGATACTGTTAGTTGTGAGGGCTCATGGAAGACCATGATGAAATCTGGTTGCTTGGAGGAGTTCATCAGTATCATATGCCAGTTTCATGATGGCATGCTTACACAGGTTCTGGATAAAAGATAATGCTCTCATGCTTTCCCAGGCATCAGTGGAGTGAGGTAGGGCTCTGTGCTTGCTTCTGTGCTTTTTAGCAATATTATTGGACATTATTTATGCTTTTTCAGAGATGGTATTGGACTCTTTCAACAAAGATGAAAATGGCATCAAGGTCAGCTATGTCACTGACGGTAAATTATTTAACTTGAAAAGGCTACAAGCCAAGATTAAAGTGGATGGAAAGTAGATGACTTTTTGTTCACAGATGATTGTGTACTCAGTGCAGCCTCTGAGACTGAGATGCAACAGAGTATGTATCAATTCTCCGCCCCTTTTGCTAATTTTGGCCAGACAATCAACACCAAGAAAACAGAGGTTCTCTACCAGCCAGAACCACAGCACCTATACATGGAACCGTTGGTTACAACAAATGGAGAAATTTTGAATGCTGTTGATGAGTGGCAGCATACTTTTCAGGGATGTCCACATAGATTATGAGATTGATGCATGCATTGCAAGAGCTAGCTCAGGGTTTGGGAGGCTTTGAAAGAAAGTGTGGAAGAGAAGAGATACTAGGCTGCCTACCAAACTGGAGGTCTACAGAGCCATTGTGCTGGCTTCATTGTTGAATGCTTGTGAAACCTGCACGGTACCAGTGCCATGCCATAAAATTTAACTTCCATTTGAGTTGTCTCAGGAAGATTCTGAAGATTACCTGGCAAGATAAGGTACCAGACACTAAGATCTTTTCTTGAGCTGAATTACTAAGCATTCAAACTCTACTACAGAGAGTACAACTATGATGAGCTAGCCACATAGTCTGAATGCTGTAACAACAACGTTGCTTGCAGCTGGTGTGGCGGTATAAGGCCAATAACACCAGAACACAGGAGGGCTGCTAGCACAGGTTCTTTGATCTGCTTTTCTAAGGAAAGCAACTTTAAGGGATTTACAATCTTACTTTAATTAAGCATACATATATCATTCACTTAGTTCAGGGGAAAAAGTCAGCACCCTGAACTTCAGAGCAAATACAAACAGAAATTACAAGCAGAAATTATATAAACAGAGCAAAATAACACAAATCAGGAGACAGGCTTCTAGGTGTCTGTCTAAGCAATACATAAACAGTTACCAGAGAGAGAAGCACCAACAACTGGGTTTTCAAAGCTAGGGGCAACTTAACAGCTACCCAGAGTCTCATATGGCCAAATCACCAACGCTCTTCCTATGAGTGAAACCCCCAAAACAAAATGCCAACCTCAGATCTTATATACTTTTTTCAGGGTCAGAGGGCGTCACAACCATGCAACTCAAACCCATGTGAACTAGGCTTTCTTGTTTCTTAAGCAGGTCATCAAAGACTCTTGATTTAATCAAAGAAACAAAGGCAAGAATCATCAAAGGCACTTGATTACCTCAGGGCTGAGAAGCACTCAAACAAAAAACAGCAAAAAGTCCCACTTTGCTTGCCATTACATTTGAAAGGTAAGCCTCAAAGGTACGTGATTACCTTAGCATTCCAAAAGAGAAAACAGTAAAAAAAAAAAAAAAAGTCCCTACAAATGCCAACCATACATTTACCTAAGGAATTATTTTATGAAGAACTCACATAAGGCAAGCACACACAGGGTGGTCAGAACAAGCAATACAAGGACACTCTCAAGGTCTCTCTCAATAACTTTAGTATTAATTGTGAGACATAGGAGACACTAGCTCAGGACTGTGCAGCATAATATGCCCGAATCAAAGAAGGTGCTGTGCTCTATGAGCAAAGCAGAATTGTAGTAGCTCAAAAGACATGTGAGCTGAGCATATCTAGAGAAATGTCTATCCCAAATGTTCAAATGGACTATTTGTGCCTGACCTGTGGTTGAGCCTTCTGACATTGTATTGGTCTGATCAGCCATAGTCAAAAACAATGTACCTTGACCTCAACATCATGTTGTCACTTTGATCGTCTTTGAGTATGAAGAATGAACAACAATCTCTCCTATCAGCTTCTTGAAGGTGGAGACTGTTTCATTTTTTGTTTTTATACTCCTAGTGTCTAACACAATGACTGAAATAAATTAGATGCTTAATAAACATTTATTGAAAGATTGATCTTAGATTCTTTTATGTGGAATATAAGTAGAACACAGCAGATATATAAAAATATATGTGTGTGTGTGTCAATCTGTTGTGCAGCCTTATACTTGGATGCTGACAATGAATGTTGAGAACATTTGCTTCCTTGAGTTACCTCGATGTTCTAACATCAGTAGATATAAACATATTGATTATAAAGAATAGATGTACTTTATTGAGACATAGTCTATATTGCTCACCAGTTTAAATAATTTTCATTATATTTGATTATACTTTTTAGTCTTTGGGAATCTTTAAGACTAAATTGCTGTGCAATATCATATGTGAAGAGCCTTCCTGCTTAGTCATCTTTGGCAGTATCACCATTGTCAGCTGATGCCTAGCAACCTTTTATCTGTTTAGAATCAGGAGTCAGGGGAAATACAGAAACATAATGACCCATTATTTACCCACTCAGCTCTAGAGGAAAAGTAGGTCTCAAGAAAGTGGTCCTCATGATGAATTATATCACTGGAATGAGAAGGTGGCTTTCTGTTGTTAATATTCCCTTGCTCAAAATTGACTTGTCCTTTAAAAAGGGCCACCTACATTGAATTTCAAATCTAGATGAGTTTGGAATACACAACAGTGTTACCTTGGTGTCACTGACTACAGAAGTAGCAGAGCTTAAGGATAGACTTTAGGGTTCTGGTCTCATTCTCCCGATTGTTCATAGAGGGTAAAGGAATACCCCTTGGCTCTTTTCTTTCTGTCTCTGTCTGTCTGTCTGTCTGTCTCTCTCTCTCTCTCTCTCCCTCTCCCCCTCTCTCCCTCCCTTTCTCTCTCTCTTCCTAATAGAAAGTGACACAGAAGTTGTTACTCTTGGCTCTCTTCCTCTCTCCTTCTGGCAGGCTTGTTGACAGACTTTGGCTGGACTTCTCTGTTCCTTTCCAGTAGCTGCAATGGAGACCTGACCAGTCTTAGGTTAGGTCAGAACTTCTTAAGCTGTGGGTCATGAGTAACTGAATGTGAGGGTCATGAAAAATTTGGCAACAGTAAAAGGTTTTTGAACACACAAAAACCAAAAATTAATTCAAAATCAAATCTGTAATGAATCTGAGGTGTTTCTGGCACTACTTGCCTGTGCTCCATTGTGCAATTTCACTGCAGCCTTTATTCTGAACACACAACATGCGCACTTTGCCCTGCATATGCCATCACTCCATGCAATGCCAAGAGATGCTGCCAGAAACACCTCTGCTCAAATTCAAGACTATAATATGTTATGAATCGCAGTGTTTTTACATTACATACAAAGTTTTCTGCTCTTACAGAAACATAATCATTTAATTATAGAAAATAAAGACTTTTAAAATTTTCCTACCATCATTCCTCAGCATGTAAGTATCAAATTAGTATGTTTTTGGATTGTATTATGTTAGAATGTTTGATTTTAAAAATTGCTACTATCTTCTTCTTTTCCAGAAACATGTGTTTAATTTCAGCAAGTAAAGACAAAAGCCCCTTAATAAAATTTCTTCACCACCATCATTGTATGTGTAAGTGTGAACATCAATTTTTTAAATTAAGCACAAACAAATGTAATTTCATAAACTGAAGCTAGTATTTACTTGAGAAAGTATTAGCAGCATTTATTTATATTTTAGGACAAAAATATTTTTTAGTTATGGATAAGTGGCTAAATTTAGATAGAAGAGGTAAAAATACTGATGACAATGTGGCAGTCTTTGCTATCAAGTTGTAGCACACCTAAATTGACAAGAAAAAGAAAATATGTCAAATAATTTCTGCAGTATGGATTTATTTCTGATAATGATGATGGTATAGAAAAACCTTTTTGCTTAATTTGTAATGAGGTATTGGCTGTGGAGAATATGAAATCAGCAAAAATAAAATGCCATCTGAATATCAAGCATTCAACATACTGCAATAAACAAAGGAATATTTTAAATGACTTTTAAAATTTTCAATAAAGAAAAACAATGTTTTGAGAAATTTGTTACTGTCAATGAAAAATATTTACTTGCATCTTATGAAACTTCTTATCTAATTGCAAAAACTAAAAAGCCCTAGGTGATAGGAGAAGATCTCGTGTTACCTGCTGCTATTAAAATATCAGAAATAGTGCATGGGGTGGGGGGAGGGGGAAGTACAGGGATAAATTTGTAAAATTCTTTTATTGAATGATACTGTTTCCAAAAGAAATTCTGAAATTAGTAATGACCAATTCTAGCAGCTTTTTACCAGACTTAAGGGCAGCCCAAAGTTTGTAATTCAGTTAGATGAAACAATGGGTATTTCTAACATGGCACAGCTGTTACTTTATGTAAGATATGTTTATTAAGGAAGCATACATGAGGAATTACTATTCTGTCATCCTTTGGAAGGGCACACAAGAGGGGAAGATATATATCTTAAAGTTGATGAATTTTTCACAAATGAAGGTTTACAGTGGAAAAATTTCATTGGAGTCTATACAGACGGTGCTGGAGCAATGATGGGCAAGAATGTTGGATTGATAGCAAAAGTTAAAGCTGATGGCAATGAACATTACTTTTACTCATTGCATGATCCATCAGGAGGCACTCGTAGCTTAAAAAAAAATCACCAGAGTTAAATGTGCTTCACAATATTATGAAAATCATTAACTTCATTAAAAGCCCTGCCCTTAGCAGTTTGTTTTCTAACCTTTGGAAAGACATGGACTCAGATTACAAAAGCTTATTGCTACGTGCAGAGGTAAAGTGGCTCTCAAGAGGGCGAAGTTTAAACAGCTTATTGAAATGGAAAGATGAAGTTGTTATATTTTTGACTGAGCAGAAATCTGATTTTGTTCATTTTTTCATGACTTATGGCTTTCCAAACTGTGATTTGTGAGATATTTTTGAAAACTCAATGATTTAAACATGTGGCTTCAAGGAAAAAAAAATGTAACATATTTAAGTCAAAAGATAAAATTGAAAGTTTTACTAAAAATGTTAACATATGGAAGAATAGAATAGAAAATGGTTCTTTAGAAATATTTACAGCTACATATGATTTTATAACTGAGAATAAACTTCCCAAAGTTTTAATTGTAAGACTTATAATTGATCATCTGAAGTGCCTGGAGACACAGTTTCAGAAATACTTCTCTTCAAATTTTGATTCTAAAACAGTAAGTTGGGTTCATAAACCATACTCAGTTTAAATAAAAAATGCCAGTCATCTGCCATTGAAAATTCAAGAAGAATTTGCTGAGTTATCAAGTAACACAGGTTTAAAACTTGAGTTTCCTAAAAAATTGTTAAATGAATTTGGCTTGGGATTAGGACAGAACTTCCAACAATTTCTGAAATGGCCTTAAATATACTTCTGCCATTTTGTACTACATATTTTTGTGAAGCTGCATTCTCAGCATTGACAATTATAAAATCAAAATATCAATCAACTCTGAAAAACATTGAAGATGCTCTATGTCCTAAAGTATAAAATATTCTGCCAAGATGTAATTCTTTTTTCCCCTTTTTTGTTTTCTTTTTATTTAGTATTTTATTTTCCCCAGTTACATGCAAAAACAACCTCCAACATTCATTTCCAAAACTTTGAGTTCCAAATTCTCTCCGTTCCTCCCTACCCACCCTCACCTCCTCATCGAGAAGGCAAACAATTTGATATAGGTTATACCTGTGTAGTAATGCAAAACATATCTATAATACTCATGTTGTGAAAGAAAACACAAACAAAAAAAAACCTTGAGAAAAATAAAGAAAATTTCAAAAAGAATGCTTCAATTTGTATTCAGACACCATCAGTTCTTTCTCTGGGAATGGATAGCATTTTTCATCATAGTTCCTTCAGAGTTGTCTTCAATGATTATATTGCTGAGAATAGCGAAGTCTTTCACAGATGATCATCTTACAATTTTGCTGTTACTTTCTACACAATACATTTCATTTTGCCTCAGCCTATACAATCTTTCCAGGTTTTTCTGAGAGCACCCTGCTCATCATTTCTTATAGTACAATAGTATTCCATCATAATCACATACCAGAATTTGTTCAGCCATTACCCAATTGATAAGCATCCCCTTGCTTTCTAATTCTTTGCCCCCAGAAAAGAACAGCAATACATATTTGTGCATGTAGGCTCTTTGCCTTTTGGTTTTTTATCTCTTTTGGGTTACAGACCTAGTAGTAGATGTTAGGTCAAAGGGTATGCATTGTTTTATAGCCCTTTGGGCATAGTTCCATATTTCTCTACAGAATGCTTCAATCAGTTCACAGCTCAACCAACAGTGCATTAATGTCTCATTTTTCCCACATCCTCTCCAACATTTGTCATTTACCTATTTATGTCTTATTGGGCAATCTAATAGGTATGAGATTGTACCTCAGAATTGTTTTAATTTGTATTTCTCCAATCAATAGTGAGTTAGAGTATTTTTTTTAATATGGCTATAAATAGCATTGATTACTTCATCTGAAAACTGATCATATCGTTTCCTCATTTATAAATTGGGGAATGGCTCTTATTTTTATAAATTTGACTCATTTCTCTATATGTTTGAGAAATGAGGCCTTTATCAGAGAATGTGGCTTTAAATTTTTTTTTCCACAGCTATTATTCCTAACTGTATTTCCCTCCATCCCTCTTCCATTTATTCTATTCTCTCTCTCCTTTCACCCTGTCCCCCTTCAAAAGTATTTTGCTTCTGACTACCCCCTCCTCCAACAAGATTTAATTCTTTATGTACAAATAAGCAAGCAATCCATCTCAGTAGTATGCAAATTTGCTCTCATCTTTAATAAATGTCTATGTACACCAAAAAATTGTTTTAAAGTAAATTTTTTATGATTTATTATCAGTAAATGTTTGATTTGTACACCTATTTTATATACCTATATACCTGGGGTCACATAAAAATTTCTCAAGAGAAAGGGGGTTGCCAGTGGAAAAAGTTTAAGAAGCCCTGATCTAATGGATTTTTGTATTAATTAATATTTGGCAGGATATAGATTGAAGTCCTGTGTACTTGTGCCTATGTGTGTGCTCCAGATTCTTCCCTATTAGAGCTATCGGAAAGTTCTGCCTCAAAGTGTGGGACACTAGGACCACTGAAGGAAGGTTGGTGAGAAAGAAAGGGAAGAAAATCATTTCCCCTTGTTGGTAGAAAGTCCAAGGGAGAAATGATTCCCAAACCAGGCAGGGCCCAAAAGAGAAAGAAATGAAGCTTTTTAATATTTTTTATAGCTGATAGGAGCATTCTGGGAAGATAGCAGAGTAGGTCAGAAATTTCTAGACTCTCCAGATTTCATGCACAAACAAACTGAAAAAATCACCATGAAATGAACACAGAGGAGCAAAAATAAAGGGGTAAAGCAGTTGTCATCCTAAGACAACTTGAGAGGACCTCAGGAAAGACTCCAGGGGCTGTGGTTTAGCTTGAGTCAAGTGTAAACACCTCCAGGACAACTCCACTGAATCAAGAAACAGCAGGCCCTGGAGGCAGCTCATGGGAAAGCAGACTAGGCCTCAGAAATTTTCACCTAAACTTTCACCTCATTCATAGCCTCAAGAAATTTCATCTCATGAACTCATGAACTCACAAACTTTCATCTAACAGATAGCAGAAGGCTGACTGGAGGAAGATTGATCCTTCCCTATCCATTTCCATCCCAGATTGATTTTTTTTCTGACTAGGTAAAAGAGGTCATTCTTTGCCTCATTTCTTACTTAGCCTTAATCACTGAATGGGCATTGCCTCAGTCAAACTGAGACCTGGGAGGCCAAGGTCTCCCACTGCATCCATAGCCTTTTTGACTTCAAACAGCCCTCCCTCACTTAAATCCAATTGACTTACTTGTCAGGGTATTACTTCTCTAATGTCATGGTCTTCTTCAAGAACAAAGGAGAAAGAAGAACAACAACATTTGTTTTATTTGTACAAAATCTTTTTAATTTAATGTAATTGAAATTTTCCACTTTTCACCTCACTCTGCTTTCTCTTATTTATTCATAAATTGCTCAACTATCCACAATTCTGATCCATTCTGCTATCCATTTCCATTTTATAGGTGAGTTCATCCCATTGACTTTTAAAATTATAATTACTATTTGTGAACTTCTCTCCATCTTATTTTTACTTACTATTGTCCTTCTCAGCCTCTGTCCACATTACTTTATCTTTTCCCCTTACCCTTCTATTCCTTATTCTACCCACCCTTTTAAGAATCATTTTTCTTAAGGACCATACCATAAACCCAAATCACTCTTGCTCTCATTGATTAGTCAACAATAGGTCCCAGGCCAAACCCCACTTGGTCATTATTTGGGCCCTGATTGGCTCAGAGTGAATGTAAATAGCAGTTGTTTCTGTTTTGGTCCTGCTGTCCATTGCCAAAAAGATTCCACAGCTGCTCTTTAATGTACTTAAGATTCTCTAATCTAGTTAACTGGTTAAAAGCTTTGATGAGCCTTTGTGAAGAACTAAAGAGTGATTACTTCATCTTTGTCCAGAAAGACTGAAAAGTAGTTTATTTTGGATTTTCCAGTTTCTACCTAATAGAAACATAGCAGGAAAAAAAAAACCTTATACAGATACTTCAGGACCACAAATATAGTTAGCTCTGTAGCAAGAATTGAGTAGGCTTTTTTCGTTATTCTCCAATGGCTGATTAATTTTTTAAGAGATATCATTCTTCTCATATGTAAGTAGGTTTCTGAGCATTGATCTAGGATCATTTCAGTGTAGTCTGGCCAGAAGGCAGGAGGCTGGACCAGATGATCTCTTTAAAAATAAGTCCATGGTTTTATAATTATTGAGTTAGAGTTGGGTGGGCTTGTCACCAGTTTTACAAAAGTCATCCAGTCCTCTCCTTTTAACCATATTTTTTCTTATTGCTTTAGTATTCCTTTTGAACTGACAAGAGAACTCTGCCAACCTTCCATTGTTATAATTATGGTAACATTTTTACATGAACATTAAGATAATGATGAAGGAGACAAAAGAGCAGAATTCCATGCTCAGTAATGCTTGTACAATTAGAGGCAGAGTACACCCTTAGAATATTAAAAATATATGTAATATAGAAAATAAAAATCTGATGTATGATGCACTATGGGACAAGAAAATTTCCTAAATGCTTAAATATTAAGATGGAAGAGGAGATCAAAGTGGTTTGTCTTGTTCACACAAGGTTTTATTCAGAAAAGACTTGTCAAAATTTTACCATAATTTCCTATATACGATAAGCATCCTTTGTAGTTACCTCTCACCAAAATGGCTTCAAAACTTTTGCCCTTCATTTGACTATATTATTATAACTGATCTGGTCAATGAGGTAAACTTACATAGAATCACAGAGTTATAGTGTTTTGGAGGCCATGTAGCCTAACTTGTACCCAATTAATAATCCTGAATAGGTGGTCATTCAGCCTTGGTTTGAAGGGTCTAGTGACGGAAAATCCACCACCCCCTCAGACAATCCATTTGACTTTTGAACAGCTCCAATATTTGGAAGTTTTTCCTTGTCAAACCCTAAACTTTCTTTCTGTAACTTTATTTATTGTTTCTACTTCTGCTCTCTGGGATAAAATCCTTCATTATCAGAAGAAGAAGCACATATATAGCATTTTCAGTTTTGAATAAGCTTTACAAATATTATCTCATTTAAAACTTCACAACAAACCTGGGAAGTAGGTACTATTATTATCCACATTTTACAGATGAGAAAACCAAGGCAAACAGAGGTTAGAGTGACTTGAATTCAGGTTTTCCTGACTCCAGATCCAGCGATCTACTCACCATGCCACCTGGCTGCCTGTAACACTAAAGACAGCTATCGTGTTGTTCATAAGTCTTCTTCATATCATAAAATCTTATACCTTAAACTTTTTGTCATATGATTTCAAGGTCTCTCACCAATGTGGTCACCCTATCCTGGATGCCCTTCAGCTTGTCAATATATTTCCCAAAGTGTACCCAGAATGGAACACAATATTGCAGACATGGTCCAGAGTATGGCAGGATCATCACCTCCCTCATCCTAGACACAATGTCTCTCTTACTGAGACCCAGAATAATGTTTGCATTTATGGCATGTCACACTATTGATTAGTAGTGAGTTTGTATTCTACCCCTAGGTCCTTCTTACACAACATCATCCATCCTATATGTAGGAAGTTGAGGTTTTAAGCCAAAGTGGAAACTTTATACTTACCTATCTTACATTTCATCTTAGCAGATATGACCCAATGTTCTATTATGCTCAGATATTATTGGATGTTGACTTTGATATGTAATGTATCAGCCAGCCTTTACATGTTCATGTCATCAGCCAATCTGATAACCCTGCCCTATGTGCTGTCATCTAAGTCTGGTAAAAATGCAAAACAGAGCAGGGCTAAGTTCAAAATCCTGAGGTCATCCACTAGAGATCTCTCTCCAAGTGGACATTGGTCATCTAATGACTATTTCTTGCATCTAGTCATTCAACCAGTTCTTAATCCATTTGATGGCATTATAGATAGCCCAGAGGTGTCAAATATGAAGCCTGAAGGCCACAAAGCTACCTGAGTGCTCTACAAATTATATTAAAATGAATTCAAGGACTATTTACCAGAATAAATAAAATACTATAGAACATTGATAATGTTACTATGTGGTTTTCTGAGTTAATATGCAGCCTGCAGGGATCCTTATATATGATTTCGTGGTTTTAGTAACTTTCACTAGTCTATACACCTCTCCATTTTGTCCATAAGTACAATATGATGGGTTGTCAAATATCCTGTCAACCTTTAGGTAAATTGTGTTCATAAAATTCCTCTGAACTATGATTCTAGTTACTTCATCAAAAAAAAAACAGAAATGAGCTTAGTTTGGCTCTGTCATTTAAGTCTACTCTGATGACTCAACGTGCTCTAGAGATGATCTTGGGGTTTTGAAGGGTGTCTAACAAGGGCACAAGTCATAGCAGATTCTACCAAGCTGGAAAGTCTTCCAATATGGTGTTTGCAATAGGCTTCCCACAGACCATCCCAGAAGTTTGGAAAGGCTCATAATCAAAATCACCAAGTGATAAAACTTTTAGGCCATAGCAACTTATTAAACCAGCTATTATGACATGAGGAGGTTTTGATCAGCGTACATAGATGAAATCCACATAGTTGAAGTACAGAAGTAAGACGTATTAACTGAATAAAAACAGTTGCTGTCCGTGTGTGTGTGTGTGTGTGTGTTTATTTAAATTAAGGAAGAAAAAAATGAATCAAAGACCTAGAGAGGAATATGTTCTTGGGTGTTACAGAAGAGAAACAGGGAGGATCTGATTTTTATTTAGATAACGTTTATACAATACTTTAAAATCTTCTTTTCTTCCTCTCAAAGATGAAAGTGTCAGAGGCAGAAATTGAAAGTTGTGTCTCCTTTAACCAACTTCAAGTCTCTTTCCATTATACGCAGGCCATCTCTTATCCCTTTGGTTTTTTTCTATGCGTTTATCAGAAAGTGTCTGGCTCTAGTTTGGTAGAGTATAAAGTTAAGTAGAAAGGGCAGAGGATTTTCAGTAGGAAGACCTGAGTCCAGAGCCCAACTCTGCTACTTAATAATTCTTAATAATTCTGGAGTGAGTCACTAAACTACTTGGGCTTGAGTTTATTCATTTGTAAAAAAAGAGTTAGATGAAATAACTTCTAAGGTCTTTTTCGCCTCATAATCCTATCTTCCTATTATGGCAAGACAATTATCCACACTTAAAGTGAGCAAATATATATAGGTCTTCTTTCATAGATGTCAATGGGCATTGAATACCAAAAATGTAACTAGGATGAGCACATTCAAGATTTGATGCCAGGGTGCTGCCAAATTGAGGGGTAACAAATTTAAAGTTTGCATAAAAAAGACCACTTCCCCTCTTTGATGCGAGGAAAGTTGCTATGGGTCTAAGCTTAAGAGACAGCAGAAGGTATAGCGCCCCCAGCACCACCTCCCTACATGCTTATAGCCACAGTGCTTTTCTATATTCTTTTCCAACAACCCCAGCTCAACTGGCAAAGCTCAGTCCCACCAGGAAACATACTTCTTACTATGTTTGTGCCTTGCTGGAGGATCCTGGCTCTTTGCCACTTCCATTAGACTGTGAGCTGCTCTCCATTAGACTGTGGGCACCTTAAGAGCGAGGACTGTCTTTTGCATTTCTTTATACCCATAACACTTAGCTTGGCACTTAGCAAGCACTTAATAAATGCTTATTGACTGGTTGACTGGTGGCTTGGGACTGGAGCTCACCCACTATCTGCTTAAAGAAGAAGAAATAGATGTCCAATGTCACACTTGTGCTCTGAACAGGAGGCTGGGGGATGGTATAGGAGGGAGGTCACCCATGGTGGAGAGAAGTGGACAGGGCAACAGAGAAGGATGTTGAACCTGTCATCCCAAGGGCCTGTGGAACAGACACCTGCTGCAGAACTAGCACCTAGTTAGCAAGAATAATTAATTAGTTAAAATAAGAAGCCACCAAATGATCTCTGTGGTGAGGTCTCACCCCACTCCCTTGCATCACAGTCTCATATTGGTATCCTGGCATCTATGTTTCCCCAACCACTTAACTGAGAGTGTTGTTCATGCTTCTTGTCCCAGGTACAAAAAATCCTATTTGTGTTTCTAGTATCTATGATACAGTAGTACTGAAAATGAATACACATTGTAACAATAATTCTTGCAAAAGATTATTTTATTGTGATAGAAAGATAACCAAATTCATATGGAGGAACAAAGGTCAAGAATCTCAAGAGAAGTAATGAAGAAAAGCAGAAAAGAAGGGGGTTTGTGAAGATTTGGTTAAAAATATAGAGGTCATTTAATGGAACAGATTAAGAGTACAACATATAGATGCAAACACATAAGTATAGTATTTGATAAATCCAAAGACTCCAGTTACTAAGACAAGTATTCACTATTTGACAAAAACTTCTGGGAAAACTGGAAAGAAGTTAAATATAGAAAAACATCTCACATAATATCCCAGGACGTACTTCAAATGGACATGACTTGAATATAAAAGATGACATCATAACCAAATTAAAGGATTATGGATAGAGGAAGAGTTCTTAACAAAACAATGGATATAAAGTAGTACAAAATGTAAGATGGACAATCATGATTATATAAAGTTTAAACTTTTTTTACACAAAATATATCAAATGTAGTTAAAATTAAAGGGAAATGGGTAACTGGGGTGGGGGACAGGAAATCTTTGCAGCAAATTTTTCTGATAAAGGTATCATTTCCAAAATATTTAAAGAACTGATTCAACTTTATAAGAACATGAGCCATTCTCCAACCGATAAATTGTCAAAGTATATAAGCATCCAATTTTCAAAGGAGAAAATCCAAACTATCAAAAACTATAAAAATGATCAAAGTCACTAATAATTGAAGAAATGCAAAATAATCAACTTTGAGGTTCTACCTGATGTCCATCAGATTAGCAAAATTGACCGATAAAAAAGGAAAATGGCAAATATTGGAGGAATCATTGTAAAATTAGCACTCTGATGTACCCTTGATGGAATTGTGAATTCATCCAGCCATTGTGGAAAGCAATTGGGAACTATGCCCCCTAAGTCACTAAATTGCATACCCTTTGACATAGAAAGACTAAAACTATACCCTCAAAGAGATCAAAGAAAGAAGGAAAGGACCCATATGTACAAAATATTTATAGCACTTCTTTTCATAATTGCAAAACAATGGAGACTAAGCAGGTACCCACCTATTGAAGAATAGCTAAACAAATTATGATATATTAATGTAATGGAATATTATTTCACCATGAGACATGATGAAGAAATAGGGAAGACCTCTGTGTACTGATGCAAAGAGAAATGAGCAGAACTAGAACAATTTAGTTAGGTCCTAAATACAAGAAATAATGAATCCCATGAAGTGATTGCATGTTTTGGAATTTGAACTATTTGAAGTTATAATTATGTAAAATACAGTCATTGGTTCTAGCCCAATGGAAATATGCACTGTGAATTCAAATGATATGACCACTTCAGAGGATTCTATTATTCATACTAATTGGAACCTTGGTGTATATAATGAAAAAATTCGGGTAAAGGAAGGAGCACTGATATAGTGCCTACTGTGAGCTGAATGCTTTCAAATAGTTCATTTGATTCTCACAACAACCCTGGGAGGTAGGTGCTGTTATAATCCCCATTTTATAGTTGAAGAAAGTGAGGCAAACAGAGGTTAAGTGACTTGGCCAGGGTCATGCAGCCGGTGACTGTTTGAGGCCATATTTGAACTAAAGTTTCTCCAACTTCAGGCCTAGTGCTCTATAGACCGGGCTATCTAGGTAAAGCAATTCTGAAGGACCTTAAAACTCTGATCTATATAATAACAAACTACAACTCCAAAGGTCCAAAGATGAAAAATGCTCCCCAACTTCCTGCCAGAGGGGTTCTAGACCAGGGGTGGGGAACCCGCAGCCTCCCCTTTTGGATTTGTTCTGTGAAGTTTGGATTCAGTCAAAGGGCCGCACTTGAGGATCTAGAGAGCCACATATGGCCTCAAGGCCTCAGGTTCCCCACCCCTGTTGGAGACTTACAAGGCAGAAGGAGATACACATTTTTAGACATGGTCAAATGTGAGAATTTGTTTTGTTTGACTATGCATATTTGTTATGAGAGTTTTCTTTCTTATTGACTAATGGTGGTGGGACACAGGCAGAAGGGAGAAAAGATAAATGCTTTATAATCATAAAAATAATAAAATTAAAATGTAATGATATAACAGATTCAGAGAAGGATGGAAAGACATACAACTGATGTAAACTATGGTAAGCAGAACCAGGAAAACACTTTCATATTTAATGACTACAACAGCATAAATGTAAAGAATAGTGACAACAAAATATTTAAAACTGAATGTTGTAAAATTATAATGACCTAGCTTGGCTCTCAACCAGAGAAATGAAATATCTCCTCCTGATCCAGTGTAACATTGGGGACCTAAGAGGTGTGGAATACTGCATATGATGTCAACCTATTTCGACATGTTGATTAATTTTGATGAACTTCTTTTCTTTCTCTTTGTTATTCCTCATTATGAGGGATGATGCTCTGGGAGAGGAGACAGGACAGGATTTCAGAGAAAAATATCAATGATGCAAAAATGAAGATAAGATAAAGATATATTTTTTAAATGAATACAAATTCACCTCCTTCTTTTACTTTCAATTGCTTACACAGTCAACGTGGGGGTTGGTGGGTGAAAGTCCAAGAGGATTCTGAGGATACTTAAGGAAAAAGGGGCAAGTGCCCAACGGGAGCCTCACTGTGTTTACTGAATATTTAGAGGGACTCAGGATACACCTTGGGGCAGGACAGTGGGAGCAAAGCTGAGAGGTAGGTGGACCTGGGCATAGAGACATTTTCCCTTTGTATGCCTATGACAAAGGTTGTTGCTTTCTTGTAGTAAGAAGCACTCCTGTCTAAACCACTGTCCTTCCTAACCTTAGAAGCCACCTCTTCTGTCCCTCATTCATGCCTCAAATTCTTTGCTGCACATGACTTCCCTGAGAACTCCAATGGTCAAATAAATAATTTTTGACCTTCGAATGAAGAATGAGAGCTGAATAATACCACTTTTAATAAAAGACTGTGAATGTGTTGAAAATCCCATCCTGACTCCTTTGACAAACATGGTGACTCCAGAAATTGTCATTTTGTGGTGACTGCCTAATAATTTTCTTGTCAGTTAAGCAGCTTTGATTGCTGTTCGTAGCAGATAATAAACAAAAGAGTAAGGAGAAGAGGAGATACAAAATGGCAAAAGATACAGAAGCTATATAGTAAGACAGGCATGGGAAAGGTATAATTTAGATGAACCAATTCTAATGAGTAAATTAGCCAGTTACTATAATGAGTGTCAATCAAGCTATTTTTTTTTCTTAAATAAATGAATCCAGCAGAACCTAGTTCTCTTTTTTCAGTCTTTTGAATATTTCTATGCTTTAGATAAAATAAAGGGGGAAAAACCCACCCTGTACCTTAAGGTGACAGATGATATGGATTCCCTGCTGGTCCTTACACTAAAACATCCCACCTTTACAATTATTCTCCTTACTTTCTCTGTCTCTATGTACCAATATTTACCAAGCTTTGCAAATATTATGCCCATTCATAATGGAAATTAGATGAGTATTTCTATTGGTGAGTAATCTCAATTTAAAAACATCATGGAGGGAGCCCAAATAAACTAGAAAGCAGAAACCTATTGCCTTGGCTCAAGTTGCCACAAATGTCACAAATACTTTCCCTTCTCTTGTTTGGCTGAATTACCTGCCTTTAAAATCATAGTTCAAAATTCTTGTCTTTTAGAAAGCTATTCCCAATCCCTAAGTCACCAACATTCTCCAATCTACTCCTCAGCCTCTTACCAACATGACTATGGTTGGGCAGTAGAAAAGAGCATGAATTATTTTGAGCTGAAAAATCTGGGTTCAAGTCCCAGCTCCCCCACTTACTAGATATATGACCTTGAGCAAACAACAAAGTCTTTGAGCCTTGGTTTGCTCATCTGCAAAATGGGAATAGCACCACTTGCAGTACCTACGTCACTGGGTTGTTATGACTTTCAAATGAACTAACACATACAAAAGCACCATTCAAATTATAAGACTCAATATAAAATACCAAAATTATATTTATCTGTATATAAAACCATGGTATGGTTGGTTCATTGATAATAGTTTATATTTGAAATCAAATTGCTTAGATACTTCAAATAGTCTTGCTTATGAATTTTCACCTCTTCACCCTGTCCCCCAAAACACAGAGACACTTTGTCTTCAGTTCACTGGATCATCAGAGCTCAAAATCACTGTTACAGATCAGAGAATCTTTAATGAGATAATTTTTTGAAGGGTTTCACTGAAAAGAAAGAAGTACAAGTATGCTTTGAGCAAATACTGGGAAAGAGGAATCATTAGATTCTCCACATCAACCACCCTATTTTTATGATGAGGCTGTGTGATAATATTGAATAATGTTGTTCAAACATAAATAATATTGAAATAACATTTCATTTCAAAAGGAATCTGTCTCCTCTGGTTAATCAAATTTCTCATACATCTGGCTACTGAAGTGGTCAATTAGGTACCCCCTTAATTACTGTGATCTACTATAGCTGTCTGGTATCTCATGCAGGATGGTTTGCTAATAAACTCTCATTCTATCTTGAGAAGCTGGCCACCTGAAGTTTGTTTGCATTGGTTTGCCTCTACCCTCAAGGAGAAAGTAGAATCAAACATAAGAAGGACTGCATATTGAAGATCCATCTAATCTTTTCCCTCCTCTTTCAAGTAGAACTTATATAATCCAGATAAATAAGAATCATTGTAAGGATCTTTGGAAAGAGAAAACCCACAGCCTTTTCTGGTTCCCTATTGCAGTGGTTTAAAAAATCCCCAACAAACCAAATACCCTGCATTATTGGCTAATTTTTCCTTAGATCTAACCTAAAGGCTTTTGGGCAATAACTTTAATTCACTTCTTCACAGTCCACCCTTTAGGGAGATAGGAAACTATTGATTACTGCTCTCTGTGGTTACAATTCATGTACTCAAAAAACATCATTCAATTATTGAAAAAAGAAAAGCCAGTACTTGTAGTCTTTCTTTATAGGATTCTTTCTTTTTTACCCACACTTTTATAATTCTACCTATGATGCTAAGTTCTTTTTTTTTTTTGCCCACTAGTTATGAAGCTCTGAACTGCACACAAAATTTATAAAAGGCTGGTAAATGTTGACTCAGTGATAGAGCCCTTATTCTAATCTGAATTTTATTTTGGTGGTATCGTTTGGGTTTTGGTGTGTGCATGTGCATTTGTGTGTATTCTTGCCTCTTCTGTCCTGTCAAAAAATCATCTACTAGCAACCGGTCCAAGACCATGTCCTTTTCTTGAAAAGCTAGAGAAACAGAATTGAAGGGAATGAAATGGGGTTGTCACTTGCACATATATTGTCTCCCTTTTGACTCCACCATTTCTACCAAATTCAATTCAATTCAGCAAGCATGTATCATGCACCTTTTATGTCCCAGGTACTGAAGACACAACAATAATCAATCCCTATCGTAAAGGAACTTATGTACTCTTGGAGGTGTGTATGAAATTTTTTAAGCCTTGACAAATGCTTTTACATGCATTATTTCATCTGATCCTCAAAGCATCCCTGTGAAGTAGTATTTTTATTATTCCTACTTACACATAAGGAAATTGAAGCTCAGGGAGTTTAAGTGACTTGCCACAGGACACATAGCTAGTAAAGTATGAGGACAGATTTGAACCCAAGTCCAATACTCTACCCAAGACTCCAAGTCCAATACTCTATCCACCATACTAGTGATGTCAAACTCGAGTAGAAATGGGGGACATTAAACCATACATAAAGATCCTACAGGCCACCTATTAACTTAGAAAGTAACATATTAACATTACCTATTTACTGAAAAGACTAAATAACAACAAAATTTTATTGTATTTTTATTCATTGTGTTAAATATTTTCCATTTATATTTTAATCTGGTTCTGGCTACATTGTGGCCCACAGGCATCATTATGACACATCTGTACAACACTATATAGTGTTAAACACTAAAATGCTGATTCCAGTTTGGTTCCAGGGGCCAACTGATGAATTTAGATTTGGATGGATTTAGATTTTCTCTAACTTTTCCAATTTTCTCTTTTAACAACTGTTGAAAATGAGGCCTAGAGTGGTTAAGTGATTTTTCCCAAGGTCACAGAGGTAAATTGAAGAGCTAAAATTCAAACCCAGGACCCGTGGCTCCAAATCCAGTTCTCTTTCCAGTACAACAAACATACTCTCCCCCTCCACCCCTAACTGTTGATTTTCCCACCTGTATTTAAAAGTAATTTCTTTATTAGATAAGACCTTTCTCGATGAAATTAATCTACCAGAACTTGGTGTGAATAAAGCCTGTACACCTTCATGAATCAAAGACCTTGGGTGAAGGAGAGGTCACTCCAGGAGGAACTTAAATAAAATGAAGTCCTATCTCTGACCCAAAGAGAGATTTCAAGCATCTGGCCCTGAAGAGAAAGGAGTTGGAACTTCTAGAGCTAATCCAGAAACAACCCAGGTGGGGCAACCAGCAAAAGGAAAAAAAGGAGGTAGAACTAAGCTACGGCAGAGAAAGGAGATATGAAGGTGCATCAGCCCTTATAGGCATCCTGAAGCAGAAAACTTGGGATGATGCCATCAGTTGTATCTACCTAATCAGGAAGTAGGGTAAGTTTGAAGAAAATATCTGCTGTTTCCCCTGGTTCTCTTCCTTGTATCTGTTTATCAATAAATACTATTAACCTGCTGCTTCATTACCCAGGACATTTCTGATAACCTGAATTTTGCCTCAGCCATAAAGAGGCTAGGTGTTAATTATAGATAGATAAAAATATAAATTAAGGTAGAATCAAACTTCTACCTAAATGTTAGGAAATTTTTTAACTGCGAGTTCAGAGTGATTGTGATTTTATTACTACCTTTTCATCAAAAATAGGCTAGGTGTTAATTATAGATAGATTAAAAATATAAATTAAGGTAGAATCAAACTTCTACCTAAATGTTAGGAAATTTTTTAACTGCGAGTTCAGAGTGATTGTGATTTTATTACTACCTTTTCATCAAAAATAGGTTTCTTCAAACAAGAGAGGAGGGAAGCATGTGAACCTGAGGGGGCATTATATTGCCCCTGAGTTTAAGACAGACTAATTATTATAATGTGGTATTACATGGAATTGTTGGGAATTTTATAAAAAGTGCCAGATAAGACTCAACATGTTTAAACTGCTTTGGGTAAGTGCTGAAACCTTTGAATGTTTTTCCAGACCTCTGGATTGATTAGTTAATTGACTGATGTCCACTTTCCTTCTTCCTTTATCCCTACATACCTTTGAATTTTTTCAGATCTGAAAAGGATATTAGAGATCATCAGGAGTCCAGGGGTTCTTAACCTAGACCCTGTGGACTGTTAAAAAAATATTTTAATATTAATTGATTTCCTTTATAACTATGTATTTTTAATGCATTTAAAAGCATTTTTCAGAGAAAAGATCCACAGGCTTCACCAGACTGCTCCATGATACAAACAGATTGAAAATCTCTAGTATAAAATGAAGTTCAAAGAGATTGTGACTTTCTTGTGTTTTAGGTAGAGCCAAGAATAGAATCCATGCTTCTTGGCTCCTAGTATAGTATGCTTTTGATAATACCATGTAGCCTCTCAGACAGATTGTCTTCTAAACTTTGATCTTAAATTGCTTTACGTCCCATCTTTGACTCTCCCAGAGAATACTATATACTGAGCACAGACGCTGCTGAGGATTGTGCTAGGCAGTTAGTGTAGAAAAATGCTAGAACATTTTAATGGCAAGGAGGTAGGGTGGGAAGAGAACAAGGCTGGAAGTCAGGATGTCTAACTTCTAGTCTCATCTCTCACTACTACCAGGCCCTGTGAACCTGGGCCTGTCACAACTTCTCTGGATTTCAATTTCCTCATTTGTAAAATAATAATACCTTATATTTGCATAGAATTTTCACAAGCATTATTTCATTTGATTTTTTTATTGGTCCTGCCAGGTAGGTACAGAATGAATCCCAGGACTGCGTTTGACGAAATGGCAACTTGCCAAAGAAAGAAAGCACAGAATTACATGGTTAAAGGGATGAGTAGCTGCTAATTCATAGAGCTTTAAAAAATTGAGGGAACCACAAAAAAAAAAAAGTGCAGAAGGGCTCTATAAAATTCTTATGGCAATCACATGAAATATAGCAATGACATGGGGCAGGTTTTTTTTTTTTAATGACTTATTTTCCCACAGATCAGCTTTAGAGTCCCTTTGGTTGACAAATAGCTCCCTAGGCTGGGCAATTCTTAAAATGAGTTAGGTATTACTTTGTGAGTTTTCTATTTATCAGAGGAGCAGTTGTTGGCTAATGAAATTCTGAGCTAGAAAACCAAGGGAATAATAGGTTTATTAGAAAGTTAATAGCTTGACTTAATCACATTGTTTCCCAGACAAAGGGTTACAGTTGTTTCAAGATTCCTGATCCCTTGGATAACTCATTCAGGAAGTTAACATGAGTGACTTAAACCCACTCATCCCTGAAAGGAATACAGATCCCTCAGTGTTAGCTCCACTCATTCTTCCTCCCCTCCCCACCCCCCCCCCCCCCGAAAAAGAGGTGGAAGTAAGGGAGCTAGGTAATTTTGAGAAGAAAGGTATGATAAACTTTGGGCAACACTTGGGAAGTAGATAATTTCGGATGTGAATTCTCAAACAGGGATTACGACTACTCATGGGAAGAATTCCAATTTTAATCCATGTTGGGAGGTTTATGCTCGATTGGGAAATACAGGTATAGTTTTAGTAGAGTCCCAAAGGGTTCAGTTACAAAGACAGGCATGTAGCCTAAATTATCTTTTCCCAGGCAGCAGATAGGGATGCCACACAGGGAAGATTATATCTTCATGTGAGAACTTAACAGCCCGAGTCGATGAGTGATAAAGAAATAATAATCTCATTTTTATGAAAATGCTTATGGGAAAATGAACAAGGGAAAAAGGGAAAACAACTAATATAAAATCCCGTAACTAGATTTACTTCTACACTGGAGATTTGGGAAAGGTTTTCTCAAGCTTCCTGTTTCTGTTTTGTTGTTGTTTTTTTTTAACCTGACTGATTTCTTACATCTCTCCCAAGCCACCAAGCACCAAACTTTTGTCCTATTATGCTATTATATTTCAAAGGAGGATAAAGTATATTAGCTTGATTGTGAGAACACAGATATTAGTGAAAAAGAAAAAGATCCCAAGAAGACTCTTTCATGTATAAATGCCATTTTCTTCCCTTACTTGATTCTGTGATTGATCAATTTGCTAAGAAAAAAATAAATCTCACAACCAGTTCAAAAGAAAACACACGAGCCAAGTCATCTAAGAGCCACAGCATATTTACTTACTGAGAAATTCTCAAGGTTGTTTTTCTCAAACTTCGATGCCAACCGTATGTTTCCTAGCAGTGTGATCACTGTGGTCCCTGGGATATTTCTGCTGCTTTTCAGCAGCGTCTGATGAAACATAGGCCTGCTATTTTCAACAGTCACTCCAAACTAGGCCAACTAAAGCAAAATTTCCATTAATTAAAGAAGACTCTAAAATGAACCCCTAAATATAAATAATTTTTGTAAGCCTGCCAGTGACATAATATATTAAATTAATGTTCCCTCAAAGGAAAATCTCAGAAAGGGTCCTGAAGGAGGGCATTTTGAAAGAACAGAAAGAGTAATAAATTATGAGTTGGAAGACCTGGATTCAGACTCTGTTTTGTCTCTGACTTTCTTCGTGACAAGTCACTTAATCTCTCTGGGCCATAATTTCTTTCTCTGTAAAGTTAGGAGGTTGGACTAGAGGGCTTTAAGGTTCCTTCCTGCTTTAATGCTATAATCCTAAAGTTCTAGTGCTTCTTAAACTCCTTTTAGTCATGTGATCTTGCTTAAGCTACTTAACCTGTTTCCTCTTCAGAAGAATAGGGCCAATAGTATCTTCCCTGCTGCACTCAAAAAGTTATTATGGAGATAATATGAGATGATGCTACTGTTATTTATACTAATTATCATTTTGTCATTCATTTGTATCCAACTCTTTGTGAGCCTATGGACCATGGTACACCAGTGCTGTCCGTGGGGTTTTCTTGGCCAAAACACTGAAGTGGCTTACCATTTCCTTCTCTGGTGGATTAAGGCAAACAGAGTTTAAGTGACCTACCCAGGATCACATAACTATTAAAGTGTTTGAGCCTGGATTTAAATTCAGATTTTCCTGCCTCCAGGCCCAGAGCTCTATCCACTGAACTTTTATTCCCTCTGGGACTACCAAGTTATATATTACTCAACACTAGGGAAAAAAAAAGGAACCCCTGAATTTGGTATAAATACAGATCATAGCACCCACTTCCATGGCGCACCAGACACATTTTAAGTAGAATGCCCAGACACCTAAGTTTAGAGGTTACTTGGCAGATTATTAAACTTACTAGCTGCGCAAGTCACTTAACCCTGTTTGCCTCAGTTTCCTCATCTGTAAAATGAGCTGGAGAAGGAAATGGCAAACCACTCCAGTATCTTTGCCAGGAAAACCCCAAATAGGGTGATGAAGAGTCGGACATGACTGAACAATAACAACAATGTCCTGACTCTAAGCCCAGTGCTCTATCCACTGAGCCACCTAGCTGTCTCCAAGGCAAATAGAGGTTAGGTGACTTGTCCGGGGTCACACAGCTAGTAAGTATCTGAGTCCAGATTTGAACTCAGGTCTTCCTGAGCCCATGCTCTGTGTTCTATACTCTGAGGCATTTAGTTGCCTCACTTACTATATATAACCATGAGTATTAGTTATAAAGCTAACAGATTTCCAAAGTGAGAAATGGTCTTTCTTTCGCACCTTCTTGACCACTTAATGCTCTCCTCCCCTCAGCAATGCAAAGGACATTTGGATACGATTTGCTCTTATGTCTCTATCATCCAGAAGTCATTAGATTTTTTTTTTCCATTAATGACAGGAAGCAGAGAGGCTGAATAGTTTCTGGTGGTACTTGGAATTAGAATGAAAAGCAAATGATTTTATCTACTTTTCTGATTTAATATTCCTCAGTAGACGTGGGCCAAGGTGGCTAAAACACTACAAAGCTATAATAAAAAGCACACTAAAGCAATGTGACCTCCTTGTAGGTAAAAACAAAACATCCTGGGGTGGCAGAAATCGTTACATTTTCCATTAAAGGTCTTATGAAATAAAGTGCTACATAAGAGGCTGAAAGATAAAGACGGAAACAACATGGAATCCTTCACAAGATGGCATTCGAGGTAGTTCAAAGTTGGCATTCACAAGCTATGGATGCTATGGAAAGTGTCATCAATGTGATGTTCATCTATGAAGGATTAATACCTAGAAAACAGCTAGTAGTGGAGAGATAGCATGAGGTAGTGACCAGGAAGCCAGATTTCAGGTAGAGATAGACCTGGGCTTAGGTCCTGTCTCAAACATTTATTACCTGGACAAGTCACTTGTCATCTTTGAATATCATTTTCTTTGTTAGCAAAATGGAGAAAATAATAACAACTATCCAGCAGGATTGTTGTGAAGATCTAGCCCTTTATAAACTTTAAATTGCTATGTCAATGAATTTTTCTTAATTAATTTATTTTTAGTTTTCAACATTCGCTTCCATAAGATTTTGAGTTTCAAATTTTCTCCCCATCTCTCCTCTCCCCCCACCCAAGTCAGCATGTAATTTGTTATAGGCTGTACATATACATTCATATTGAACTTATTTTCACATTAGTCATCATGTAAAGAAGAATTAGAACTAATGGGAGAAACTATGAGAAAGAAGAAATAAACAAAAAAAGAAAAAGAGAGAGTAAATAATATGCTTCAATCTGCATTCATACTCAATAATTCTTTCCCTGGATGTGGAGAGCATTTTTCATCATGAGTCCTTTGGAGTTGTCTTGGATCCTTGCATTGCTAAGAAGAGATAAGTCTATTATAGATAATCATCACAGAATGTTGCTATTGCCATGTACAATGTTCTCCTGGTTCTGCTCACTTCACTCAGCATCAGTTCATTCAAGTCTTTCCAGGTTTTCCTGAAGTCTGCCTGCTCGTCATGTCTTATAGCACAATAATATTCCATTACATTCATATACCACAACTTGCTCAGCCATTTCCCAACTGATGGGTATCCCCTCAATTTCCAATTCTTTGTCACCACAAAAAAGCTGCTATAAATATTTTTGTACATATGTGTCCTTTTCCCATTTGTATGATCTCTTTGGGATACAGACCTAGAAGTGGTATTGCTGGGTCAAAGAGTATGCACATTTTTAGAGCCCTTTGGGCATAGTTCCAAATTGCTCTCCAGAATGGTTGAATCAGCATTAATGCACCAACTATGCATTGGTGTTCTGATTTTGCCGCATCTTCTCTAGCATTTATTGTTTTCTTGTTTTGTCATGTTAGCCAATCTGATAGGTGTGATGTGGTACCTTTGCATTTCTCTAATCAATAGTGATTTAGAGCATTTTTCATATGACTATAGATAGCTTTAATTTCTTCCTCTGAAAAGTGCCTGTTCATATCCTTTGATCATTTATCAATTGGGAAATGACTTGTATTCATATAAATTTGACTTAGTTCTCTATATATTTTAGAAATGAGGTTCAATGAGTTTTTCTTGTTACTAGCAGATGATTATGGGCATGAGAACATACCATGAAGAAGTTACTACAAAAGATGAGAAGTCAAAATTTTTTATACCATAGACATTTAAGATATATGTATATGTGCATATATAAAAATGCATGTATGCATACATGAATACATGTTTACATGTACGCAAAATATATGCATGTACACACATGCATTAAAAATGTTCATAATTATTATAAAAATCAAGCAAGAGTTTTTTTAAAAAATTCAACAGAGTTACAAGAATGCACTCAATGTATTAGAACAAGCTTGATAAGTGAAGTAATCAACCCTTTGTTTAACTTTATGCTGCATCTTCACATTCCAGTCCAAATCCAATAAGAATTTTTAAGCACCCAGTATGTGCAAAGCACTGTGCTAGAATTTGGGGACATAAATACAAAATATAAAACAGTTTCTGCTCTCACAGAGTTTACATTTCCTTAGCAAGATACGATAGATAGGCGGAGCCAAGATAGCAGCTGGAAAGCAGGGACTTGCATGAGCTCCCCCCCACCCCAGGTCCCACCAAACTCCTATAAAAAATGGCTCTGAACAAATTCTAGAACTTCAGAACCCACAAAATAGCAGAGGGAAGCAGGGCTCTAGCCCAGGACAGCCTGGATGGTCGCAGGGTAAGGTTTATCACATGGAACTGGGAATGGAATCAAGCAGAGCCCAGCTTGAGCTGCGCCAGGACCAACCAGACCAGGAGTTGGGTGGAACAGACCCTAGAACCCTGAATCAGTGAGCTGTGGCAGTTAACAGACTACTCAACCCACAAACACCATAGACAACACAGAAGGTTAGTGGCAAAAGCTGCTGGGACAGAGTGAAAGGAGTTCGCAGTTCAGCCACCTCCCCAGGGGCAGTGGAGGTGGTGCAGCTACAGAACTACAGCTGCAGTTGCTTCCGGCCCCAGGCCCACCTGGTGGAGGAATTAAGTGGCAGATCTGAGCAGGAGTGCAGAGCCAGCTTAGATCTGAGTCAGGTCCAGGTTGGTGGTTCTTGGGGGAGGAGGAGAGCTGGTGTGGCAGAGCTTGCTGTATAGAAATAGCTCTGAAAACAAGAGTGCAGCCCCTCAAGCTTGGGACAAAGTACTCTATACTCTACAAGCAGTCATACCCTGACTAAAAACTCAGAGGGTCAAGTAAGTTGACTGGGAATGTGGCCAGGCAGCGAAAATGGTCTCAGATTCAGACACAGACTTTGGAATCTTTCTTTGGTGACAAAGGAGACCAAAACATACAGCCAGAAGAAGTCAACAAAGTCAAAGAGCCTACATCAAGAGCCCTCCCGCCAAAAAAAAAAAAAACATGAACTGGTCTCAGGTCATGGAAGAGCTCTAAAAGGATTTGGAAAAGCAAGTTAGAGGAGAGGAAAAATTGGGAAGAGAAATGAGAAGGATGCAAGAAAACCATGAAAAACAAGTCAATGACTTGCTAAAGGAGACCCAAAAAAATGCTGAAGAAAACAACACCTTAAAAAATAGACTAACTCAAATGGCAAAAGAGCTCCAAAAAGCCAATGAGGAGAAGAATGCCTTGAAAGGCAGAATTAGCCAAATGGAAAAGGGGGTCCAAAAGACCACTGAAGAAAATACCACCATAAAAATGAGATTGGAGCAAGTGGAAGCTAGTGACTTTATTAGAAATCAAGATATTATAAAACAGAGCCAAAGGAATGAAAAAATGGAAGACAATGTCAAATATCACATTGGAAAAACCACTCACCTGGAAAATAGATCCAGAAGTCATAATTTAAAAAATTATTGGACTACCTGAAAGCCATGATCAAAAAAAAGAGCCTAGATATCAACTTTCAAGAAATCATCAAGGACAAATGCCCTGATATTCTAGAGCCACAGGGCAAAATAGAAATTGAAAGAATCCAACGATCACCTCCTGAAAAAGATCCCAAAAAGAGGACTCCTAGGAACATTGTTGCCAAATTCCAGAGCTCCCAGATCAAAGAGAAAATATTGCAAGCATCCAGAAATAAATAATTTGAGTATTGTGGAAACACAATCAGAATAACCCAAGATCTAGCAGTTTCTACATTAAGAGATCAAAGGGCTTGGAATATGATGTTCCGGAGGTCAATGGAGCTAGGATTAAAACCAAGAATCACCTGCCCAGCAAAACTGAGTATCATGCTCCAAGGCAAAATGTGGATTTTCAATAAAATAGAGAACTTTCAAGCTTTCTCAGTGAAAAGACCAGAACTGAATAGAAAATTTGACTTTCAAACACAAGAATCAAGAGATGCATGAAAAGGTAAACAAGAGAGAAATCATAGGGGACTTACTAAAGTTGAACTGTTTTGTTTACATTCCTACATGGAAAGATGATGTGTTTGATTCATGAGACTTCAGTATTAGGGTTGCTGAAGGGAATATATACATATATACATATACATATATATACATATATATATATATATATATATATATATATATATATATATATACAGAGAGAGAGAGAGAGAGAGAGAGAGAGAATGCAGGGTGAGTTGAATATGAAGGGATGATATCTAAAAAAAAATCAAATTAAGGGATTAGAGAGGAATATATTGAGAGACAGAGAAAGGGAGAGATAGAATGGGGTAAATTATCTGGCGTAGAAGTGGCATGAAAAAGCAGCAGTTCTGTAGGAAGGGAAGAGGAGGCAAGTGAGGGGGAATGAGTGAATCGTGCTCTTGTTGGATTTGACCTGTGGAGGGAATAACATACACAATCAATTGGGTATCTTACCCCACAGGAAAGAAGGAGGAAGGAGATAAAAAAAAGTGGGGATGTTAGAAGTGAGGGCAGATAAGGGGAGGAGGTAATCAAAAACAAACACTTTCAAAAAGGGACAGGGTCAAGGGAGAAAACTTAATAAAAGGGGATAGGATAGGAAGGAGGAAAATAAAGTTAGTCTTTCACAACGTCAGTATTGTGGAAGGGTTTTACATAATGATACGCATGTGGCCTATGTTGAATTGCTTGCCTTCTTAGGGAGGGTGGATGGGGAGGGAAGAGGGGAGAGAATTTAGAACTCAAAGATTTAAAAACAGATGTTCAAAAAAAAAGTTTTTGCATACAAATAGGAAATAAGATATACAGACAATGGGGCATAGAAATTTATCTTGCCCTACAAGAAAGTAAGGGAAAAGGGGATGGTGAGTGGGGGGAGTGGGGCGACAGAAGGGAGGGTTGACTGGGGAATGGGGCAACCAGAATATATGCCATCTTGGAGTGGGGGGAGGGTAGAAATGGGGAGGAAATTTGTAATTCAAACTCTTGTGAAAATCAATGCTGAAAACTAAAAATATTAAATAAATAAATTTCAATAGTCAAAAAAGATACGATAGATAAAGACATAAGTAAAAAGAACTAGGGAATATTGAAGGTGCTTTTGGTTTTTTTGGGGGGTGGCAATAATGAACTCCTTTGGAATTGTTAAATTCGACATGCCTTTACTCTAATCAATCCAATGATCCAAGACAATTCCAAAAGACTCATGAAAAATGCTATCCACCTTCAGAGAGAAAATTGAGAAATTCCAAGTTTATATTATAGCATACTTTTTTCACTTTCTGTATTTTTCATGTTGTTTTTTTAACATAGCTAATACGGAAACATGTTTTTCATGACTTTGCACATAAAACTGATATCATATTGCTTGTTTTCTCAATGGGTGGGGGAGAGGTTGGAGGGAGGGAGAGAATTTGAAACTCAAAATTTAAAAAAAAAAACAGAATGTTTAAAAACAAATTTTAAAAAGAAGTTTGAGATGCCTATAGATGGAGCGTGCCCTACCGCCCTGAATCAGTGAGCTGCAGAAGTTACCAGACTTCTCAGCCCACAAACACCAAAGACAATAGAGAAGGTTAGTGGGAAAAGCTGCTGAGGACAGAGTAAAAGAAGGAGTTCACAGTTCGGGCACCTCCCCAGGGCCAGCAGAGGTGGGGCAGCTAAAGAACTACAGCTGCAGTTGCTTCCGGCCCCAGGCCCACCTGGTGGGAGGAATTAAGTGGCAGATCAGAGCAGGAGTGCAGACCCTGCTGAAGATCTGAGTCCAGTCCAGGTTGGGGGTTCTTGGGGAAGGAGGAGTGCTCGTGTGGCAGTGCATCCCCTCAAGCTTGGATCATAGTACTCTTTACAAGCAGTCATACCCCACTGAAAAACTCAAGGGTCAAGTAAGTTGGCTGGGAACATGGCCAGGCAGCAAAAATGTGCCCAGATTCAGTCTCAGACTTTGGAATCTTTCTTTGGTGACAAAGAAGACCAAAACATACAGCCAGAAGAAGTCAACAAAGTCAAAGAGCCTACAACAAAAGCTTCCAAGAAAAACATGAACTGGTCTCAGGTGATGGAAGAGCTCTGAAAGGATTTGGAAAAGCAAGTTACAGAAGTAGAGGAAAAATTGGGAAGAGAAATGAGAAGGATGCAAGAAAACCATGAAAAATAAGTCAATGACTTGCTAAAGGAGACCCAAAAAAATACTGAAAAATACACTGAAGAAAACAACACCTTAAAAAATAGACTAACTCAAATGGCAAAAGAGCTCCAAAAAGCCAATGAGGAGAAGAATGCCTTGAAAGGCAGAATTAGCCAAATGGAAAAGGAGGTCCAAAAGACCACTGAAGAAAATACTACCTTAAAAATGAGATTGGAGCAAGTGGAAGCTAGTGGCTTTATGAGAAATCAAGATATTATAAAACAGAACCAAAGGAATGAAAAAGTGGAAGACAATGTGAAATATCTCATTGGAGATGCCTATAGAGCACTCAGCTGGAGATAGTCAACACACACTTAATGACATGGTACTGAAAAGCAAGAGGGAGACTAGGGCTAGATATATAGATTTGGGAATCATATACGTAGAGATCATAGGATCATAAATTTAGAGCAGGAAGGGACTCTAGAGGCCATTTGGTCCACCTCTTTCATTTTACATATGAGGAACAGAGACTCAAAGAGATTGCCTAAAATAAGAGGGTATAGGTAGAAAAGTCCAGGACAGACATTGGGTGACATTCCTCTTAAAGCGAAGGGATGTGCGTGATCATTCAGCAAAAGAGACGGAGAAGGAGTAGTCAGGTAGAAAGAAAACCAGTAGAGAAATATATCATGGAAGCCAAGTGAGGAGAGCGTATCTAGGAAGATGAAATGATTAGTAGTATCAAATGCTGCAGATAGATCAAGGGAGGCTGGGGCTGAGAAGAGGTCATTGGATTTTGCCATTAAGAAATCACTGGTTAGAGAAAGCAATAAGCAGTGGAGGGTGTCTTTCCAGGGTTTGAGAAATGAGTGGAATGAGAGGAAGTAAAGACAATGAATATAGACACTCTTTTGGGGGGGGCGCTATAAACAGGAGGAGAGATATGGGAGTATAATAAAGAGTGAAGTGAAGACTTTTTTAAGGATGAGAGGGACCTGGCCAATGCCAGGCAATAATGACTAAATAAATTTAGAAAAACCACCCCAAATATTCACACGAACTATTTGCATCTGACCAGTGGTAAAGCATTCTGAGCTCATATTGGTCTGATCAGCCACAGTCAGATACACTGTAACGTGGCTCTAACATTGTGATATCATTTTGGTCCTCTCCAAGAATGAAGGACAACCAACCAACCAACCAGATAGCTGGGAAGGAGCCAACAGAGCTAAAATTAGCTTTGCTCCAAGGCATGGGCTAGGGTTGACTTCCCTCTTCAGACTGAATGTTCTCCATGGCTTTGTCTCCATCATCTGCTGGCCTGAAGCACAACCATTGACAACTCTATAGCAGGGCCATATTCTCCTTGGATTGGAAGAAAAATCTCCAAAAGATGAAGCGCCTTTTCTCTCAGGGTTCCCACAGCCTGGCTTTATTTTCTTTGCCTCTTATCCCCTCATTCCAGCCTCCCCTTCCCAGTCTGGACTTAAGATCATTTGAAGCTGGAAGGGACTTCAGAAGTAATATTATTCAATCTCCTCATTTTATTGATGAAAAAACTGAGGTTTGCAGAGGTTAAGTGACTTGTCCATTACAAAGGTGGAGGTAGATAGCAGAAGCATGATTCCAATTCCTGTCCTCTGATTCCAAGTTCAGTATTCTGTAACCCCAGTCCCAAAGCCCACTGGTGAGGGAGAGGGTCCCTTTTTAAAAAAAAAAATCTATTTTACCAGAACACAAATACAGAATAGAGAAAAGAAACAAAAACATATAAAAAACTTGAATATGGAAACTTAAATACAAAATAAGAAAGAAAAAAAACATGTCATGGGCATAGCAGAACATAAGAGAGGATTCAAAGCATGTAACAATAAATTTTCATTTCAAGAAAGCCTGTATGATAAATAATATACTTTGTGTTGAGAATTGTCCATCTTTCCTTTGTTTCCTTGTGTTTTCTTTTGTTCTCTGCTGTGCACTTTTTAACTTTGTTCTTTTTTTCCCTCTCCCCACCCCCCATTCCCAAAGGCTACAATATAGTTTAGATGTTTCTCGATATATACATACACAGATTATATACATACTTTTATATATATATGCATATATAGACATATATGTTCACAAGTCTACTCTACTCCTGATCTTTGTTTTTGTTTGTACATATCTCTTGTTTCCAATCCCTCCTGCCTCCTCTACTTTACTTCTATCTACTACATCACCCTCCTATTACTTGCCTACCCCACTCTTCCACCAACCACCCTGCCCTCCTATTACTTGCCTTCCCCACTCCAAGGATCCCTCCGCTATCCTCCCATTCCCATTAATCTAAATACCCTTTACCTATTCCCTCATTCTCCCTTCTAAAAATCCCTCCCTTGTCCTAATCCCTCCTTGTCCTCTCCCCCCTCACGATACCCCTATCATTTTATTTCTTCTAAATTTAGAAGACTTTTATATTCTTCTAAGTATGTATGTATTATTCCCTCTTAAACTCATTCCTGATGAAAGTAGGTTACCAGAACTACCAGCCCTCCTCCCCCATCTAAATCCTTTGTATCCTTTCTTCTTCTTGCACCTCTTTTGTACAAAATAGTTACTCTTTTTAGCTGTTTCCAAATGGTTTTCGTTTTTAAATTTATATCATAGTCAGGTTTATTCTCCTCTTTCTTATAAGCTCAATAATTATTAATAAGAATGTTAGCCATACATTTTACGTTTATGTTATATAAAAGGTAAGCAGTCTGTTTTCGTAAACCCCTTAGACAGTCTTTGGTATGTACCTTATGTTTCTCTTGGTTCTTGTATGTCGAATCTTCTATTAAGTTAAGGATTTTTTTTTAACAAAGTCTTGAAAGTCTGAGGGTTTGTCAAATGTTCATTTTTTTTTCATTCAAGATAATACTGAAATTTGAAGGGTATAATGTTTTTGGCAGGAGCCCCAGGTCTTTTGCTCTTCGATATATTGTGTTGCAAGACCTGTGGTCCTTTAATGTCTCTGCTGATAGGTCTTGTGTAATTCTAATTGTGGCACCATCGTATTTAAATTGTTTTAATCTTGTTGCTTTTAATATTTTATCCTTGAGCTGGGGATTTTGGAATTTGATTATGATATTCTTATGAATTTTTCTTGTAGGATCTCTTTTAAGTTGTGTTTGATGGATTTTTTCTATTGCTACTTCGCTGCCTGGTTCTAATGCTTCAGGACAATTTTCTTTAATTATTTTTTGTATTATATTGTATCAGGATTTTGTTTTTGATCATAACTTTCAGTTACTCTGGTTATTTTTATATATTCTCTTCTTGAGTTTTTCTTCAAATCTGTTGTTTTTCTTATGTTTCACTTTCTCTTCTATTTTTTCATTATTCATATTTTGTTTAATTATTTCTTGAACTCTTATAATTTTACTGGCTTCACTTTGCTCAATTCTGATTTTCAAGGTGTCATTTTCCTCCTTGAGATTCTGCATCTCCTTTTTCTAATAGGTTGACTTTCCTTTCATAACCTTCTTGTTTTTTCTTGGATTATTATTTTTTTTTTAGTTTTTCCTCCATCTCTGTCATTTGATTTTTAAAGTCTTTTTAAAGATCTTCTATAAATTCTTTTTGGGCAAGTGACCATTTGACGTTGCTCTTTGGGCATTTCTTTACTTCAATATTCTCCTCTGAAGGTGAACCCCAGTCATCTCTATCATCTCTATTCCCGTAATAGGTTTCTATGGTTGGATTCTTTCTCCTTTGCCTGTGCATTTTTTTTTGTGGTAATAACTTAATTTTTGTAATTACCTCTAGCCCTGGGGTATGGGAAATGGTGCCTCTTGCCCCAAATCTTCAGTTCCCTCTAGCCTGGAACCAAAGCCAAACCTCCAACCTCCTGTAAGTGGCCACAGCCAAGGGCTTTCTGCTCCACTGCTTCTGCACTCACTGGACCTGTACTGGTTCCTTCTTGCCCCCACTGTTCTTCACAGCACAGCTGGGTCTGTCGTTGCTCATCAACAGAGATTTCTTCAATCTTCGTGGGCTCAAACGCAGGGCTCCCCTCATTATCCTGGGGTAAAAAGTTCCAATGCCTGGGGCTGAGTCAGCCTCTCAAACCAGGGCTTGCTGCTAGTTGTTTAAGGGGCTCGCAGCTTGTTGTTAAAACGGAACCTATCCTGGAGGTGTGTTTACTCCTCCCAGGGACCAAACCGGTCCTGGGGCTTTTCTTCAGGTCTTCTCAAACTGTCCCAGGAAGATCCTGGTTGTCCCCCTATTCTTTTTTGTCTCCACCCACACTTTGTTTGCCCTAAGGTGCTATTTTAAGTCTTTTGTGGAGGAAAGTCTTGAGAGCTTGGAATTTTTTGACCTACTCTACCATGTTCCCAGAATCATCTCCGAGGGTCCCTTTTTGATGGAGATGAATGCCCTGCCCTTTATGGAGGGCAAGTGAAGACTGAGAGAGAAAAGGAGCATCATTCTCTTCAGTCTTTTTCCAATTTGTGTTTGAGTCACTGAGTCTCTTTAGACTTCAGGCAGTTCTGGCTTCCAAACAGAGATGGAAAATACCAGCCCCACTTCAGGTTGCTAAAGGAAAAGACTCTGGGAAGACATGAGAGGAACTAGCAATCACCATCATGCCATGATCTACAGCTTGCTACACTGGAGACTTCTGGGAACATCCCCCTTGAATGAGAACTGAGACTCTCCATTGAGCTATGTTACCTCAATCCCAATGGGAGAATTCTTTCACTCTGTATTGTCTGGTACATATTCTCCTATGTATATCTTCCCTGATTTCTGTTTTGTTACTGATTTGGATAAATTAGTTTTTTGGCTAAATGTTACATAGATTTATTGTGGAACTGGTACTTGGTTTTTTGGCTAAATGTTACATAGATTTATTGTGGAACTGGTATTTGAAGGAAAAGGGGTTGAACCTCAGATATAGATCTGGGGTCCTGCTTCTTCCCAATAATGAAGTTAGCTTGAACCTGAAACTCACATTCCCTAGATTAATAATATTTAAGGAAGCAGATAATAGAATTCTAACCTAGTACCTTCTTTCTCTAAGGAAAACAGTGGTACCCTTTGGCTCCAGTTTCCTGCTTCCTCTTCTGGCAGGAATTAAAGTCTCCTTTGCAGAAGGGTATAGGAAGAAGAAGCTAAAGATGTCTATCCTGCCTCCTTTTGCCCCACAGGTATAGCCCCATGCTGCATGTTGGGCGATATCCCTTGCTATGTGGACCTTGCCACTCTTGTGCCACTCTGTTACTACATAACAGCTTCTGGTTGTTAGGCTCTGTTCTCTTATTTGCCTTTAAAAGTCCCATCCCCAGACAAAGAAATCAAAACTATCTGTAGCCATATGAAAAAATACTTTAAATCATTATCAATTAGAGAACTGCAAATTAAAACAACTCCGAGGGACCATCCCACATCTATCAGATTAGCTAATATGACAAAAAAAAAGATAGACATTGGAGGTGATGTGAGAGAACTGGGACACTAATCCACTGTTGGTGGAGTTGTGAACTGATCCAACCATTCTGGAGAGCAATTTGGAACTATGTCTAAAGTTCTATAAAACTGCATACCCTTTGATCCAGTAACACCACTTCTAGGTCTATATCCCAAAGATATTTTTTTTTTTTGTAAAAGGGAAAAGGACCTATTTGTACAAAAATATTTATAACAGCTCTTTTTGTGGTGGCTAAGAATTGGAAATGGAAGGAATGCCTACCAATTGAGGAATGACTAAAGAAGCTGTGGTATATGATTGTGATGGAATATTATTGTGTTATAAGAAATGACAAGTAGGATGTTTTCAGAAAAACCTGGAAAGACTAAACTGATGCAAAGTGAAGTGAACAGAACCAGAAGAACATTGTACATGGAAACAGCAATGTTGTATGATGAATTGTGAATGACTTAGCTATTCTCAGCAATACAATAATCCAAGACAGTCCTAAAGGACTAATGGTGGAGCATACTATCAGTCTCTGGAGAAAGAACTGATATTGTTTGAATACAGACTGAAGTGTGCTACTTTTTTAACTTTCTTTTTTTCATTCTTTTTCTTTTATTTGAGTCTTCTTGTACAAAATGACCAATATGGTAATGTTCTACATGATTGCATATGTATAATCTATATCTGATTGTTTATCATCTCAGGGAGGAGAGAAGGGAGGGCAGAAGTGAGTGATAGAATTTGCAACTCAAAACTTATTAAAAAACCCAAATATTAAAAATTGTTTTAACATATAATTGAGGAAAACAGAAAATATATTACATTTTTTTAAAAAAGTCCCATTCCATTTGTTCACTAATGTCCTCTTTTAATATCTCATTAGAGTGGAGGTGTTACCACAGAATCTTAGAACTAGAAGAGACCCCAGTGGTCATCATCAAGTTGAAGTAATAATTAAACAAGAATCCCCTCTAGAACAAAGATGACAAGTCATCAT
This sequence comes from Trichosurus vulpecula, assembly GCF_011100635.1. Classification (NCBI taxonomy): domain Eukaryota; kingdom Metazoa; phylum Chordata; class Mammalia; order Diprotodontia; family Phalangeridae; genus Trichosurus; species Trichosurus vulpecula. The sequence goes on from NC_050573.1 coordinate 194,775,973, forward strand.
TCAGCTTTTACTGAAAAACCACCAGTGACAGGCAGCCTTCAACTGCAGAGGTAATCTTTTATACTATTGAATAGCTCAAATTATTAGCAAGTTATTTCTTACTTCCTGTGTAAATCCCCCTCTCTGCAACTTCTATGCATTAATATTAATTCTACTTTCGAGGAACAAGTACATGTCTAACTCTTCTTGTGACTGTTTTTCAATTACTTAAAGACAGCTATTGTCCTTACTCTGGCTGCATGACCTTAGGCCGGTCAAGCTAGTTTTCTGAGCCTCATTTTCAACATTTATGAAATATGGCAACAAAGAAAGAACACTAGATTCAGTCTGGGGACTTGGGTTCAAATTCCAGTTCAGCTGCTTAATGACTATGTGATTTTGGGAAAGCCATCCCTTCTTCCCCCCTCCCCAAAATAATTTTTGTTCAGATGATATTCTTAGTCACAGCAATGAATAATAAAAGATGGGTTTGATTGGTGTGTGTGTGTGTGTGTGTGTGTGTAGGTGGTGGTGGGGAACATCATTGTAGGGCAGTATCTCCTGTTATGGCAAGGAGTATTCATAGTGGAAGCTCATAAATAGCATTGAATTCCAGTAGGGTTTAATGGAGAGTACTGGATTACCTCACACTCCCCAGGTTAACAAAACTGACAGAAAAGGGAAAATGACAAATGTTGGGGGCTCTGTGGAAACACAAGCATATTAGTGAGCTATTGGTAGAGCTGCAAATTGGTCCAGCAATTCTGGACAGTAATTCCAAACTATTCCCCCAAGTTACATTTGGGGGAATACAATTGGGAATACCTTTTGATCCAGCAACAGCACCATTAAGCCTATATCCACAGAGATGGAAGAGGAAAAGAACCCATATGTATGTACATATTTATAGAAGCTCTTTTTTTGTTGGAGCAAAGACCCTAAAACTAAAGGAATGCCTGTTACTTGCCAAATGGCTAAACAAATTACAGCATATGAATAAAATGGCATGTGATTGTCCTGTTAGGAATGATGACAGGGAAGGTTATAAAGAAACCTGGGAAGACTGGCATGAGTTGATGTGGAGTGAAATTAGCAGAATCAGGAGAAAAATTTAAACAATAATAATAACAACATTCCAAAGAGAAATAGCTTTGAAAGACTAAGAACTCTGGTCAACGTAATGACCAAACGTGATTCTAGAGGACTAGTGAGATCGTACCTCCTAACAAAAAGGTTATAGACTCAGGGTACAGATTGAGACATATAATTTTGGACAAATTCCATGTGGGAATTTGTTTTGCTTGACTGTGAATATTTGTTACTAGGGTTTTGTTTTTCTTGTGTTTTCAGTGCCTATAGGGGAAATTTACCTTTCTACTTTCAGAAAGCTCTAGCCAGGTGTTATGAAGGCATTAAAAAATTTATGCTGAACCTTCCTAAGTCAATAGAGAATGATGAAAGAATTGAAACACCAAACTTCGTCAAATATACTGCAGTATATTTGTTAAGGACACAAGATGTTAAACTGAGGGGAGAGTTTAGGAAGGGGGTATGCCATACTCCAACCCTAATTAATATAACTAATAAGATGTTCTTATGCCCCGATACCCATTCCCAAGTGTGAACACTCTGATTGGGTTACAGGATCAATCAATTGTGTAAACTAGGTGTAAACAATCCATAGACAACAAATGCATAAATTTTGTTCCAATAACCTAGTTAATCAAGTTGGGAAGGAAAGAAGTGCTTCTAACCATTGAATGAAATCAGATGATGAAATGTATTGAGACTGATTGAAAGAAAGATACAATTCTGGTTGCGTGTCTATCAGACCGGGATTTTTCAGTAGGAGCTTCCCAATGACTGTTTTGGGAATCATGATTCAAGAGTTTTGAAAAGTTGGAATCCTTGTGCCTATACAAGAAGGCAGGAAGCAGGGAGGTGGGGTATGAGGGAAAGGAACCCAGAGAGAGGTTTATACCTCATCTCTCTCTCACCTCCAAATACAGATTGACCATGTTATCAAGGTACAATGTCAAATAATGCATGAAGAAGGAACAAATTAGACACATTGAAGTAAGGGGAAGTTCAGGGATCATGACTTCTTTGGGTAAAGGAAAAACAACATCATTTTTCTAAAAGGGCCTTAGAAAATTAAATGACTTGCCTAAGATCACATAGGCAATAAACATCAGATATGAGACCCAGGTCCTTTGGCTCCAAATCCAATGTTCTTTCCACTATAACAAACACATTTCCCAACATCTTCCAACTTGAAACCACTCCTGACTTGAGCAGATAAACCATTGCAACAACAATGCTGCTTGCAGCTGCTGTGGAGATATTAGGCCAATGACACCAGCACACAGGAGGGCTGAGAGCACAGGTTCTTTGATCTGCTTTTCTAAGGTCAACTTTAAGGGGTTTACAATCTCACTTTAATTAAACATACATATAACATTCACTTAGTTCAGGGGGGATAGTCAGCACCATGAACTTCAGAGAAAACACAAACAGAAATTACAAGCAGAAATGATATAAACAGAGCAAATAACATAAATCAGAAGACAGGGCTTCTAACTGTCTGTCCATAGCAACATATACATAGTTACCAGAGACAGAAGCACCAACATCTGGATTTTCAAAGCCGGGGGGGCTCCTTAACGGCCACCCAGAGTCTCGTCTGACCAAATCACCAACACTCTTCCAATGAGTAAGCCCTAAAGCAAAATGCTACATCAGAGTACATATACACTTCTTCAGGGTCAGCCCACAGAGGGCATCACAACCACGTGACTCAAACTCATGTGACTTAGGCAGGTCATCAAAGACTCTTGATTCAATCAAAGGCAAGACTCAATCAAAGGCACTTGATTGCCTTAGTGCTGAGAAACACTCCAAAAGAAAAAACAGCAAAATATCCCACTTTGCTTGCCATTACAACCATGAAATTCATAGTGGGTAAGGTCTTTAGATATTTTTTTAAACTCCACAGTTTTATTCTCTTTGTTTCCTATAATGCATCATGACATCTAGGACTCTATTGTTTAGTGAATTCTATTGTGCTGGTAGTATTAAATAGATTAAACAAACATTTCAACAAATACAGATCACTTAAAATTATTTGCCGTAACACACATCTATGTACATGTGTACACATACATTTGTGCACATATATGTAGGTACGTGTTAGGAACCAAATAAAGCTTGCTGTAGCAAAAGTAATTTCTAATAATTCTGTTGCACAGTCATTCATGAGCAGTGTATTATGAAAGAAAGTTGGATTTGGAGTTAGGAGAGATCGGAGTTTGAATCTTAGCCTGACCCCATGTCAGCCCTGACACTTAGCTGTGTAACCTTTGATAAGTCACTAAACTTTTCAGTGTGCCAATTTCCTCAGCTGGAAAGGGAAATGATAAATAATACCTTTGTTACCCACCTTTCAGGATTGTTGTGAAAAAAAATACTTTGTAAATCTTAAAGTGCTATGGAAATATAAATTATAAGCAATGATTGAATTTATTATTGCTGCTCCATTTTTGTTTTAAAACTCAAGTATAGGATTCACAAGTAAATAGTGTTCTTTTCTATTCAATTACTTGTCCAATACTATGCTGTTAATATATGCACACTACCACAAATAATTCTTTGCTTAGATGGCCACGGAGCTGAGACCTTACATAATCATGATCCAATTTATGTGCCTTTTTCTGGCAGAAAACTATGTCAATAAGCTTGAAAATAAGGGAAATGCCAGATTAGGGGAAGGATGGGTTGAAGAGTTAGGAGAGTGGGCAGACTTTGGTCCACAGGGACGGATTTCAAAGGATTCACTGCATCTTGTAAGCTGTTGCCATAAATCTCCTCTGCCGGAGAAATTCATCGCTTGTTGTGTTCCACCACTTAAATAACTGCGGTCCTCGGAGTTATGTTCTTGCCATTCTGAAACATATTTGAGGCTTGCACCTAAGAAATAAATGGCTTTGATCTCCCAATCAGTCACTCATTTTCAGTGTTTGAGAGATGAGGTTCCTAGACGAATCCACCCCTTTAGGATGTAGAACAGCCAATCAGGATTCTGCTGCAGTAAAAAAGAGTCTTTCATTGAAATCCCAGCTTCCGTTCATAGAAGCCAGGGTGCACAGTATTCCAGGGCTATTCTACAGTATTCCCTTTATTCCTTCCACCCCCTGGGGCTTACAAGAAAATCTTTTGTCCTTATTTTCATGAGTTCCCACATGGTTTGGAACCTTCAGGGCTATGTTTCTAAAACTTCATTGGTATGTGCCAGAAAAATTCTTTAAAAAAAAAATAACACACAAACAGTAGAATGAAAGGACCATTTTGCAATGTTAATTTCTATTTAATTCTAGGAAAGAGACATTTGATGAGTCAAGAAAATTTTCAGTAAAAAAAAAATGCCAACCTAGGGAATAGGTGCCTAAGAGATCTTCAAGTATGCAAAATAATCATTCATATATTTAAAGAGCATGTATCAAATTTAAGGTATCATTCATTTTAGGCACTAAGGGGTATATGACGGCAGGATATCTCTCCCCATATGGATTACGACCTGGATGGGGAGATAAGACTAGAACAAAAGAAAAAGTCGAATAGCAATTTAAAAAATCTGGTCTAGACCTGCGATTTCATCTGTTTAGGGTATTCCCCAACCCTTACCCCCTGTGCCGTACCCCCAACTATCTCCATCATAGAGTAGCTCTTTTTAGTCTAAGAAAGCTGCTCCAAGTATAGACAAGTTAAATGATTTGGACACAATTAGGTTCCCACACTGTGTGTATTACAGGCAGGACTTGACTGAGGTCTTTTGGACTTCAAGTCCAACCCGTATAGACTACCCTGTTAAATAACAACATAAAAAATATACAGAAGATATTGCAGGCAAGCCCGTGATTGAGAGGACCATTGATTCAGAGCTAGAAGGTGGTAACTCACGTTGACGTAGCGTTTTAAGGTTTGCAAAATGCTTTCTTCACAACAATCCTGTGAGGAAGCGTAGTATTAATACAATTCTATCCATTTCATAGATGGGGAAATGCCCAGGGCCATAGAGCTAGTACTTGAGAGAATTTGAACTTGTCTTCATCATTCTAAGTGTAACACTCTGCCACAAGACACTGCTACTCATAAAATGCTTTAAAATTTACAGTGTGTTTTCCTCACATCAATTTTATTATTGTTATTCCTAGTTTACAGATGGGGAAACTAAAGCTCAGTGGAGTCAAGGATTTGAACCCAAGGCTCCTGATTCCGAGTCTAGCATTCCATTATATTAGAGAGTATTTTCACCTCACCTCAGGAATGTTTTGTATTTCTTTTGAGGGAAAGTTTTGTTTGTAGGCATTTGACACATCTCAATCTTACAGCAGCATTAGTAGCATTTTGGTGGTTATTACAAGTTGATTAGTCTAATGACTTAACAGGGTGGCTGCATGGTAGTAACTGATGGACTTCTCTCCAGATTTCAAGATCCATGCTCTTGCCATTACACCATGCTCTCTGTTGGCCCCATGTAGCTAAGTACAGGCAATAAATTCAAAGGAGAGAGAAATCACCTGTTGGAACGGCCTGGGAAGACTCATGGATGAATTCTGAGTTGATCTGGGCTCAGAAAAATTTAAATAAACTGAGGAAAGAAAAGACCAAGGTAGAGAGCATTTTAGTCAAAAGACTAATTAATATAAGCAAAAGGCTTACTGGAAAAGTAAGTCACCCATTTCCTTGGTTAGATTTTTTAAAACTGGTAATTTCCTTGGCTCATATGGTCAAAGAACTGAAAAAATGGAAAACTACTGGTATTTTCTAAAGGCAAGACCTGAATGACTGAAGCCAAGGGTTTTAGAAGAACAATAGGGAAAAGTGTTAAAAAAGAGTTGAGTGTCTAGGAGGAGGCAATCAGGTTGGTAAGGGTCTGAAGATCATGTTCTATAAGGATAATTAAAGGAACTGAGGTTATTTATACTGGAGAGGATACTTGGGTGGGGACACGATAGCTAGCTTCAAGAATTTGAAGGGCTATCCTGGGGAAGAGAGATCATACTTGTTCTGCTTGGCTTGGCCCTCCAAGGTAGAACTAAACTGCAGGTGAAAATTGTGGAGGAAGACAGCCTTGATGTAAGCAGAAACTTTCTAACGATGAGAGATATTAAAAAATGGGATGGGCTGCCTCAGGTGTCTTCAGGAAAAAATTGGATGACCCCTTCTCAGGTGCCTTGTAGACAGGATTCTTGCTCAGATGAGTTGGACCATATGACCACCGAGGTTTTTTCTAGTTCTAAGATTCTGTAAAAGAAAGAGAGAGTGGGTTAGATTGAGAGGGCCTGGAATGCCAGGCTGAAGTGTTTCTGACTTTATCATGTATATAGGCAGAGGGATGCCTGAAAGACTTTAAGCTGGGGAGTGACTTGTTTACAGTGTTCACAGAGATCTGTTTCAAATGAGACATCCAAAGCTTCAAGTTTCCCTCTTTCCTTTTCTCCCTTTCTCTCTTGTAAACCAATCCTCGCTGGGAAAATGTTTGCTTTCCTAGTCCAGATTTAATAGGCATAATCTGACACACAAATATCCTAGGTCCTCAAACTGCTACAGATCAGGCTCCAGACATAGTGCCTCTGAAATGACCATACAACTTCCATATATCCATACAACTTTCAAAATTAACGGGGGTGAGTGGGGGTGGGATGGGGAGAACTCTCAGCCTTAGTTTCTTCATCTGTAAAATGGGTGCGGGGGTTTAAACTCCAGGGCCTCTAAGCCCCTGTGAGATTGAAATCTATGATCCTGATAAGTAGAGGGGGAGGGAGAACAGAATAGGAGGCTGCGGCAACAGTTGCTGGGGTTTCTCTCAAGCTGCTTTTACAATTTAAATGACGGGTATTTCAAATGTCTGGCAAGCACATGCTTGAAGATGTATGGGGCTGGGGGGGAGGCCCAGAGTCATTCCTCACCATATGGTTTGTGTTTCCAGGTTTTTGCTTAGCTTGTGCTCACATGAAGATGGAAAATAAATACTGCAGATAAAATGACATGTAATGGGTGGGTGGGTGGGGGGTGCGGTTATTAAACTGCTCCAGAAATAGGGACTGTCTCTTTGCAAAGCAATATGATGGCCAACCTGGTGCTGCTCTCTCACTTATATTCCATTGCGACCTAGTATCCAAAAGGAGGAAAACAGGAGAGACCCCCCCACGTAAGAAGATATTCCCCGCACCGCAGAAGCTCAGGCCTCCCTATCTCCTCTTTCTGCAGCCAGCAGATGGCCCCCCGGTTCCTGTCTCCTCTCCAGGCACAGGGATTTTGTGGTTTGGGTGGTAACTAGGTCTGGCGGCCCAAGTTCCTCCATGCCTCCAGCCGGGTGTGTGGACACCCGGGGCAGGCTCTGGGGCGGCGGGAGGCCCGAGAGTGGGTCCATTCGGGAAGGCTGGCTCTCGCGAGGTGAGGAGTAACTAGAAGGAGGTGGAGAAGGAGGAGGATAGAAGAAAGGAGGAGGAGAAGGAGAAGGAGGAGGAGAAGGAGAAGGAGGGCCGGGTTTGCGTGCGCCCAGCAGTTCCCGGCGGGGCGGGGAGCCACGGCTAGAAAGCGAGGAAATCCTATTCCTCCTCCCCGCCTCCCTTCCCCTCCCCTCCAGGGCTCCTCTCCTCCGCCCCCCTCCCCACGCCTTCCGCTTTCACCTAAGGCCAGTAGGTGTCTGGAGCAGGAAGGAGGGAGGCGAGAGCAGCTGAGGACTGGAGGGAAGCGAGAGCCCCAGCGGGAGGGAGACGGCAGGAGCGGAGGGAGCGAGTGAGGGAGTGAGAGGAGGAGCCGCAGCAGGAGCAGCGGCGGCGGCAGCAGCAGCAGCAGCGGAGGTGGCGGCGGCTGCAGCGGGCGGTCCCAGCCGCCTCTTCCCCGGCTCCCGGTGCGCTGCTTCACCCGTATCCCCTGTCCAGCCTTCGCCAGGAACCTAAGAGGAGTCGTCATGTAGCAGCCACATAGTCATCTCTTATTTGCAACTCTTTTTTTTTGGTGGGGGGAGGGCAGCAACCTTTTTTTTTAAAAATCTTCCTCCCTCCCTGCCTCCTCCCCGCTCCATTTGTGAGCCGCATCTGTTTCTTTAAAGAAAAAAAATTTTCAGGTGCTTAGGAGAGGGTGGAAATAATAAATTATAGTTGAACCAGCTACGTACCCCTCCATAAAGGCCAACAATGACCGAAGAGAGCTCAGAGGTGCCCAAAGAGTTGATAGGTAAGATTCACGATGTTTATTTGTTGTATTTCTCCATCTCCTTCCTCCCCATCCCACCTTCACCTTTCCCTCTTCCCCCCAGGATGACTCCAAGCGAGGACCAAGGTTTGGCAGCGTTGGCAGGGAAGTTTTTCAGGGCTATTGGCTACTATCGTTTTGCCCCCCGCCCCCAAAAGAAAGGGGGAAAAAAGATCAAAGTGTCTTAAAATGCGAAGGAGAGATGGGAGACTGAGTAAGCTACAAGAGGGTTTCGGGGCTGGGAGGCGGCGGGCAGAGGCGAGCTCTCCCGCGGCTGCCTCTGCGCTACGCTACGCTGCTGGAGGAGAGGTTTGCAGAGAGAGTGGAGGGGAGGGAAGGGAACGGGAAGAGAGAGGGGAGGGGCTATGGTAGGGAGGGAGGCTCCGATTTGGAGTTCGGGAGGCTGGGAAGGAAAACCTGGCTGAGCGCTTAAACCTCCCAGTCTGCCACAAACTCCGAGGAAGTTCCTCGCAGCAGCCCTGGGGGCGTAGTGGCGGCTGGAGGAGGTTGAGGACATGCCCACCTCTCTCACCCCAGAGCGCATCATCCATCCTCCTGGCGGCTTGGCTTCTGCCTTCCACCCTCGGCGCGCTCGCCCAGCTCCGCAGTCCCTGCCTTTCGCTAGCACTGTGCCATGCTGTTCTGGTTAAGCGATTGCGCCTGGAAAGGCGTGGCTTGGAGTAGCCAGTGGAGCTTGGGGGTGGGGGGGGGCAAGGGGATGGAGAGGGTGTAAAAAAGGCTGACGTAAACTCGGGCCAGGAAATTGAGAGTTAATAATAAAAACTTGCCTTTAATAATGATTAACCGCCGCCCTCCATCCTAAATCCTTTTGTGACTCAGCCAAGGTGACCTGTTGTTTGGAGACCCTCTGAGATAGTCACACTTGGGGAAGTAAACCATGCTTAGGGAGACATTTTTAAGACGTTGCTTGGGAGTCTAGGGTCCTCGGCCATGAGCAATAGGTTTCAGGACTTTCAGGTTTAAAACAAGGTTGCGGTCAGTGCTTCATAAAAGGTATTAGAGTCTAAGGTAGATTGTGTGAGATACTGTTTTTAGACTTAGTGGAAGTGGGAGTGGAAGACTACTATTGCTCTCTCTGTGTGTGCATGTGCGTGTGTGTATGTATCTGTATGTATATGTGGTTTAGCCCCAGTGACCCACATCCCTTGACTAAGCCTTCACTGGCATACCGGACAGCCTACAATTCAAGGCAGCTGATGTTTGGCACAGACCACAAGAGGAAGTTTCCAAATGCTCATCAGTCTGCATTTGTGGAATTTGTCTCTCTGGTTTCTGTCTTAAGACAGTAAATATTCTTAGGAAAGTTAGTGCTCTTTTTGTGTGTGCTAATTCAGCAGGTAAAATAATGCAAAAATAAAACCCCGAACTGTTGCTAGACTTTGTTGAAGTCAGTGCTTTTGGTGAATTTCAAAAGGAAAAGTGACTTTTAGCCAAATTCAGACTACATTTAAAGGGTAAGAAGTTACTTTTTTATGCCTAGGAGAATCACTCCATCATCTCCCCTTTCAGTCTGCAAGTATATTTCATATGTGTGTGTATGTATATACTTACATATGTGTGTATACACATACATATATACATCTATGCAAGTGTATATATATATACATAATAGTTGTATATGTATGTGTAACACTCTTTATATGTATATATATACATATACATATACATGTATATGTATATATATAAATTTGTATATGTGTGTATAAACCTGCAAGGCCTTTTCTGCCTTTTTGTTTTGTTAGGGTGTCACATCTCCTTCAGGATAGAATGGACTTTTCCACCATGCAAAAGTTAGGGTGTTACATCTCCTTCAGGATAGAATGGACTTTTCCATCATGCAAAAGAAACTTGCCCAGGCAAGGAAGACACTTTCCAATCCTGAGAGCTCCTGGAGAGGTCCTTTTTAGATCAGGAGAGGGCTTGAGGTGGAAGGGGAATTCTTATTAGGAAACCTGAGGAGTGAGGAGATAAGTTTAACAGTAGGAAGTACTGCACATTTTTAATCAGGGAAATGTGTTATTCTTTGCTTAGTAATAGAAAGTTTAGATGGCCACATATGCTCAAGAAAAAAATGGCTGAAATAAATTAGTGGTAAATAATATAAATTAGAATAGAATAATATAGAATAGAATAAAATAGAATAAAATAAATTAGAAATTAGTGGTAAGGGAACATGACACACCTGACAAAAAGGGTTCACTGCAAATCTGAAATCCGACTCATTTATTAACAGCACAGTCACTTCTTGCTGGTTTGTTTACATGTCCCTCTACCCAGATTGACCACTTCCTTACTCCCATTTTACCATTTTTACAACTTAGTCAGCCCCAGGATGTCCAAGTTGGATTTTGAATGGGCTAGGTCAGGACCTCCTGATTTTCATTTTACCTTTTTTTCCCCCTTGTAAATGACTGAAAGGCACTCTTTTGACCTGCTCTGTCCAGTTAGTTGCGTGTCACAACCTCATCCAGAGCTCTATATGCCGTTAACCCAAGGCTCTTAGAAAACAATTGTTTAATAAAACTGGACAAAACATTTCATGCCTCTTTCCCTCCTTGCCATGTGTACACTTGGGGTTCCTTATCATGAGGGTCCATTATCATCCCTTATCTTGGAATTCTATAGAGTATTGCTCTGGTGGGGGCTAACTATGATGGCAACCCTCCTTGGATGTTCTGACATGATCTTTTCCCTTAATCACCCTCTGCCACCCCATGCTTTGTTCCTTGTCCTTCAAGGTCTACTTCCTTCTCTATCACTAAGTTTTTGTTAAGCACTTACTGTGTGCCAGGCACTATGCTGGGATGCTAAGACAAAAGTAAAATAACCTTGCCCCCAAGGAGCTAACATTTTAATGGTGCCTACATTTCATTTGATGATCTCATTGGCTACCATGGTTTCATTTATCACTTCTATACAGATGACGATGGGATCTGCTTGTCTAGCCCTAATCTCTCTCTTAACCTCTAATCTCTGCCTGTTAGAACTCTAGAACCGTGTTTCTCACAGGCATCTTAAACTCAGTGGGCTTAAAACTGAACTCATTTTTCCTTCCAGACTTTCCTTCTTCCTAACTTTCCTATTACTGTTGAGGGTACTGCCATCCTCCTAGTCACTCAAGCTTACAATCTAGGTGTTATTCTCAATTCCACACTTTCACCTCCCCCCTCCTCCATATTGAATCAGTTGTCAAGTCTTGTCATTTCTGCCTTTACAATACCTCTTGTATAAGGTCCCTTCTCTCCTCTGACATTGCCATCACCCTGGTATGGGCCCTCATCACCTCCCGCTTAGATTATTGCCATAGTTTGTTGGTTGGTGTCCCTGCGTCAGGTCTCTCCCTGCTCCAACTCCAGTGGCTCCCTGTTACCTCTAGGATCAAATAGAAACTCTTCTGTTTGGCATTCAAAATCTTTTATAACCTGACCCCCTCCTACCTTTCCAGTCTTTTTATGCCTTATTCCCTTCCATGTACTCTGCAATCCAGTGACATTGACCTTACAGTTCCTGGCACAGGATGTTCCATCTTGACCTGTTTTCTTCCTTCTTTTGACTTCTTTCACTGTCTATCCCCCCATTCCTAGAACATTTCTCTCCTCATCTCTGATCCCTACTTTCCATATATTCCCTCAGGTCTCAGCTAAAGTCTCCCCTTCTGCAGGAAGGCTTTCCTAGTCTTAATCCTAATGCCTTCCTTGTGAGAATACCCACAATTTATCCTTTATGTAGCTTGTTTTTCAGTTGTTTGCATATTGTTTTTCCCTATTAGACTGGGAGAACAAGAACTGGTTTTTTTTCCTTATTTTTTATCCCCAATGTTTAGTATAGTGCCTGGCACAGAGTAGGTCCTTAATAAATGCTAGTTGAGTGACAAGTACATGTAAGTATAAGATATATATATATACACATATGTATGCATATGTATGTGTATACATATATATAGATATATACACACATATATATGTAAATACATGTATACATATGCATACACAGAATGATGTATGATACACTTGATATATATAGAATGAATGTCAGGTAGTTTTGGGGAGGGAGTTCATTAGGAGCTTTGTTTGTATGGGGGAAGGATCAGGAAAGTCTTCATGGAGAGGGTGTTTCTTCAGCTGAGTTCTAAAAGAAACCAGGAATTCTAAGAGGCCTTCTTGGCTTCTAGCACCTATTGACCTCTCTCTTCTGAATTCCTATAGTGCTTATTATATGTCATACGTTTAGTTTTTGGTCATTTTGTTGTTTTAGGAATCTGTTTCATGTGTATGTCTTGTCTCCATAATAAAATTATAAGTTCTTCCAGGATCGAAACAAGTTTTAAGCTTCTCTCTCACTATTCCTAGTTCAGCGAAAGTTGGTGTCTAATAAATGCTGGGTTCAGAATATCTGATAATAATGAGAACAGTTTGATATTAACATTTCCTTTGCTAGAAGAATCATCCCTTTTCTCTCTTTCTAATTGATTTTTTTTCTTGTTATGACAGTATATAATTAAGCCATTCTCTTTTTTTGCAGAAAGTATCAAGGATGTTATTGGCAGGAAGATTAAAATTGCAGTAAAAAAGAAAGTAAAGTTGGAAGTCAAGGGAGACAAAGTAGAAAACAAAGTATTGGTAAGCATTTTTTCCCATTAAAATGATTTGGAAGTATAAATGTACTTTCCACATTTTTGCTGGTTTAATTTGTATGGCAGACTGGTTTTGCATTTGTGTAGGACTCTTTTGGATACATTGTTTGAAAGATCTGAAAATCATTTTGTGTTTACTGGGAGATCTTTTAATTGAGTATTGGTATATCCAAAGTATAGAAATATCTTGGTGATCTACTTTTTGGACATTTAATTCCTTTAGATTATAAAACCCAGCCATGTGTTTTGTCATCATTTATGGTCTTTTGTCAATTTATTTTGCAAAATATGATGTTATTTAAGTGAGTTATTTATAACAAATACAAATAGTAATGGGAGGAAAAATGAAGTTTCTTGTCTCATGCCATCCTGGTAATTTTTCTTGACTGTTGTCTTTATCTATGCTATGAGTAATAATTTGATGCTCTGTGATGTGAGGGGATTTGGTCTTATTTTTCATTGTATTCCTCCACAGTTCCTAGAATGATGCCTTCCGTATAGTAGGTGCTTAAATTTTTTGAATGGATACTAATGTATCCGTGACAAAATGCAACATTGCATGTATGATATTTGATGTAACAAAAGGTAATTTAGGCTATCACTTATTTTTTTGAGTATAGCATGCCTGTTCACAGGAGGATAGAACTAAGGTAAGTCAGTATTATCTTATGTGGTAGATTGAAACTCATACAACATTCAAATTGAGTCATTTGTGATGGAGCTGTGGCTTAAGAGAAATGTGGCAATTGGATTTTAATGCTTGCCAGTCAGTTTTAAAAATGGTCATCTATTCTAGTTTCAATTTGTATGGAACCAAAATTATTTTATTTTGTGTCTCTCCCTGTTAGTTAGTCTCAGAGTAATACAGATGTCAGGGATACTGATATCCTGATTAACGTAAACCCTTTGAGGGCAGGAATGATTTTTTTTTTTAATCTTTGTATTGTCAGTATCTAGCACAGTATCCTTCACATAATAAACACTTAAAGTTTGTTGAGTTAAATTTATTGTAGAAAAGTACATTTTATACATTTTCCTGAAGATGCAATCACTTAACTTGTAATCCATGGAGGGAGGGGAATCATGTCTTATATAAAAACCTTGCATCTCCTTCAGTGTTTGGCACAGTGATTGACACAAAGTATGCACTTGATAAATCTTTGTTGCCTTAAATGAGAGTTGTATTTCTCAAAAAAAAAAATCTGATTTTATTATTGTGAACACCCCTTCCACTGCTGCAGATTAGGGCCCCTCCTCATCTTAGTTTCATGAGCTGCTGTGGCTCTTCCTCAGATGGCAGACAAAGCCTATCTATCTCTCAGTCTAAATCTTTCCAGCTTGATTCTACCTGCTGGAGTTTCTTTTCCGCTGAAATAAACTAGGGTCACCTCCGTGCTGTGATGAGGCATTTGGAGTAGGACTTCAGTGGAGGAACAGCTTTCTTAGGAATTTTTGTAAGTAGCTTTAGGATATGTGATTGCCATCCCTAGTGATTATAGGTAGGGACTGTGCATATTGATTGATGACCTCTATTTCTTTGCAATCTATGTTTATAGGTCAGGATGACAGATTCACTGAAGCAGTAAAGCTTGATTGACTTTTGACCTGCAACAAAATGTGCTTATATATACCAAGGCAACCAGTAGGGAATTGTTGGGGTCAAGATTCTGTTTCATTTATATGTTGAGCATGCTTTATTAAAATAATAAGACCTGATTTAATATAATCCAGCATATAAAAGGGTTGTTTTTGCTTTTTCTGGGAATAGTTTTTGTCTTGTAATGTAAGGCAGGTTTATAGTGGTAAGTTCTTCAAGGAAAGGGCTCTCTTTTTTTGAATTTTCACATCATAGAATATCATAGAAGCTTAAACAAAAGGGCACTTCATAGTATTTGGTATTAATAATGAATGTATTTTACAACAGCACAACTATGAACCCCATAAATATCAAGGTTATGCCTGTCAATCTTGATATGGGTCAGAAAAGTTTTTTATTCCCCTAACAAGTAAATTGACAAATTCATTGAATTACATTTCTTAAAACTGTGCAATTATTAGCACACAACATCAAGCATGTTAAGTTTCCTTTACATTGATCATAATTTGGATTTTACTCATAGTATATAAAATAACTGACGGAGCTTAGAAAAGACCTTTTTAAAGAAATTCATAATTTTTTTTTCAGAATTAGGTAATTTTAGCAGAACTATGCACTTGATTGAAATAATGAACTATTCTTTCCCAGATTTTGATTTTAAGCAGTTGCTCAGGTAATAAACTTGGAGCTTGGTTTAAATTTGTTGTGGTTTTTAGTTACTTATATGGGCAAAAATTGCTAAAAGTAATAATTTCAGCCTTTAGAAAGTCTCTCTAGCAAGCTCAAATTTATTTTAGCTTTAGATTTCAAGAAGGAACTTACCCCCAATAATTTTAAATTAAATGAAGTTCTAATCACTAATTCAGCTTCATAAATTTTCAATTGTCCTTTATATTTTTAATTTCTTCTTTTCTATTTGTTACCAATCCATTAAAGTGGGATGCAAGTTTCTATACAATTTACAATTACTACTATGTATTATCTATTTTGTTTTATGCAGAATTATAGGATATGAGTTGGGAGAACTTCAGAGATCATCTAGGGTCTAGGTCAGAAGTTCTTCATCTGTTTTATATCATAGACTCCACTGGCAGCCTGTTGAAACTTATGGACCCCTTTTCAGAATAATGCTTTTAAACAATTGAAGAAAATGCTAAATTTCAGTTAGGAGTTAGTGAAAATGAAGATGCGTTTTTTTTTTCCATGTTCCATGTTCATGTGCCTGTTGAAACCTAGAGGTCTGTGGATCCAGGTTAGGAACCCTTGGTCTACCAACCTTACTCGAATAATGTACAATATCCCCAATAAATGGCCTTCCAAGATCTGCTTGTATTTGCTGAGAGAAAGTCTATCCATTCCCCTCTAAACCAACTTAATCTATTTTTAGACTTCTCTAATTGTTAGGAAGTGTATAGCCAAAATTTTCCTCCCTGGAACTTGTACCCTTTGGTCCTACTTCTGACTCCGCCACATCCGATCTAAATCAGTAACTTTCAGCCATTGCACCTGATTCTCAGGGACCAGGTAAAGCAAGTCTAATCTCTTCACATGATGGTGTCTCAGATACAGTCCTAGTTCTTTCAGCTGCTTCTCCTATGCCATAGTTTGTATTTTCATGATCTTGGTCACTGTCCTCTAGAACATACTCCAATTTATCAGTGTCTTTGCAGAGACATAATGTTCACAACTAGAAGTAAAGATGAGAGCTCACGGGTGTACAGCAGGACTACCACATCCCTTATGCATATGTTTCCTATTATTTAGCCACAAATCACAATGGTTCTTTTCACTGCCATAGCATATTGCTCATTTGTATTGAGTTGGCTAGTACAGGTAGTGAGTTGAAGCAGAGAAACCGTGGCCCTGGAGTCTGCAGAGATCATTAGACTGTGAGCTTCTTATTGCACTTTCTTTGCATCCCCAGAGCTTATCACAATGCCTGACACATAATAGCACTTAATAAATGGTTTTTGACTCGATGAACTAGGTTTATATCCTGGTGCCAATATTTACCAGCTGTGTGATTTTGGGCAAGTTATTTTCCTTCGCTGTTTCCTCTTCTGTGAAGCAGAGATAACACTATTTGTATTACTTGCCTTATAGAATTGTTGTGGAAAAACAAAGTTCTCCCAAAACATTAAACCACTAGAATAAAAATTAGAAATGGGAGTTATTATAGAATGCCAAGGTCTTAAAAAAGAATTCTCTACTTGTACATGTGATTCTATGCCATCCTCCTTACCCTTGTACTTCACTGACTCCTTCCCTTTCTTCCAAGGAGTGTGTTTTCCTGTCTCTGTTTCTGCCTTTTTTTTTTTATACGTGCTTGCCAACAATTTAAACTATTTCTGAATTAGCCTCGTAGCTGGAAGATCCATTATAGACACTTTCAGAGGAAAAAAGTAAATGACATGGTTTATGTGCAGCCAGGTCTACTGCATCATCACAGGATTTGCAGAATGTTACAGCTAAAAGGGGCGTTAGAGTTCGTCTACACTACAGCCTAAACTCTAATTTTTCAGATGAGATCATTAAGTCACTTTTTCAAGTTAAATGACAAGATCTTAGATCTAGAGATGGAAGCAATCTTAAAGGATGTCTAATCTAACCCCTTGTTTTAAATATGAGGAAAATAAAGACTCAGAAAAGTCATAAACTTCTCTGAGGTCATATAGCTACTATGTAATGGAATAAGCATTTGAATACAGGCCATGTACCTCTAAAACCAATGCTATTCCTATTTTAGTCAGTCATGCAACAAGCACTTATTAAGTGCCTACTGTATGCCAGGCACTGTGCTTAGTACTTTACAAATTCTGTCTCATTTAATTTTCACCACAGTCTTGGGAAGTAGGGGCTACTTGCCTTTCACTGCATAATCATTGAAGATTTTATGAGAATTTTTTGCAAAAAGGTGGGGTGTGATCATTATGTGAAGCTTTAAAAAAATTGTGCTAGTATTACTTAAAAATCATTTATTATTATTAAACTGTCTTTGGTGCAAGATTAGGATGCATGGAATACTCGTGAATATATGTTAAAATTGGATACTGACAGTGCTGGTGAGCTGAGAATTCTAGGCTCACTGCTCAAATGCGTATTCATCTGCCTCTGGTGAATACATTGCTACTCTGTTTACCTTTTAAGCAGCATAATGAGAAGAATTATACCATGCGATGATTATGTGATGAAAGGTCATAAACCCATTTTTGGACTGAAAAAAACCACACAGGATGTGACTGATTATGTGGTGAAATACAGTATTATTGTCTTCATTTTGCAGTTGAGAAAACTAAGGTTTGACAAGTTAGTAATGCAAATACAAACAAAAAGAAAGTCCCTGTCCTCAAGGAGCTTACTTTCTACTCAGAAGGAATAGAAAAGCTGGGAGGAGGTGGGGAGGAGAGGGGCGATACTCTATCTCCTAGTGGCAGGTAGATAGTGGTAGAGCTTGGAGTAGAACCTGTATCTCTCTGCTCCCAGGTCTGTGGCCTTATTTTAAAACTGTGTTGTATTGATGGGGTTTTTTTTTTTAATATTGGGAAGAAAAAGGGACACCAGTATTTATTAAACATCCACTATGTGCCAGGTACTTTAAAAATATTGTTCCATTTAATCCTCAGAGGTAGGTGTTACTGTTATCCCTATTTTATATTTGAGGTAGACATAGGTTAAATGACTTGCCCAAGATCACACAGCCAGTAAGTGTCTGAGACTGAATTTGAGCTCAGATCTTCCTGATTTCAGGCTCAGTTCTCTATCTACTGTGCCACCTTGCTGGCCATTTTGCTGTGTGACATTTCAAGCCTTTGAAGGGAGTAATAGCCAGAAATAGTGGGATGCTTCCCTTGATAGGGAGGTGGGGAACTGTGTGTTCAGAATTTTGACTTAATAATCAGTTTTGCTTAACTTCTTTTCTTTCTTTTTTTTTTTGACAATGGGAGACTTGTGTGTATGTGTTTGTGTATGTGTGAGAGAAAGGGAGAAAGAAAGAGAGACACAGAGACACAGAGAGAGAGAGAGAGAGCTGAAAGGGGGTTGATAGTGCCATAGAGGAAAATGTCTGATATAATAAAATTTTTTAAAGGACAACAGTGATAAAAAAAAAATGAATGGGTTCAATGATAACCAAGGTCATCTTTTCCATTTCATAGTGTGTTTGATTCTATGTCAGAAATCCCAGTTTTATGCCAGTTATTCTTGATTTTTATATGTATAGAGATTTTGAAACAATTTTTTTCCTTATATGATGTACTTTACATAAAAGGTAAGAAGAAACTATTTTATCCCATGTCTGTTTTAAAAACTGATAACATTGGTGCATGAGTACTTGATGCTGGGGCGCTTTCCTCCTTACTGAAATACAAGGTAAAGAAGGGACATATCCAAGATTTCAATTGACTTAAAAGGCCTCTTTCCTTTCCAGAAGTGCCCTTCCTCTGAGCTCTGTTTCCCCTTCTTTAGGATCATAGTGTTAAGAGAAGGGAATCACAGTGCTAAGGTGCCTTGAACAAAGCAGTGGACATTGACACTTAGAATGTTTGGGACCACTTTGCCAAAAGCATTCTTAATATGTGACTACAAAACAAGGTGAGAAGTGAATCTGATAAGACTGATCAGATGTAGAAACCATCTAATTGTTCTTCTCTGTAGAAATCATCTACAGGCATACCTTGGAGATATTTGGGTTTGGTTCCAGACCACTGCAGTAAAGCAAGTATTGCAAAAAAGTGAGTCACATGAATTTTTTGGTGTCCCAGTGCATCTGAAAGCTATGTTCACACTATAGTGAAATCTACTAAGTGTGCAATAGTATCATGTCTTTTAAAAAAAGTATATACCTTAATTAAAAATACTTTATTGCTAAAAAAAAATGCTAACCATCATCTGAGCCTTAAGTGATTTGTAATCTTTGCTGGTGGAGGGTCTTCCCTCGATGTTGATGTCTGCTGACTGACCAGGGTGGTTGATGGTTGCTGAAGGTTGGGTAGCTGTGGCAGTTTCTTAAAATAAGACTACAATGACGTTTGCAGAATGGATTGACTTTTACTTTCATTTGAACACTTAGAGGCCATTATAGGGTTATCAATTGGCCTAATTTCAATGTTATCCTGTCTCAGAGAGTAGGGAGGCTTGAGGAAAGAGAGAGAGACAGGGATTTGGCTGGTAGGTGGAGTAGAGAAAACACATGCAATATTATCAATTAAGTTTGCCCTCTTATATGGGTGAGGTTTGTGGGCCTCAAAACAATTATAACAGTAAAATCAAAGATCACTGATCACAGGTCACCATAACAGATACGGTAATAAAGGAAAAGTTTGAAATATTATGCAGATTATCAAAATGTGGCACAGAGATACAATGTGAGCACATGCTTTTGGTAAAATGGCACTGACAGACTTGCTTCATGCAGGGTTGCCACAAACCTTCAATTTGTAAGTAAAAAAATGCAATATCTTTGAAATACAATAAGGTGAAGTGCAATAAAACAAGGTATGCCTATAAACTCATGGAACTTTAGGAGGAAGAAAGATAGATTGTCCTTAGAACAAGTTTTTTTAATGGGAAGTAGTTTTTTAGTCTCTGAAACTCTTAAAATAAGTTTGAGGGATAGTGAATTTCAGCTCCAGACATTAGGTAGTACCATTCTTAATGGTAGGACCCTTTACAATTATTTTGTGATGCATTGTATGGTGGGGATGATTAGACAAATGGGTAGGTGTTGCCCAGGCTCTCTTCCTTTCTATTTTTACTTCCTAAATGTATTGGTATGATGTATGTGACTTTTAAGATCCCTTGTAGTTCCTGGAGAAGAAGCATGTGGATAGAAAGCTGGCTTGAGAACCAGACAGACCAAGGTTCAAGTGTTGCCTTAGACACATACTAGCTGTGTGACCCTGGGCAAATCACTTAGGCTCCCAGTGTTCTAGGCAACTCTCTAAGACTTTAAGTTGCAGACAAGGGGTTGACCTACATTGGTAGAGGTAGTTTCCCTTGTCCAGGGGCTTCCTTTATTCATGGAATTGTAGGTTTAGTCCTCATCCCTATTCTTCTAGCTCTCATTGGAAATCTCTGAGACTGTTAGGATTTTGACTGAGTGAGGTGTCAAGAAGGATTGAGGAAATTGGTAAGCTACATTTTTCTTGTCAACCCCCTTCTTGTCTGTGTACTAAAAGACCCTTAGAGAGAACTGAATATGTCACATGTCTCTCCCTGTGATGATTCCAAAAACATTAGACTTGTCTTTTTTTGGATTCATCTTAGTTGTTTCCAAGCCATAATACAACCTTGTGATTTTTATCTTGTGTTATCTGTCAATCATTAATTTCCATTCTCAAAGTGTAACTATGAGTAAGACTCAAAACTTCCCTTTTAATTATTGGGCAGCACAGGTGAACAAATGGCTTTTTAATTTATGTCCTTTTAAAAAATAAAAATGAGCCTGAATTACCCATAGCCCTTTAAATTATTCTTCCCACAGAACTCCGTCTCTTAGC
Source organism: Trichosurus vulpecula (assembly GCF_011100635.1). Classification (NCBI taxonomy): domain Eukaryota; kingdom Metazoa; phylum Chordata; class Mammalia; order Diprotodontia; family Phalangeridae; genus Trichosurus; species Trichosurus vulpecula. The sequence continues at coordinate 194,796,959 of NC_050573.1, forward strand.
TCTGTTAGAGCATCATGATGACAATTAAGCATGTGTTAACCACTGAGACAAAGTTGAAAATCAGAGAGGCGTTATTTGGGTGCCATTATGTATCAAATATTTTACTTGGCAGTGCTATATATAATATATATATATATATGCATATATGTATTTCATTAGTGTAAATATAAACTCAAATACTACTTTTCATTGTTTTGAAGGATTTTTTAAAAAATTCTTAAACAGATAAAATTAGTCTATTCTTAAGCCCAGAAGCAAAATAGTTATTCCCAAACTGTGAACTCATCTGGGTCATTTAAATCTACCAGCAATTGTTTTAAACCAGCAATTGTTTTAAATCTCAAATATTGAAGTGGCACAGGAATAGCTATACTTCCATACCTAGGCCAAGTTCATTTTGCCTGACCAGTCCTGACCAGTATCCAGATTTCCAGATTGTAAAAGCTTAAGCCTATTTAGTAATGGCCTATGACTAAGGTAGTTTTTCTAAAGAAGTTCCACACAGAAATGTGTGCTTTTCTTGGATTTTTTAAAATGCTTCTTTCTTGGCTACTTTGAGATTATAATCCTTTGCCCCATAAGGCATCTGGTCAGTAATTTTTCCAGTTCTTGTCCAGTAATCTTGTCCTGTTCTTGGAGGGATCACTTACATTGAAATGTAAGGCCCTGGGTGAAGTTACCTTACTCTAGGAAAAAAGAACTTTCCCTTGGGGAAAAATGGAGATATCAGGTGAGTGCCTGAGCACACTCAGAATGTGTTTAGAGTTCAGCAGCAAAATATCGACCTCCATTTTTGGATGTGTCAAAAACCAATAGAACTGGCAACAACTATGATAATTAACCCATGGACTTTCAGACTAGGAATCTCGTTGGCATAGGGCTTATCCTAAGTCTGAAATCCTTGCCCTCTTCCTGCAGGTAGAAAGTTCTCTTCTTTTCTAGGAGCCAGTTTCACTTAGACTTAGAAGCTGGGCACAGACCTTCACAGTTAGGTGTTATCTGAGCCGCATTTGAATTTTATTTCCCTATGTATGCTCATTGCCCCAGTTTCTTCTCTGGTGAAGATAGGTGAGTCAAATGACTGTGTGGGGTGATAAAAGCTGTTGAATATATACAAGACTGGGTGTTACTTTTCAGGACTGTTTTTTAAAAACAGATATTCCTTTCATTTCCTCGCCTCTGGGATTTAGCATCACTATAATGGAGGCAATGAGGTACAGCTGAGAGGAGGGTAATGTTGAGTAATATGAAAAAATTCTGTAGAAATGGAAAAGTCAGGAGAGAGCCCATGAGGATCTGGAGGAAAAAAAAAGTCATTTCTTTGAAAATTATGGAAGTTGAAAAATAAAAACTGAATGAAGAAATTTGAATTAGTGTTATAGTGACCGTCTTTCCTTCATTTTGTCAGAAATGGTAACATTTCTTTGTACAGTTTTACATTTTGCCACAATGGGTTAATGTGTAATGAAAATTCACTTCTGACAGGGATAGTGTTTTTTCCTTACCCTTTTCTTCCCAATCAAAAGTGGCTGGTTTGTGTAGAGAAGTGTGGTACAGAAAGAAGCTGGCTTTGGAGGCAAAAGACCTCAAATCCCTTCCCAGTTTACTCTTTGTGTGACTTTGGGCAATACTTTCATTTCTCTCTGGCTCTGTTCCTTACTTGTAAAACAAGGTGGCTGGACTAGGTGGCTTGTCAGTCAACAAGCATTTGTTAAGTGTCTGCTTTAGGCCAGGAACTGTGCTAAGTGCTGGGGATTCAGAGAAAGTGAAATAAAACAAAAACCAAACCACAGACCAACAAAAACCAGGTTCTCCCTGTCTCTGACTCTGATCTCATTTTTGCTTTCAGACTCTGTATACCCTTTCTATGTCCCATTCCCCACTATTTCTCTAAATGCATCACTTTTACAAAGTGCTTGAAGAAATTAGGAGTCCCTCAATGATAGGGAGAAAGTTCTTATGTTTGTACTTTCACTCTATAAATAGAGGAGGACATATTTGTAATTCAGTTGGTAATTTTGTTGTTATTTAGTTGATTAGTCAGGTACAACTCTTTGTGACCCCATTTGGGGTTTTCTTGGCAAAGATACTGGAGTGGCTCCCCATTTCCTTCTCCAGCTCATTTTACAAATGAGGAAACTGAGGCAAACAGGGTGAAATGATTTACCCAGGGTCACACAGATAGTGTCTTAGGCTGAACTTGAACTCAGGTCCATGTGACTCCGCTGCACCACCAACCTGCCCCAAATTGCCAATTAGGATTCACTAAGATTTAAAACTCTGAAAACAACTCCCCCCCCCCCCCCACAAAAAACCAACAAAAAAACAAATATGTGCATATTTAGCCATTCAGTGCCACCTCAAATGTCTTTTCTTAGGGAATGGGGCATGGGAAGGAAACAAGCATTTATTAAGTGCCTACTATGTGCTAGGCTCTGTGCTTTACAAACATTATCTCCTTTGATCTTCACAAGAACACTGTGAGGTCACTGCTATTTTTATCACTTTACAGTTGATGAAACTGAGGCAGACAGGTCAAGTGACTTGCACTGGGTCACATAGCTAGTAATTCTGAGGCTAGTTTTGAAGTGTCAGGTCTTCCTGACTCCTAGGCCCAGGGCTCTGTCCACTGCCTCAAGGCGAGAATTTTTATTCTGATAAATTCAACTTACTGGCTGTGTGACCTTGGGCAAATCACTTCACCATTGTTTGCCTCACTTTCTTCACGTGGGGATGATTAGCACGTGCTTCCTAAGGTTGTTGGAGGTCCAAATGCAATAGTAATTATAAAGCACTTAGAAGAGTGCCTGGCACCTAGGTATGACCATTGTCATTTGGTCTAGTCTCAGTTTGGTTAAGACCAGAACGAAAGGCGGGGTGGGGGAGGGGTAGGGGTGCACCTACAGCCAAACAATGATACACAAATAACAACACCCCACAGCCTGCCAGCACCTGTAGTATATTGGGGGGAGGGACATTGATATTAATAATCACCTTTTCCCTTGCTTCAGGTGATTTTAATCTAAGGGCATTTATAGTCAGAGACACTGGTAGAAACTCAGTTGGAAAAGACTGATAGATTTGACTGAGTACAGTAGGTACGTAGCCCAAATGTTAGCCCTGTGGTTCTCAAAGTGTGGTGCAGGGACTTCTAGGGGTCCTTGAGACCATTTCAGGGGCTCTTTGAAGTCAAAATTATTTTCATAATATTAAATCATTGTAGTTTTTAACACAGTTAAATATTTAACACAGTTCATATTGAGATATAACCCACATAAAAAACAGTTCTTGATAATTTTTAAGCGTGTAAAGTCTGGCACATAGAGTTTGAAATTATTGAACTGATCTGTTCAGCTGTACAGAAGTTCTGTCTTCAGTGGTTGCTGACCAGTATATTCGTATGCTTTTACATTAGGAAGAGAACTATGAGTTTATGTAGCTAACCCTCCCTCTATTGCTAAGGCCTCTATACACCAGTGTCCCTGCTTAAATAGATCCAGTGAAGGTAAGTCTGCCCCCTTCCGCAACCACCTTTTTCTGTATTAGATAGATTTATTCATTGGAGGACTCTTATACAGAACTGAAACATCCTTCTTTGGTGATTGTCACCTGTTTATTCTAGACCTGCATTTTGAGGAAGCTCAGAAAAATTGGTTGCCTCTTTTATGTGATAGTTATTGAAGTATTTGGAGACAGTTATCATGTTTTCCACCTGCCCCCTACCTTCCCACCTGTGACAATACTTTTTCTCTTTTTCTTTTTCATGCCAAATATACCCAGTTTTGTTCTTCTTAGAACTTGACTTCCAGAGCACTCACTGATATTCTTACCCCTCATACGTGATGTCTGGTTTTTCAGTACTGTTATTTGTGGATGCTCTCTCCATTGATCCATGTTGCATCCCCTTCACATCTTAATAGATGTTTTTGTGTGTTGTAGCTGAAAAGGTTCACTCATTGGCCAGTCTCTACAATCTTAACCAGGCTGATCCTTGGATGGCAGAATAACAGTTTGTTGTTTTGTAAGACCTTCCAAAATTTACAGTCTGCTGGACTATTCTTTGAGAACCCTTGTAGTGCGATAGGGCATAGGAATTTTAGTGAAGGAGTTTGTTTACATACCTCTGAAAATATGGTGCCCACAATACTATGGTTATTGTGTGAGATCAGTTTAGAATTCTTTTTTGTGTCACTGTAACAATTAATAGGGGTTTTGAAAAAAATACTTTTGATATAAAATGGTATAAAATGGTGTCATTAAAAATTGGGCAGCTAGGTGGTACAGTGAATACAGCCCTGGACCTTGAGTCAGGAAGACCTGAATTCAGATCCATCCGACTTACTGTGTGACCTTGGGCAAGTCACCTAACCATTGTTTTGCTTCACTTTCTTCATCTGGGGATGATTAACATGTGCTTCCTAAGGTTGTTGGGGGATCAAATGAGATAATAATTATAAAGTGCTTAGAAGAGTGCCTAACACGTAGGTAGCACATATGAATTTTAGCTATTTTTCTTCTTTTTATTGTCTTTACTTTGTCACTATTTTTATCTTATTTATCAGTCTAGAATTAATTGTTCTTTTATAAAAAGTCCTTAGCCTACCTCCATGATCCTTTTGCATCAGGTCTCGAGTTGCATATGGCTCTTTTGCATGTAATCTGAGGCTTTTGGAGATCTCTAATTTCTGTATAATAATAATAATACCTGACACACAGTGTCTTAAAGTTTACAAAGTACTCTCTATACATTATCTCATTTGAGTCTCACAACAACTCTGTGACATGGGTATTACAGATTTTATTATCCCCCTTTTATAGTAAAAAAACTAAGGATCTAAGGAGTGATTGTTTTGTTACCTTAGGCCCTATAGAGACATACAATACAGTAGTTATGTAGCTTTCTTGGTTAATGCTAACTGCAAACATGGCTCCAGGGATTTACAACTGTCTACACTAGCCTCCTGCCTACCTATCCCTCATCTGGCTTGGCTTCTTCTTGGCTGAAACATTGAGAACTAGATTATGAAATTTAGAACTTTGCCCTTGTAGCAGCGACATTTTTATCCTATGTCCTTGAATACTTCCTGATAAATGACTCTCAGTGTGGGTTGTAAATGATTAAGTATATAGCAGTTGAATTAAATATGCATTAGGAAAATTTAGTTATAAGGCAAATAATAAGCCAAATATATAGTTATCATCTTAAGAGATAATTTGAAAGGTTACTCGTACTAAAAACCAATTAAAAAAAGATAATTTGGCATCCTAAAAAAGGGAAATGTGTTCTTTTAGTTTTAGTTTTAGGTTTTTTTCCTGAGGGATTTATGACACCTATACAGCTTATGATAATTTTCCAAAGCAATATAATCTTTTCTCTGTGGAGGCTGGAGATGATAGCAAGTGGAATTTGTTTTTTAAAGTAACAGAAATTTTAGTTTCTCTTTAATATTTTCCAGAAACAGAACCCTCTTCAAAACTGGCTTCTGATAGTAAAAACTTGGACTAGTGATGGTATATTCTCTATATTTCAGCAATTCCTAGTCTCTTGGACCAACATTGGGAGTCTTACAAGAGAGAAGCCACATTTTATATCCTACTTGTCAAGAATAAGGATGAAACAGAGAGCAAAATAGAAATGTTGATATTTTCTTTAAGGTTAAGTATAACCTGAAGGCCCAAGGCCTAAATTAGGCTTATTTGATAGCTAGAATAAATTTAGCTCTTTATTTCTTCAACACCTGTACTATTGGTCTTTTCCTTGGTAGCATCCTTAGGAAAGTAGTTATTGAAATTTCAAAAATGTAGGAAAACAGGCTTATGCATTCTATAAAACTCTGAGCAATGCCTTACAGAGATATTATTTATATTGGTGAATACTGACTCCAGTTTGCAGAGATTTACTTCATGAGATACTTTACTGGTTTATTGCCCTGACTCTTCATCTTAAGTCTCCTGAGCGACATGCTTTTTTTATCAGAACTGTTTTCAAGTTAACTATTTATGAATTATCAGGCTGTTGAAACCCCCCCTTTCAGCAATTTGTCCCCTAGGGATTATTATCTGCTCTCAGAGTTACTAAGTAAACCTTAAGCATTTTGTCCTTTCCCAAAGTAATAATGGTTTGTGGGGAATACCACAGACTATTAGGGGAACTTTTCTGTGTAAAATGAGTTTTGTCTCTTTGTAAGTACACAACCTGTGAGCCAGTTCAGTATTTTATCCCCTCTTGCTGGTTGTTATCAGTACCTCCACAGAGACAATGAATAGTAGCTAGCATATTGTCAATTGCTATACCTTGGCTGCTGTCCCATTGATTTACTCTCATGGCAAGGACTTAATGAATTTGGCATTTGTCTTTATATCTAACACATGTACATTGTCTGTGTATCTGAGCAAACAAGGTCAGCAATATTGTACGTGCAGTGCAGAAAGGGTTTATGGTTGGGTTGCTTTTTTTAATTTAGAGAAATGCTTTGGAAATGATTTCTTTGTAAGTTGAGATGGAGCTTTCCAGTTTTGTATTTTAGGATAAAGGTTTCAGAGAAGAAATAGAACATTTTAACTTACATTTACATAGTACTTTAAGATTTACAGAGCACTTTCCACAAAATAACCCTGTGGAACAGATAGTATAAGTATTCTTACTTTATAGATGATGAAACCTGGGCTTGTCCTGACTTGTCCAAACACAGGTCTTCTGATTCCAAGTCCAGCCCTCTTTTGATTATTTTCATGCTATATTTTCATTCACATTCAAGAATAGTTTGGCTTTCTTTGGTGTGTAATCATCTTGTTCCCAGACTTTTTAAATATCCTACGCTCTTGGCATCTCTGCTAGTTATATTGAGTGTTACCTGTAAGCTGATTCACTAGTCTAATGTGTTCAGCTTTTATTATGAGAACATAATCGTCTAACCACACACTGGGATGAGTAGATAATATTTTGCAAAATTGCCATAGATAAAATACCTCTATATTTTGTTAACTCCAGTTTTAGCCCCCAGTTCTTAGAAATTCTTATTGTGACTGTATTTTGGTCTTTGTCAGGTCAGGCTGTTTCTGAGAGGCAGATTTTTGGGTGTGTTCCCCTTTGCCAGTTCCTCCCTCATCTGGTAAACAGAAGAGTCTTCTATATTTCAGCAGGCATATACCCTCAGGATTTGAAAGTGTAAGAGAGTCATATAATTCAAAAATTAATGTCTAGAGAAAGGACAGTGCAGTAGTAGTATATAAGTATTTCTGCGAATTTTTCCTTTCCCTCCTCGTATATGGACATCACCTTCCGGCTATCATGGTCCTCCTTGAGAATGAAGGACAAACAATAATAGTAACAAAAAGCAACATGGAAGTATGTCCCTTTTTCCTTCCCAACTACTTATGGAAACATTTTTGTCTATAGTTGGTTCTTAGATCTCATTTGCCCCTTTAAAAGGGTCTTTACTTACCTTTCCATGTGAGCTTCTCTTCCTGTTTCTGTGTACCCTTATGTCTCCATGTCTCTCTTTCTCAGGCTGCATGCAACCTTGTAAAGCTGTGTTGCAGTTCTAGCTTTGAAGCTGGGTTGCATCAGCGGGTCTCAGCTATGTTGCTCTGCTCTTTCTTGCCCCCATAGTTGGATTTCTGACATGCAAGGCTACTTAGTCACATCTTAGCAAGAGGACCCCCTGAGGTCCATTTTGATTTTGAGTTTTCATTCATTTAAAACAACCTGTTGGTCAGTAAGAATTGATTTTTTTTTTTAAATTTGTGAATCTCTGGCAGAGATAAAGATCCTACGGACTGTCTGTCCTACCTTGTTTCTCACTAGCATTTTAATGAGATTTGTTTGGATAAGCATAATGATAAGAGAGTCAATTTTTTCATTATGATTAAATAATCATGAATAATGCTATGCTTATCAGATTCACAGATGAAATAAGACTGAATCTGGAACCACAAAGATCTTAATAGGCTGGAATGATTGGTTAAAACTAGCAAGATTAAATATATATTGGTTAAATTCAATATATATTGGTTAAAACTTGTAAGATTACACATATATATATATGTATATTCACATACACATATATATAAATAAATAAACATAAAGTTGCACATTTTAAATTTAAAATAAAATCAGTGAGACAAGTATATGGTTGGGGTAGGGAGAGACATGAAGTAACAGCAATTCATGTTTAAAATACTTGGCGGTCTTAAATTGCAAATTCATTATGAGTCAACAGCGGCATGGCTGCCAAAATAGCTAATACAATTTTAGGGTGCATTAACAGAAGCATAATGTCCCGAATAAGGAAAGCAGGAGTCTTAGGATACTGTTAGCAAGCCAAATCACATCTTGAGTCCCACATCTTAAGGAGAGCATTGAAGCGCTTGAATATTCCCAGAGGAGGGTAATCAAGATGGTGAGAAATATGAAAACAACGTCATCTTAGTAGTAGTTGAAGAAGCTAGGAATGTTTCGTCTAGATTTAGGTAAAACACGATTGTTAGTCGTTCAGCCCTGTCTGACTCTTTGGGAACCCCTTTGATGTTTTCTTGGCAAAGATACTAGAGTGGTTTGCCATTTCCTTCTCCAGCTCATTTTACAGATGAGGAAACCGAGGCAAACAGGAGTAAATGACTTGCCCAGGATCACATAGTTAGTAAATGTCTGAGGCCGGATTTGAACTCACAAAGAGGAGTCTTCCTCACTCCAGGCTGGCACTGTATCTACTGCACCACTTAACTACCCAAAGACATAATAATTTTCTTCAAATATTTGAATGATTTTCATGCAAAAGAGGATTAAACATACTTTGCAGCTGCGGTTGGAAATTACAGAGAGGCTCATTTTTGGAAAATAGTAGGAAGAACTTTCTAACAATTCTTGCTGTCCAGAAAGGGAATGAGCTACTTTGTGAAGCATAGCAGTTGATCGGAAGTGTTCACACAGAGGTTGGAGGTCCATTTGTCAGGAATGCTACAGAGGACATTCTTGAACCAAGTAGGATATTAGACTAAGTGACCCTTAAGGCTTGTAACACTAAGATACTATGGTCCTCTGCCTTCCATATTACAAATATATGCCACAAAAGGTGAAAGGGAAAAGAACACTAGATGAGTCTGGAGAGACCTGGGGTTTGAATCCAGGCTCTAACACTTGTTACCAGACTTGGGACAAGAAATTTAGCCTCTCTATTTCCCCACCTATTGGTATTTGTACTATTATATACCTCATAGGTTTTATTATGTGGAAAGGGCTTTGTAAGCCTTACAATGTTATGCTAAACACGCTGCTACACATGTGTGTGCTGTTCACCTAGAAGACAATTATGTCCCATCCATGATCTATGCTTTGAGCTATTAAATACTCAAGGAATCATAGAACATTAAGAGCTGGAACAGACCTCAAAGATAAAATAGAATCATAGAATCTGATTTTGGAATGGAAGTTTAAAGCAGTTAGATGATATTTCTGGGGTCACATAGCTAAGTCAGTGACAAAAGATACAACTTAAATTTCTCATATCCATTGTGCTACTACTTTATCACCCTGCTTCTCAGGATGCTGGACAAGCCTGGAAAATTGCTCCATCTTCTACAACCTCATTGCATGTGGAGAATTGAATGAGTGGAGATAAATTTTTCAAAATGAGAAGTTTCATTTTGTCAGAAGAACTGCCTGTGTTACTTATAAACAGTCTTAGAACTTTCAAATCCCCAAAAACCAAAATTTCTTCTCCCAACCAAACAAGACCCCTTCTCCTGACTTTTCTGCCTCCATTTGGCTAGCATTTCATCTTTCTTATACATCATTGCCAGTCCTCTTGATAAATTTCTTTGTACTTGAAATGGATTAAAAGAAGAACTGAATGCATAAAAAATATCTCAGGAGAAAATGATGGCAAATTCCAGCAAAATGGAAAATAACATGCAACATTTGAAAACATCCATGTTTAAAAAAAATCCAAGTATTCTATTAAAAACAAGATGAAGATACTGGTTATGGGGTCTCAGTGGACTTCAAGTTCAAATCTCATCTCTGATATTTGCTACTTTAATTCCGACTTACTATCTCTGGGCCTTACTTTCTTCATGTGTCAGATGAGAGGGTTGGATTAGATGGACCCTTCCACCTCTGAATTTATGATCCTGTGACCCAGCCAAGGTGGGAAAAACAATATCAGAAAGCAGTTCAGCTGGAAAAACCTTTAGAAATAATGCAGATTGGTTGATTGAGGAGAGAAAATTTCAGTGTTGTTGGGGTCCCTGAAAATAGAAAAGAAAATAATGTGATGTATATAGGTTTACATAAGAAAAATATACAAGAAAATTTCCCAGAGCTTTTTAAAACAAGGGGTATTTGGCAAGTAGGCAATATGGTGTAATAGAGGAAACTCTATTTGGAATCAGAAGACCAAATTCAATTACATCACTTGATATGTGTGTGACCTTGCATAAGTGACTTCAGGCTCAATTTCCTCATGTGTAAAATGATGAAGTTTCATCAGCTTTCTGTGGAAGGTCCTTACCAGCTCTTAATACTGCGAGAACATGATGACTAAGAAGGTTGTAGAATCCCTGGAGAGTTTAAAAGAATAAGCTACCACCTTTCCTGGAAAAAACAAAACAAAACAAAAAGCAAAACCATTTACGTGAGTGAGTGAGTGAGTGTGTGTGTGTATGTATGGAAGCTGAAAAATAACCTGTTTTCTCTACTTCCCTTTGGGCTTTGATTCTGTTGTATTTTATCTATCTTATTTGATTTAATTCTGTTACACGGTCCTTAGTCTTGTATTCCATATTCCATAAATATGCCATTATTGACGCCATAAGATTGCAGTAAATCTGGGGAGGTGGTTTACATCTATTTTTGAATATGTAGGTAATAGGGTTGGGCTGATGGAATGATTCAAATGAGGTACATTAACCTCCTCTCTCCCATCTTCTTTTGTTCTTGATGTATAATCATCTCACCATATTCATTATAAATGCCTTTTGGTTTAGCAGGTCTAACTATATCCTCTTCATTCGATCGTCTCTAAGATCTCAGTATTCAGAACTTATTAAACTAGCCAGACAAGATAGCATCCTTTATAATGATCATAAGGCATATTTGTCAAGCAATTATTATATATATCATTTGAATAGGGTTCATACAATTCTGCACATGCTGACCATCAGATGTTCATTGGCCACTAGACATATACCACTCAAGGTAAGTGAACAGTACTGGTGTGTCCACATGTAAAAATTTTCAGCTCTGATTCTGTGGTCCCCTTCTCCATATAGCAGCTCCTCAATAAAGACTGATTAACTTGAATTACATTTTCAGGAGCGTCAATCTGCCTGTTGGATGACTGTATCACTAATCTATCTTAGTGATGTTTCTTCCACCCTTCATTGTAGAACTACAGAGTGTGCATGTAATTTGCATGTTGTTACAAAAACTAGTATCATTTGATTTTTTGATATTCTGGGTGAGTCATTGAGTTGACCAAATGTCAACTGGCAGCAACTTCCCTTATGCATAGATCTAAACACATCAGGTATCTGCTTAAAATACTTTCATGATACCTTATTGATAACCCATTAAAATTTCAACTTTTCAGCCTAGCATTCAGAGCCATTTTCAATATGATCGCAAACTATCTTTCTAACCTTATGTCATATCATTTCTTTATGTTTCAGCCAAACTATGCTGATTGCCATTCATTGGACATATTCCTTATTTTTCTGCCTCTATGACTTTGTGATAATATATTCCCAATGCCTAGAATTCCCCCTCTCTGTTGATTTTTTTGTATTGTCTTGTAAATTGGAGTTATTTGTGTTTATGTCATCTCTGTATACTGAACCATTGATTCTACAAGGTCAGAGGCTATGTCACATCTAATCTTCGTAGTTTTCCTAGTACATAATATAGTGCCTTGTACATAGTAGGCACTCTATTTACTTTAAACTGAATGCCATCACATTCAGGGTAAAATATAGCAGACATTGGTTTATCTAGAATTCCATCAACTGAAACTCTTAATCTAAACTTTCACCCATCAATGATGATTGGTATGTGACCAGTAATAATACTGACCGAGCAGCACTGCATAATTTCAAGTAGCTTTGGAGTCATTGGAGGAAGATTGTTTGTGGCTTATATTGCATAGTTTTCAGTAATAAATGATTTGTATTCTAGGAAGATTTTGAAATAGATGCCAGGATGCTTTTAAGTATAAAATAGTTTATTAGCTGCAAGAGCTTAGTATCCTCCCTCATGGTGAATCAGTTAGCAAATTTGTACTGGGACTTGTACTAGAATGGGACACCTATTTTGGGGTACAAATTTTGTCTTGTTTAGAGATTCCTATTAGATTAGGCAGTTCAGTTAATAGAACTATAGCATGATTTCTGAAAGAAGGAATCATAATACCATTCATATTGCTGAGAGCTTTGCATAAAACTTCTTATTTTAAAAGACAACCTTGGTATAAAATTCAAGATGTTCTTCCAGAACAAGTTTCCTTGTGCCTGATGTGCATAATTAATACTGAAATATGTTTACCTCATAGCAAGTAGGAAGAAAAAGTTAATCTTTCTTAATGTAGGTTGAAGAGTACTGACTTTAGTTGATTTTTTTTTTGGAGGGGGGAAGGCAGGGCAGTTGGGGTTAAGTGACTTGCCCAAGGTCACACAGCTAGTAAGTGTGTCATATGTCTGAGGCCAAATTTGAACTCAGGTCCTCCTGACTCCAGGGCCGGTGCTCTACTCACTGCACCACTTAGGCCCCCCCCCCCCCCCCCCCGACTTTAATTGATTCTGCAAAAGGGCACTTCACTGGGCAGCTTTCAGAAACCTTGGAGCCCAGCTCTCTCTCCAAGTTCCAGAGAAAGCTGTTAAATCGACAAATTCACTTTGTTTCTCCTCTTAGTAGTCTATTGTTTTAACTTCAGTAAGTACCATTTCCTGTAGAAGTTGTACTTTATGCCACCCTTGGTTAGTATTGATCATTTTGGTGTACTTTCTGACCTCATAAGAAAGATACTAAGAGTTAGTACTTTTAAGTAAATGTGCGATATAATAGCTGCATTGATTTTTATACACAAAGCCTTGTTAGAGGAGGCATATATCACTGCGTGATTAACTTTGCAAATTATATTTAGAAAAATTCTAATTCATATTCTATCCACTTGCCCATCTGATTTACGTTTCAAGTCAGGGGGTTAGCAAATTATGGCCCTTAGACCAAATCCAGTTCAAGGTCTGTTTTTGTACGGTCTTTGAGCTAAGAGTGGTTATTATATTTTTATATTTTTAATAGTTTGTATTCATAAATAGGTTAAATGTTTCTTTTTGGTCTAGCTAGAAATGGGACACGTGGATTCTCTTGTTCATAAACCAGACTTGCTAATTAGGTAGTAAACTGGTAAAGTGGGGAAAATGATGGATGGATTTGAACTCGGATCCCTCCTCTTTACTATGTATGTGACTGTGGATAAGTCATTTAACCTCTAGGCCTCAGTTAGCTCATTTGTAAAATGAGGAGGTTGGACTAGGTCAGGGGTGGAGAATCTGTGGCCTCAAGACCACATGTGGCCTTCTAGTCCTCGGGTGTGGCCTTTTGACTGAGTCCAAAGTTTTACAGAACAAATCCTTTTATTGAGGGGATTTGTTCTGTGAAGTCTGGATTCAAAGGGCCACACTTGAGGACCTAGAGGGCCACATGTAGCCTCAATGCCACAGGTTCCCCACCTCTAGACTAAGCGATCCTTTGAGGCCCCTTTTGGTCATGTATCTCTTTTGTGTCATTTACCCCTGCCCTGCAATAGTGATTGGCATTATAGTGTAGCAGGCTAAATGATATTTGTTGAATGAATGACTGAATGACGACAGATGGCTGGAGTAAAACTCTAAAACTGTAGCCAGATTTCTCATGTGGGGTAAGAGACTTAATCCAGCCTTTTCTGACTCCTCCATCTAAATTCAGTCATAGGCAGAATAAGAGAAAACAGTAATAGTTTTCAGTTATGTTGAGTGTGGGGAAAGGGAACTGGAAGCAAAAGACAAAAATAACTCTGTAACACCTATACAGAGCTATTCTTTAGCCCAGGGGTTCTCTCTCTCTCTCTCTCTCTTTTAAAGTTTTAATTGGTGTCTTTTATTTTTTGCATAGTCATAGATAAATCCAGCCTCAGACACGTGACACACTAACTAGCTGTGTGACCTTGGGCAAGTCACTTAACCCCAATTGCCCTGCCTTCTCCCCTCCAAAACAAACAAAAAAACAGAAAGCAAACAACAAAAAAAGATGGGGTTTTAGTTGGAATTTAAAGGAAACTAGGGAAATCGGTAGGTAGACCTGAGGAGAGAAAGCTTTCCAGGCTTGGGGGACAACCAGGGGAAATGTTTGGAGATGCAGTATCTTGTTTGTGCAATAGCCAGGAGGCCATTGTCAGTGGATCAAAGAATGTGTGGTGGGGAATAAAGTGTAAGAAGACAGGAAGGGTAGGAGGGGGCTAGGTTATGAAGGTTTTGAATGCCAGACCATTTTGTATTTGCTCCTGGAGGCAATAGGGAGCCACTGGAGGGGTGTGGCATGATTGAACCTATCCTTTAGGAAAATCACTTTATTGACTGAATAGGATATTGATTGGACTAGGAAGAGACTTAAGTCAGGCAGTACCAACAGAATGTGATGTTGATGAGGCCTGGAGATACAGGGCCTTCACTAGAGTGGTAGCAGTGTTGGAGTGGAGATGGGGGACATGTTCAAGAGATGTTTCAGAGGTGATATCAACAGAGGTTTGCAACCACTTAGATATGGGGGTGGGGGTGAGAGGATGACTCCTAGGTTGTGAGCCTGAGTGACTGGGAGAATGGTGTTACCCTTTACAGTAATAGAGAAAGTAGGAAGGAACATTTGGGTAAGAATCAATACAGAAAAAGACAACTGTATTTTGGTGATATACTAGAGACCACTTTAGCAGATGGAGGATTTGGATGAGGAGTTTGGGAAACAGATTCAAAACCTGAAAAGGAAGCATAATGTTGTTGTGATGGGTGACTTCAACTATTTTGACATCTGTTGGATATCTCTTTTCTAGAAATGGAGCAAGTGATAAATTGTTGACTTGCGTTACTGATAATTTCATCCTTCAAAAGGTAGAAGTGACACAGCAAATTGCTACAAAGGAAGAGGTGATGCTGAAGTAGAAACTGAACAGTAAAAATGTTAGGGACTAGTGAAGATTCTATCATAGAATTTGTAGTAAAGGAGAGGATATTCTGCATTATGTGAAAGCAGATTTCAAAAGGTTTGGAGAAAGGCTAGGTAGGATTCAGGGACCTAACATTTTGAGGGGGAAATCAGATTAATTCTCAAAAGTGAAAAAATCAGTCTCCACAGAGACTAATGTACATGCATAAGAATTCATCAACAAATTTTTTAAAGTGAAGTTCTAGAGATAGAACTGAGGATGAATACAAAAGAGCAATATATGAAGTTCACAATGAACTGAGGCTAGTGAAGAATACTAAGTGAAAAAATTCCCTTTTAGTTGTCCTTATGTTAGAGTTAAAAGGAGAATCAAAGATTATATCAGTGATATCAATGATAAGAGATAATAGTGAGAAGGCTGAACTACTCAAATCTTATTTTGATCATATTTTATCTGCTGAGGAGAATGATCTTTAGTCTTTGGGAATGATAGAGTAAAATAATTAGCAGGGAGTTAGAAATTCAAGATAAGTGAGGAGATGATCAGACTGCAGGTGGTTACCCTCAATGAGTCTTTGGCTGAGACAGATTACATCCTAAGTTACTAAAAGAACCGGCAGATATATTCAAATATAAAAATCCTCTGGTTTTCAAAGCTCTTTTACAACCAATTCCCCTCCTACCTTTGAAGTCTTCTTATACCCAGTCTCCTCAACATATTCTGCGTTTGAACGACACTGGCCTCCTTGATGTTCCTTCAACATAATGCACCATCTCTTGTTTCTGGTCGTTTTCATTGGCTGTCCTCCATGCCTGGAATTCTCTCCCTACTCATTTCCACCTCCTGGTTTCTCTGGATTTCCTCAAATCAAGCTGAAATCTCACCTTCTACAGGAAAAATTTCCTAATCCTTCAGACTAGTGCCTTCCTTCTGTTGATTATCTGTGATTTATCCTGTACATGTCTTGTTTGTACATAGTTTCGTGTTATTCCCCTTATTAAACTGTGAGGTCCTTAAGAGCAGGGATACTTCCCCACCCCTCCCCCCTTTCTTTGTATCCTGAGCACTTAGCCTGGTACCTAGCACAGAGTAGGTGTTTAATAAATGTCAGTTGATTGACTGCTTGCTTAGATCCCATCAGGGATCTTTGATTGATCATAGAGAATGAGAGAGGTGCTATAGGCTTGGAAAAGGGCAAATGCTGTTTTAGTTTTCCTGGAAGGGAAGAGAATGGAGTATGCCAAATACAAATCATTAAGCTCCACTAAAATTCCAGGAAAAATAATAGAGCATAGTATTAAAGGAATGATTTGTGAGTACTTAAAAGGGAAACAGCAGTCACTAAAAACCAACATTGCTTCATCAAGAACAGGTCATGCCGGACTAACCTAATATCCTTTTTTGACAGTTCCTTGACTGATAGACCAGATGGTGCTGTAGATAGAGTATGCTTGGAGTTCCAAAAGGCATATTTGACAGATTTCCTCATGCTATGCTTTTCTGTAAAGGATGTAATATTGGCTATTGTTATGATGGTATAATTAGGTGCATTTGAAACTGGTAGAATGACTGGATCCAAAGAGTAGTCATTAAAGATTTGATATTAACTTGAAATGGAGATATTTAATGGAGTGCCTCAGAAATCTGTCCTTAGCCTTGTGCTGTTCAGTAATTTTCATTAGGGACATACAGGCATAAATTGTATGCTTATCATATTTGGACATGACAGGAAGCTGGAAGGGAGAGCTTACATGTTCAATGATAGAACCAGGTTTCAAAAGTTCTGACCTATTGAGATGTAACAGACCAAGTCAAAGAGAATGAAATTTAATATGGAGGGATAATAAAATGTATTTATGTAATATACTTTAGATTGCACCGAGAGGCAATCTAGTGTCCAGAACCATGGAACTAATAGCTCTGTGCTGTGCCCTGGTCTGGCTTCATCTGGACTACCATGTTTAGTTCCGGACACCATGTGTTCAGTAAGGACAGAGACAAGTAGGAACATATTCACAGAAGGATGACCAGGATAATGGGTGAGTTGGGGTTCATTATCTTGAGTCATCTTTTCCTTTGCCCCATGCAGCTAATCAGTTGCCAAATCTTCCTCCACAACATTTATTGTGTCTGTTCGCTTCTCTTGACTCACACAGCCCCAGTTCCAGTCAGAACTTCATCATCTTTTGCCTCACTATTTCAATCACCTCTGAATTGTTCTCCTCAAAGTCTTTCTGCCTCTCTGATCCATCTTCCACCCAATTTCCAAAGTAATCTTTCTAAAGCACAGCTTTCACCATGTTAATCCTCTGCTCGGCAGATCCCAATGGCTCCTTGTTACTTCCAGGTTTAAATATCAACTATACTGTTTGGCATTTAAACTCCTTCAGAATCTGGCTGAACCTACCTTTCCAGGCTTATTATACTTTACTCCTCTTCACTGACTCTTCAGTCCAGTCAAACAGGCTTTGGCATCCCTCCCACACAACCTTCTGCCTCCTATCTCTAAGCCTTTGCATAGGTTGTCTCTCATGTCTGGAACTGAATCCCTCCCCCTCTAAAAGGTGGAGACCTTTTAGAATCCCTAGGGTTTTTTTTTTTTAATTTATGGAATAAAACAAGCATTTCCATAACAGTATAATAAAAAAGATGATTGGACATGAAACTGCATATCTTTTATGTATAGCTTACTATTCCTTTTAAATATATAACAGAATTATTAATTTTTTTCTCCTTTTATCTTTCCTCCCCACCCCACCCCCCCCGCCTTAGAGATGGCTACCATTAGACACAAATAGCTGTATATGTGTGTGTGTGTGTGTGTGTCTGTGTATGTATGTATATATGTGTGTATAAAAAATTATTTTCTTCATACTTCTGCTTATCAGTTTTCTCTCCAGATACAGATAGCATTTTTCTTCATGTGTCCTTTGTTTTTAATTTGTGTATTTATAATAATCAAATTGTCTTAGTTGCTCAAAGTCATTCTTAAAACAATATTGCTGTTACTGTATACAATGTTCTCTTGGTTCTCACTTCGCTCTTCACCATTTCATGCAGGTCTTTCCATGCCTTTCTAAGATCATTGAACTCATCATTTCTTATAGCGCAGTAGTATTCCATCACAACCCGACACCCAGGTTCTTTCACCATTGAACTCAAGTGCTACATATCCTTTACCTGATTTCCCCTGCTCCAACAATTGTCAGTGCCTTCCCTTCCCCTGATGTCTGCATCTTTTGTCTACATTTGTCTATACAATGTATCTATGTTTTTACACATAATGTAAAAATGTTTACAATGTATATATTTTCTTTCTCCCCAATATAATGCAAACTCCATGAGGGCAGGATTCTTTTCATTTTTCAGTTTGTCTTATTAGGACTTGATGCTTGTTGATTGATTGAGGCCTAGAGACCATCCTACTAGTTGAAGGAACTGGGGATATTTGCTTTGAAGGAGGATTCAAGGGAATTTGAAAGCTATCATTGGGCGTTTGGAAAGTTATCATGTAAAAGGGAGCTTAGATAGACTTGTTCTGCTAAGTTCAGGCTTCATATTAATAAATAAAAACTTCCTAAAAGAGCTGTCTGAAATTAAAGTGGGTTGCCTCAGAAGGAAGTAATAGTTTTCCCTTTATTGAAAGTCTTCAAGAAGAATTTGGCTATCTGTTGGGAGATCATGTAGATTTGTTTAATTATGGCTTGGAGCAAATGACCACAAAAGGTGCTTACAGCCCTTGGATTTTATGATAAGAAATCCTTTTCTATTAACCTAAATATTAGCATCATCCTACTATATCCTAGTTGCAAAGGTTTTATTAAGGGATGTTTTCTCTTATTAATCTTTATTGATGCCTTGTGAACTTTCTCTATGTTTACATTTTACAGAATTTATAATTTTATAGAGACTAGAAATCAGGCAGTTTGACCATACATCCATTCAGAGAACTGGGATTTTTTATTTACATACGGATTAAGGTACTATTTCAAATACTTGCAGCCTGGTTTGGTGGGATGATTTCCCTACACTTCTGAGTCTCTAAATATTCTGAATGACTTTTCTTGTTTATTACTGTGTTGGGGATAGAAGATGTTTTATATATGTTTCAGTCTTTCTTTTTGAAGCAGAATGCAATGATAGAGAAAGAGCTATAGTTCTGGAAAGATTTCAAGACCCAGGGGCTTTGGAATTAAGAAACTTAAACCAAGAGTCAGGGCTAAAATAACTTTACTTCTCCTATTTCTATAATTGGATTATTGGTATGAGGGTCAGTATCATTCTTACTGGATTGTTGTGAGAGTCAAGGAGAAGGAGAGCTTTAATTGTTTTGAGACAAAGGTGTAGCATCACTTAAAGTAGTATAAATCCTCTGCTTCAGTGATTTTTTTAAAGAGTAGAAGCCCCAAAGCTTCTGTTGGTGATCTGTGGTTTACCTTGTAGTATTAATGTTTGTAATATAATATTTATGCTTCCCATAATTCTGGTGTTTTGATGTTGGTTTTCATTTTAATGGTGATTGCATAATGGGTTTGTTCCACATCAGTTCTCTTACCTAGCAATAGTGATTGCAGAGTTACAAAAGTTGGCTGATTTGTGTGATTTATTGAACAAGTATTTGTCAAGCACTTATGATTTGATTTGAATTTTCTCTTCATATCATACAGTTCTAGGTCTTTGAGTTGTGACTAAGGTGGTTTAAAAAAAAAACCTCAAGTTTTTTGTTTTAATTTTTATTCACGTTCATTATATCCATCACCTTCATTTCCAAATACATTCCTCCCCTCTTCCTTGTTCAGAGAGCTATATCCCTTGTAACAAAGAATAAAAAAGAAAAGGAGTGGGGGAAGCAGTTTAGCAAAACAAACCAATACAGCAATGTCTATGGAATTATATATAATATTTCACATCTGTAGTCTCTACCTCTGCAAAGAAGAGAGGAAGTTTATTTTTTCTCCTCTTTTCTTGACTTTTCTTTAACAATTGGAAAGGGCTGATATTATGTAATTTTCATCCCTGATTCCTGTTCACAATGGTCACAAGAAAAGATATATTTGTATCTTATTAGCAGGTTTTAATGTATGAGCTTCTGAATGCATGGACTTCCAAGTGTTTTATTTTAGTTGTTTTTATTTTAAAATCATGTTCTAATAGAGTGGAAGAAGACTATTCTCTTACCCTTAGGTTGGAGTGTATTGAAATCAGGATGACCAACACATTGTCTTGAAAGGCCATTGTGAGAAGAGGATCAATTCTCTTTATGAATATTTTGATAGAACTCACATGATTCTCTCAACCAAGAGACCCATAGGTTTTAGCTCCTTGATTGTGAAAACTCATTCTGATGTTTTATAGAGTGAAATGAACATTCCTAGGTGATTTTTAAACCCCACAGAGTTTTAGAGATGGAAGAAACCTTTGAAATCATCTAGACCAACCCCCTTTATTTTACAAATGAGGAAGCCAGTACCCAGTAAGGTAAAGTAAATTACCCAAGTACATTATAGGGCAAGCCAGTGATGAAGAGGGATGGAAAATGCTAGTAAACATACAACTTCCCTCACACCCAAACTTTTGAAAGTTTCAAATCTACTTTTACTTAAGCATCCTCAGGAGAGTCAAATAACTGAGACTATAGATAGGATCACAGATCTGTAATTGGAAGGGACCTCAGGCGCCATCTTGTCTAACTCCATCATTTTGCTAATAAGGAAACTGATGTCTTGGGAGGGTAAAATGACTTACCCAAGGACATACAAGTAGAAAGTACCAGAGGTGAGATTTCAGTCGAGATACTCTGACACCAAGGCCTGTGCTACTCTACTTGAAGCTCACCAAGAAACAATTCCCTTTGGCTTTCAATTAGAATTTACAGAATTTTCTAATTAGAAGTTTTACAGTTAACCTAAATGTCATTTCTTAACAACTTGTAAACTTTTCTGTACTTCTTTCTCTGATGTCCATGACTGAAGAAAGGACTTCAAGGTTATCACCTTCCAACCAGATAAAAGAGACATCAATTTGCTTATCTTGCCTCTAGAATACATAAGACTACATCTAAGCCCACCCCCACCCCGTGTCAGGCCTCCTCTCCAGTGCTGTGTCCAGTTCTCACTTCTGTATTTTATAAGCCCTGTTGACAAACTAAACTGTATTCAGAGGAGGCCATCAAGGATAGTGAAGGGCCTATAAAGTTATATGGTTCAATTCTTTCAGATCAGGCATAATTAGAGAAGAATAGAAAAATAGAGAAGAAACTGATGCAAATGTGTTAGAGCAGTAACTTATGATCTTAATGGGAAGATTTTATGAGCAAGGGAGGAAGTGCATGCAAGCTATTTAGAGCTAGCTTTAAGGATGTTCCTTAGGCATTAGTCACTGATCATTGGAACTTGTCATTCAAAGACTTAATGGGACTGTTAACTGACTGTTATTCTGAGTCTAACTCCAGGTGTGAGTATCAAGGAAGGCTGAACCAAGATGGCAGCAGCCCTGTTGGAAGACAGGCATGAGCTGCAGGTATGATTTCTTGGCAAAGTTGAGAGGGCAACTGTTCAACATGTGCTGAGGTGGGACCCTCTTGACCTGATGCCTTAACTGAAACCTGGCAGACTAGGCCTGGCTCAATGCAGCTTGCAGTTTGACACAGCCTCTGCCTGGAGTTGACAGGAAGCTGGGGAAAATATGGGCCCCTTACTCTAAGTCCCTACCCTCTTGGTGGCAAATTTCTATAATCAGAAGGTTTTGTAAATCTATTAAAATAATTGATTATGGAACATCTTGGATTACTGTAGGACTGGGACTAGTGTTAGGATTTTTTCTTGGAAGTGGTATGGAAACAATTAGGTCAAGGGCTTGTGAGAATATTATTTTGTTATTTGGTTAATATCATGCCTGTCTAAAGCTTTGTTACAATTAGTAATGTTAAAAGAAGAATGGCTTGTGGTTTATTTTGTAAACGCCATCAAAGAAACATGGCATGACTAAAAGTTTATGATGTTATATGTACTGTGTTAAGAATTGGTTATCTAATATATTTAGGTAGGTGCTGGAGTCTGCTGTTAATTCCTTAGTGAAATATCATCCTCCTGGTCAGGAAATGTTAATGAAGAGTATGTTAAGTAAAGTATGTAAAGAGTTAATGTAAAGTATGAGGAACTGGGTTCTGATGTAAATTTCTTAAACATGGCAATTGGCTAAAGTTCCAATTTTGAATTTGTAAAAATGATCAGGGTATAAGGATTAGAAATGGTAACTTAAAATTGTGCCAAGGTAACTTTTGCAGGAGAATGGAAAGAAAGCTGTTTCCTACAAGAAGGCAAGAAGAAGATGCTGGAGATGATTGGAACAAATACCAAGGACCGGAAGACTTCACTGATGTTGTTCTCTGCCAGACAGCCTTATGGGAGGAGACTTTTGAATCTTAAAAGGACAATTGCATTATCGTTTTCTTTTGGGTCTCTGTATCTGTATTTACAAAGGGGACTGCCCCCTTTGATTTGTCAATGCGTCGATCAATCCTTCCCATATTTAAAGGGGTGATGATTAAGGAGAACAATTCAGATGAGAAAGAGAGTAAGGGAGTATTAAAAATGTGGAAATAAAAATTTGAATAAAAGAAGAGGGGGAAATTGTAAGAAATGGGAGGAGGAGTTTTGTTTCCACAGAACTAGAGGTGTACTTCCCCTCCCTCCCCCACCCCAGCTTTAGCAGAAACCAGGCCTCAAGGTTGGTCAGGTGAGAGGTCAGAGGCTTGTACTGGAGCACATCGTTTTTGAGAAGGCAGTCAGGGGAATTAGAGAGGCCAAACTGCTTGAACCAGTTCAAGCTTATCCGGGATCTGGTCTTGGTTAAGAATCCAAGCCTACTGATTTGCATAATTTGCATATGTTAAAGAGGGAAAGTAGGAGAAGTAAAAGAATGTAGATTAATCCTAAACTAAGACAAGGAAAATCTAATTAACTTCACTTTTGCTTCTGTATCCTTATTATCCTACCTATGTAAACTGTATGACCTAGGAAAACTATGTAAAAAGTAAAGATTGTAAAGTAACCATAACTCTAGCAGGAGTGGAGGGAATGGTTACCCCTGCTCCTGCAGCTGTATCCGTGTGAGTGTTCTAGTGAGCACTACATCCACTCTCTCGAGGAGCGTAATAAACTGCCTTCCTCTGCCTGCTCTAGTCCTGAGTTCTTTGGGTGAGAATGGGCAAATCACATGGCTTTTCCTAAGGAAAGGAAAGCAATGAGCAGTGGAAGCTCGTCTTGGCCTTACTTCCTGATCCTGCCTTGGGGAGTCCTGTGATCCCCACTGCGTTGTTAAGGGGGTGACCACTCGGGATTTCTCTGGGGAATCCTGTGGTCTGCGTAGCCTTCTTAAGGGGGCATCACTTGGGACTTCCGGCCCTCTCTTGGGAGCCTTGTGATCTTACCGATGTTCTAAAGGGCCATCACTTGGGTCCTCCTTAGGATCTGACCCCTACGAGGCTGTGGGATCCCCACAGATTAAGGGGGGGCTATCACTTGGTCTTCCTCTGGGAGTCCTGTGATTTATACAGCCTTCCCTAGGGATTATCACAGGGTTCTTCCTCCGGACTTTGGCCCTGCCTAGGAAGTCCAGTGATCCCCAAAACTCTGTTTTCTCACAATTTGGGGAAGTCCAGTGACCCCCAAAACCACATTTCTCACAATAGAATGTTATTGTGTAAAAGAAATTATAAAGTGAATAGTTTCAGAGAAATTTGAGAAGACTGACGTAGAATGACATAAACAGAACCAGGAGAATAATTTACATAGTAACAATATTATAGAGAAAAATGGCTTTGAAAAACTTGAGAATTCTAAACATCGTAAAGACTAACTATGATTCCAGAGGAATGATAATGAAACAGGCTACCCACCTCTAATAGAAAGGTGACAGAGTCTGGATGCAGAATGAGATATGATGCATTTCTTTGGACATGGCCAGTTTGGGAATTTGTTTTGCATAATTTTACATGTTTGTTACAAAAATTTTGTTTTTCTTTTATTTTTTATTCAATTGGGAACAGATCAAAAGGGTCAAGAGGGCAGAGAGATAGGATAGAAAAATAGAAAATAGAGTCATTGAGGCATCTCTCTAAAAAATGCAGAGAAGAGAATAGAAGGAAGAGTGGAAAGATATTTAGACCATCAGGACAACTTTGAAAATTACAGTTTAAACTTAGTAGCCTTAAAAAAGAAAAATAGGCTATAAATAATAGAAAATTACAGTTTGGTTTTCAATCCTCTTTCCATTTTAATATGTATATGAAGATGTCTATTTCATTTGGTGTTTAAGTTCAGAACAAAAATAAGTTTAAAAAAAATATAGCCTTGCCTAAAGACTGAAGGAATGGGGGAAAGACATCAGAGAAGGACTGAGGAACAAAAAAGTCTGTTAAACTCCCTTTCATTAAAGTAATTCCCAAAGTTCTAAGCATCTTTTTTTTCTCCCTTCCTCAGTTCCACCAGTGAGCAGATTTTCTCTTTGAAACCAGTCTATTTTAAATGTTTGCATGTCTTCATCAGACTTGTTGACTCAAGTGTGCAGATTCCTAAGATAAGAACCCTAGATCTTTCCAGGGGTTAAATGATGAAGAATGCATTCAAATTTTGGCTTATTCCTGCTTATGATTTAAAAAAATTTATAAAAGGCTTCAATTTCTTCTGGGAAAAGAGCCAACACTCTTGCAAAATATAGGCTACTAAAAACAAACAAAAAAAAACCCCAATGAATATTAGAATCTAAATATTTCCATGAGAGCCATACCCATAACAAATCTGGAATTTTAATACCTAGCACATTTCTTTGAATAAACACTTCAGTAAGAGATCTTCTCAATTAGCCATTCTCATTTGGTAGGGCACTATACTTTCTACTGAAAACTAATGTCCAGATTTTGAACCATTTCCCATTTTTTTGCTTATTCTTAATATTGAAATGACTTTTGTCGATATCACCCCCTTTTGGTACTTCCCTTTTCTTTCTGTGCTAAAATACTTTACAAGACAATTATTGAAATAGTACCTGGTCCTTAAGGAGATTTGTATTATAAAAGGCAAGAGCTGGCAGACAGAATAGCAGCTTGGGGTACCAGGTCAATCTTACCTTGTGTTTTATATTTCCATTATATGACTCAGTGGGAAAAAAAAAAACGAAGTGAGAGGAGAGGGGAAGAGAAAAGAATCACTATTTCCTTTAGTATTTGCCTAAAGCTGTTATTGGGGGCTATCTCCAGTCATCCTGATCTGTATCTTGCCACTGGACCCAGGTGGCTGCAGAGGAGAGAATAAAGCTGGTGACTTTGCACAGCCCTTCCTCACTTCACTCCAATTCACCTGCAAGTTATGGCGTCACCTTCCTGATGTCATGGTCCTCTTCCAGAATGAAGGGCAAACAACAACTCCTGAGGAATAGGAGCTGCCCCACCAGGGACCCAACAGGCCAGTTCAAGTTGGGCAATGCAGCTTTCTTCCTCCCTCCCTTCCTTTCTTCCTTGCCTCCTTCCCTTCTTCCTCTCTTCCTCTGTTGACATAGGGTATCATACCCTTACCTGTGGGTACTCTGCCCAAAGGAATATAAATTTTTAAGCCTGAAACCTTACAAGATATCTTCAGGTTTACAGGCTAGATTTTCTTCTTAAGGACCATGCCTTAAACCCAAATCACTCTGGCTGTCATTGATTGGCCACCAATAGGTCCCTGCCCAAGCCTCACTTGGTCATTGTTTGGGCTCTAATGGCTTAGAGTGAATGTAAATAGCAATTGTTTCTGTCCTGTCTAGAAACCCTGAGGGTCTTCTCCTCCCAAATAGATTTTTTTTTTGACTAGGTGAAATAGGCTATTCTTTGCCTCATTTCTTACCTAACCTTAATCACAGAATGGGTGTTGCCTCAGTAAACTGAGATCTGGGAAAGACCTTAACTTAAAAAGGCCAAGGCCTCCCACTGCATCTAGAGCCATCTTCAGTTGTTCTGATCTATACCTTGCTACTGGACCCTGGTGGCTCCAGAGGAGAGAGGGAGGCTGGTGACTTTGCATAGCCCTTCCTCCCTTGAATCCAATTCACTTGCAAGTCATGGCATCACCTTCTTGATCTCATGGTCCTAACAAGGACAAACAGCAGCAGAGCTCTTATTAAGCTTTTAATTTAATTTTTTTTCCATAATGAAAGACAGAGTGAGACTGAGTTTGGTGCAGTCTCCCTAATTTGATTCTACCAGGCTGTGAGATCATGGCCAAAGATTTGAATTGGCCCAATGCTTTCAATATCTTGAGTAAACATGGTAGGTTTGCAGCTACAATGTTATGGTGGTTGTACTCATGGTCTATATGTAAGAGAAAGAAAGCCACACTTAAGCCTGAGGTAGGAGTGACTTTTAGTTCTCCTCCCCTTCCCACCCCCCTCCCCCAAAAAAAAGGCATGGAAATTTTTCTTTCCTCCATCATCTATCTTCATAGGGTTACCCTATTAGAGTTGTTTTTCTTAGACTCTAAACAGGAAGAGCTCTCTCATGTGCTAGACATTTTGTCAAAAGCCTGGCACACATTGACTAGAATTGTATCAGAAGTATTTTGTTTCTTTGGATAACGTTTGTCCTGGTAAAAAAGTATGGTATATCACTTAGTATCAAGTTGCCATTGAGATTGTTGGGGTGGGGGAGAGGGCCCCTGACATGGTGGGAAGAATGGTTTGGGAAGATATTGGAATGGATATTTGCTCGTGTATTTATAAAATGTTATGGTAGGAAGGGATAGTCTAGTTCAAAGATGTTTAGATTTTGACCTGGGAGGGACCTTGGTTCAAATGGCCCACCATCCTTATTTTACAGATAAGGAAACTGAGGCCCAGGAAAGTTAATGATTTGTCCAAGGTCACTGAGGTACTAAGTGACAGGACTTGTACTTGAACCCAGTTCTCTTGACTGCAGAATTTAGCATCCTTTCCACTGTCCTGTTGCCACTGAACCATGTAATTCAATTTCAATTTACAAATGAGGAAATCAAGACCTAGAAGAGCCAAGTGACTTAACAAAGCTGGTTTATGCAAAGAAGTTTGTAGGGCTAGTGTATGTGAATAACAGTTATCCAACATTCCTAGCTTCTGGGAGGCAACTTTATTTATTTGACAACACTAGAAGCTAGATCTTTTTTTAAAAAAATGATGTCTTTTGTTTCCACATCATCTTCATTTTGCTTTGTTACCCTCTCTTCCTGCCAGAGAGCCTTCTGTTAGAACAAATAATTGAAAAGAGAAGGAAAAAAAAGCTTCAGGAAAGTTAACCAACACATCAGCTAGGACTGACATCATGTTCAGTATTCAATACTGAATGCAGCACATAGACTTGCAAAGAAGGGAGGGAGGTGAATTCTCATATCACTTATTTGGGGCTAAACTTGGTCGTTATAATTTCATAGCATTCAGTTTTGATTTTGTTCTTTTCTCTATTTACATTTTTGTAGTCATGGTGTATGCTGTTTTCCTCATTCTACTCACCTCACTTTGTATCAGTTCATATAAATCTTTGTTTCTCTCTATTTATATTAACTTTTTCTTATAATAAGGTAATATTCTATTACATCCATGTGCCATCATTTACTTAGCCATTCACGTAACACATTCCCTCATTGATAGGAAGTCATTTATTTAAAAAATGAAACAATAACATTGTTAAACCCTGAGGTGGGAACTTTTGGAGCCTCCAGACTAAATTCTTGTGGTCTCCTCTCATTCTGGGGCTGATTATCCAAATTTAGAAGGCTGGTCACTTATCTGGGTTATTTTATTTCTCCTCAACCCTCAGGCTTCCTAGCTATTTTTGTTGTTGTGTTATTTTTTAAAAAGTATTTCATTGTTTATTGGCATTCCAGCATACTGTTTTGGCAAATGAAATCAGGTAGAAGTTTGAGAAGCAGTTTGCTTCTCTTTGCCACACTGATAAAAAACTGAATCAAAACTATTGGCTTAAAATGTTTTTTTTTTTTTTAAACTCTGCACTTCCAGAGATAGAATTATGGAGTCTGAATGCAGATTGAGGCAAACTATTTGCTCTCTTTTTTTTCCTTCTTTTTTGGTTTTGTTTCTTCTTTCTCATGATTCATTCCATTGGTTATAATTCTTCTTTACAACTGGACTATTGTGTAAACAAGATTAATGTGAAGGTATATGTCAAACCTACATTGGATTACATGCCGTCTTGGAGAGGGAGGGAGAGGAAATTTGGAACCCCAAAACTTGTGGAACTGAGTGTTGTAAACTAAAAATAAAAAACATAAATGTATTTAATAAAAACATGTTTTTTTAAATGATATGTTTAATGATTTTTTTTCATAATTGTTACCTATTTTGAATTATAGTATGCAGTGGATCAGGGAGCTGACTATAATTGGGGAAAGAAAATTCTTGGGCCAGGGTATAAAGAATCAAAAAAGGATTACTAGATTTAAGCATCTGTCTGCACTTTGAAATCAATAGGCATAGGTTATTATGAGGCAAGAATTGTAATACAACCTTGTTTTTATGGCTCAGACTTCTCTATCTCTTGTTTGTACAGACTTTTCCTGGTAGGTTCTGCATAGTTCCTTCTCTGTTAATTTATAGACAGTACTACATGCATTTACAATCTATACTAGCATTAGATCTGGGGAGGGATAGTTAGGCACTCTAGGCAAGGCTTGAAAAATCCTATCCCTTTACATACAAAAATTGTGAGCCATGTATGATTTTTTTTTAGTGGAGCACATGCAGTATGACTTTTCAGAAAAAATTAATGCCACAGAGTTGAATTTTCTGACATTAAAAATATTTGTATTTTTAAAAAAATAGAAATGCCCCTCGCTACGCCCCTCTGAGTGTTTATGCTACAAATAATACTTAAATTTCTTCATTTTGTCTATTTTGGGGCAGGCATAAACCCATGTGACATTGCCCTGACCATGTATTTACCCAGAAACAGAAGATATAATTTAAAATTTCACTTTCTTACCTAATTCAGCTGTCTTCTTTTTAGTCCAAATATTTGAAACTGGTCAAAGTTGAAAGCTTTACTTGCCATTATCAAACGCTATAGATGCTCATTCGTTAGG
The DNA here is from genome assembly GCF_011100635.1 of Trichosurus vulpecula. Classification (NCBI taxonomy): domain Eukaryota; kingdom Metazoa; phylum Chordata; class Mammalia; order Diprotodontia; family Phalangeridae; genus Trichosurus; species Trichosurus vulpecula. The sequence goes on from NC_050573.1 coordinate 194,826,255, forward strand.
TTTTTGAATGACTTTAAAGTGAGTGGTGTTGCTGACAGCCTGAAAGGTATGAATAGGATTAAAATAACCATAACCACTTAATTAAAAAGTCAGTCCAAAATGAGATGAAGATATACAGGAAGCACTTTTGGGGGTATGAAATAACATCATTTAATGTAATGCAGTAAACCAGGAGACTTTGATTTGGGTTTTGGTTCTACTTTAATCATTTGGTTATTTAAGGAGCACCTAGTGTTTTTAGGGCACTGTGCTATGGGGACACCAATCAATCAGTCAGGCAGCAAGTATTTATTATCACTGTGCTAGGTGCTGGGGATACAAAAGTAAAAAGCAGTCCCTACCCTCAAGGATCTAATGTTTTACGTGGGAAGACAACATCCATATAAATAAGTACATCTAAAATAAATACAATTGTTTTGAAGGAAGGAAAAGGACACCAGCAGCTTGGGGAATCAGGAAAGTCTTCATGTAGAAGGTATTGCTTTGAACAAAACAAGAAGCAAGTGTTCTGTTCCTCTCCATGGAGTTTATATATAGCTCTGATAGGGTGGAGGAGACCATATACAAGTCAAAAATGGTATATGCATAAAAAGATCATAGAATCATGGATTTATCACTTCTATAGAACCATGGTTATTTTTTTTTAAATTACTTCAAGTTTGGCTTCCTTTTTAAGTCAAATCTTCTTGGAGTCTCTAATGATTAGTGCCAAATGATAAGGAGTAATCTAGGAGGTTGGAAGTAAGGGGAGATCATAGTGCATTGAGGCAGGTAGGTAAATCTTCACAAGAGGAGGTGAACACTGTCATGATAATTAGAGTGGGACTTTTTTTTTTTTGCTGTTCTTTTGGAATGCTAAGGCCAAATGAGTCTTGCCCACTTGCAGGTAAAGTGGGACCCTTTTGTCTTTTGTTTTGGAGTGCTTAGAACTGAGGTAATCAAGTACTTTGAGTCTTGCCTTTCAAATGTAATGGCAAGCAAAGTGGACTTTAATTATCTTTGTTTTGGAGTGCTTCTCAGCACTAAGGAATCTTTGATTGAAGTCTTTGATGACCTTTTGATGACTAGGGAAGGCCTAGTTCACATGAGTTTGAGTCACATGGTTGTGATGCCCTTTGAACCTGAAGAAGTTTGTATATATACTCAGAGGTGTTACTGTTTCACCTTTGGGGGCACATTCATTGGAAGAGTGTTGGTGATTTGGCATAGCCATTGGAGCCCCCTTCTTCTCCTCCCCCCCTCCCCTTTGAAAAACCCAGATGTCCTTGCTTTTCTTTCTGGTAACTATGTATGTATTGCTATGAATAGGCTGGTTTGTGTTATTTGCTCTGTTTCTATAATGTATGCTTGTAATTTCTGTTTGTATACTCCTTGAAGTTCAGGGTGCTGGCTTTCCCCCCTGAACTAAGTGAATGATATGTTTAATTAAAGTGAGATTCTTAGCCCCTTAAAGTTTCTTTCCTTATAAAAGCAGATCAAAGGACCTGCGCTAGCAGCCCTTCTGTGTTCTGGCCTTGTTGGTCTTATGCCCCGACAGCAGCCGCTAACAACATTGTTACAAGCACTTGAACTGGATCTTGAAGGGTGGGTAGGATTCAGTTAAATGGAGAAGGATATTTTGGTCAGATGGGGAATGCATTTTTGTGATTGTAGACCAGTTTTACTAGAACCAAAGGAATTATTTGGAAAAATAGTGGGAGATAAAGCTGGAACATTCTGTGTTACAGTGAGGTAGCAGAAAACTTTGCATGCGAAATAAGGCGTTGGAATGCCATTTTGTCTGCAGTGAGGAACATGAGAATGTCTATTGCCCAGACCTGAAGTTGATTTGGTAATGCACACACATATACACAAGCACACAAACACTCACACAGACTCCAAATGGACAATTTGGGACCAGAATTAAGTAGTAAGAGGGAAAAGGGATGGATTGCCTTCAGGAAATTGAAGTATTTCTTTTTAATATTTTTTTTCTAATTACATGTAAAAACAATTTTTAACATTTAAAAAAAAATTAAGTCCCAAATTCCCACCCAGTCTTCCCACCTTCCTGAGATGGTACTCAATATTATATAGGTTAAACACATACAGTCATGCAAAATATTTCCATATTAGTCATATTGTGAAAGAAAACAGGGACCAAAAAAAATCCCATTAAAAAAATAAAGTTAAATAGTTTTTTTTTGATCTGCATCCCATCTGCAGCTGGGACATTGAGGAGAAAGAATTGTGAAAAATGGGATGGGAAGGGAAAGCATATACTTATTTTGAAGTAGATGATATACATTACAAGCAGAAAAAAAAGTGCTGATCCAATTCTTCTCCCTCAAGCAAACATCTCATTTGGTTTCTTGAGAATATGGGAACAGGATGAAGACTTCTACTGTCTTGACCATGAGACTTTCTTCAAGTCCCTAAGGCATTTGGAAATGACTGGCTTTGATCTTGGAATCAAGAAAGCCATGGTTTTAGTCTCAACTTAATAAATGTTTGTTAGTTGGTCATCTGAACCCTAGACAAGTTGTTTAACTTCTAAGAGCTTGTTTCCTCGTTGGTAAAATATGGGTAATGATATTTGTAATACATGTTTCAAAAGGTTTTGCTCGTTTGTTTTTTGCTTTTGTGATTTAATTGATGTGGAGGAATCCCATTTTGGAAACTATTTAACAAGGATTGATGCATATTAATCCCTAGAGTTTATTGAATGGGATGGGGTGAGGGAGGTGTTGACATGGCCAGACCTGTGGTTTAGAAGACTTTGACAGCTGAATGAAGGATGGACCAGAGTCGAGGGACTTTAGGGAAGGGAATCCACCAGGAAATCTGTTGGAATAGCCCATTATTATAATTAGTAGTAGTATAGTAAGAGTAGTTTTTGTTATCGTCATAGCAGCAGCAGCAGCAGTAGTAGTATTCTACTTACCCTGCATTAGACTGAATGTAGGTGACCTAGGTTCTAGCTTGGTTAAAGATGGCATGACATTGAGTAAGTCACTTCTCCCTGGGACTCAGTTTTCTCATCTGTTAGATGAGGATGTTGGACTGTGTAATTTTTCAAGTCCCTTCCAGCTTCAAGATTGCGTTTTCTAATCTGTGGGGTGAAGATCATTTTCTCCTACTGCTCAGGCTATGAGGAGGGCCAATAATTATTACAGAATCTCTGTCCGCGGACCCAGGGTTATGCTTTATTGGTGTTTTCTTTTCACCTCTTTGCATGGGATGAACACCAGTTGTCCCTGCTTTTTAGAACATTTGCATACCTGAACCAGTGAGCTCTTGTCACTCGTCACTGCCTCACAACTAACCTATCCTCCCTCAATACAGAGACGTTGGGAAGCCACCGTAGCCTTGAAATTGCTTTTCGGGGACTGGAATCCTATTCTATGTTGTCTGGATCTACTAAATGAAACAAAATGTAGAGGACTTTTGAAGTACTTGGAAGAATGGATTGTATAGATTTACACTGTTGTAGTGATATTAAAAGGCTGTTAAAAGTTCCTGTTTGACTGAAGTAGGACTTGCATATGATACTCTTATTCCCTTAATTAATTGCAGCAGTTTTGTTGTGGGCAGGTTCGTTAGGCCTGAGGCTGACCTGACTGACCTCAGCTTCCTTCTAGCCTGTACTCTTAACTCCCAATTTTATCTTTCTCTCTTTCTCTCTCATCTTCCCCCTCCGTTTTCCTTGTTGCTCAAGTCGAAAACACTTGGAATCACAGTGTGACTCCTTTTTTCTTGCCCCCTATTTCCCCCTCAGTAGTCGATTTATGTAGATCCTATTTCCCTCATATTAATTTGTGTTCTCCTTTCCACTGCGCTATGGACTATGCTGAGGACTTCAATACCTTTTTTTGGGGGGAGGGGGGCTGGGCAATTGGGGTTAAGTGACTTGCCCAAGGTCACACAGCTAGTAAGCATGTCTCCTAGCCGCCCCACCTCAATACCTTTTGCTTTGGAGATGATATCCATTTACATAAGAACCACTGATTTGGCTGCCTACTATTCTTATCTGTTTATTTAAATAAGTCTCTTCCCTTCTAGATTGGTAGAGTGTGTTTGACTCATGGAATTGACAACTGCTAGTATAATTCAATAATTTAATGGTTTTGTGGTCTTATTTATGATTGGTTTACATTCTCATCTTTTGCCGTTACTGATTTTGTTCTCCTTGAGAGACTCCAAGGAGGCTCTTCCTTTTGGGCAGGAAGGCATTCTTCTAGGGTTGCTTTGTTTTGAACAATTCTTATATGTCATGGTAGCAGTTGGCCTTTGTTATTCCTTGATCTCAGTAGATGACCAATCCATCTCTTTTTTCCAATCAGTCATTTCCTAAAAGATAGTCCTTATCTTCTGTATAATTGCCAGTCTTCCAATTTCCACTAGTGATGAGGCCACAGTCTCTGGGAACCCCCTTGAATCTGGAATACAGACTCTGGGAGCCCCCTTGAACTCTCCTTGAATCTTCCAACTAGATCTGGAGTTCCCCTAAGACCATAAGCCTTATATTATCATTAGGCCCTAATCTCTACCTAGCCTTGCCCCTTATTGTCCAGCTACTTCCCACCTTTGATACTATCAATATCCATGCCTTCAGCTACTTCCCACCCTTAATCTCATTTTCTTGGTTCCTGGACTCTGACCTCATCTGGTCTTCCTTAGACTCCTCCTCAAGACACTCCCTAAACACCTCCTCTAGTCACCTCAGACCACCCCTCAATCCTTCCTACAATCTTTGTGTATATCATCTCCATCTTGCCTCCATGAAGGTGCTCAGATTCAATCTACTGAGCTAGATTGAATCTGGCCTGCTTGTGAAAACAGGAGTCACAAAGGGTGGGATTTCTTAAGACAACCCATTATGGTGAATCCTTATTAAACTTTGTCTTTTTCCTTGGCTGAGAAGGCTTGAGTCGAATTCTTTCGGCAGGACCCAGCATGTAGGTGTTTTGGGGTTTCGAGCACCCCTAAAAACGTATGGTTCCCTACCATCATTTTGCTTAAACCTCTTCACTAGTACTAGGTAATTATTCCTGGTTAACTTACCTTGCATTAATGAATTTCTTCAAAATATAAAATCTTAATTAAAGCATTTATATTTGAGCCTTTTTTTTTTTGCCATAATGCAGACAGAATTCACCCTGGTTGGTACATAAAAGTGAATGGTTTTTTTTTTTTTACTTTCGGTGATTGTAGAATGGATATTAATAGGGAATATCCGTATGACCTATTCATATCTTTGGAATTTAAAACAAAGCCCCATGGCTTTTACTATGAGAGGTATGAAATTTATACTTAGAGTTGGCATAATCCTTGGGAGGGTGAATATCTGAGACAGATGATTGACTGTCTTATGATTTTGAGTGGAAGTGGCTTATGCTGTTTGATCTATTACCCATTTGTGGCTTATTAATTGATTAGATTAGTGTAAGAAGTATTCTGTTAATTTGCTTATGATTGCTGGCTTGTTTGTCCTTCATTCTGGAAGAGGACCATGACATTGGGAAGGTGATACCATGACCTGCAAGTGAATTTGATTTTAAGTGAGGGAGTGCAAGGTCATCAGCCTCACTTTCTCCTTTGGGGCCATCTGGGTTCAGTGGTTAGATATAGATTAGGACAATTGGAGATGTCCCAGGATGACCTTTTCAAGCCAAGGTCTTTAGCTGGTCTCTGATTGAGCCAACTCCCATTCAGTGATTAAGGCTTCTTGAGAAAAGAGCCAGAGAATGGCTTCTTAAAAAAAAAAAATCTATCTGGGAGGGGAAGACCCTCAGGGTTTTTGGCCAAAAATGAAACAACTGCTATTTACATTCATTCTGAGCCCAAATAATGACCAAGTAGGGCTTGACCTGGGACTTCTTGTTGGCTAATCCATGAGAGCCAGAATGATTTGGCGTTTAGGCTGGTCTTGAAAAAAAAATTCAGAGATTAAAATTTACAAATGTACATTTCCTTTGGACCGAGCTTGGGAAAGTAAGGGTGTGATGCCCTATGTGGACCTGGAGGGAAAGAAAGAAAAACAAAGAAAGAAGAAACCGAAAAAGAAAGAAAGAGTTGCTTATTCCATTGAATAATGGACAGCCAGAAGATGAGTTTAGTAGATAACCTTAGTGAGTCAGCAACTTGTACTGGGTTCATTTTGGTTGGTCTAAAAAGAGAACAAAGATTTCAGTTGTATAGTGGTTACTAATAATTGGTCTAATACTTTTAGGACTAATCTATTTGCTTCTGTGTTAATATGATTGTTTATTCAGTATTATAGTTAAAACCCTTTTTGGGTGGGTTAGGGGTGGTGGGAATTCAATAGGAATTATGCATTTTTCATAATTCATGGTTGGAGAGGAATGTAGGTTTTGAGGCACAGAAAGCTTTCTAGCATGTCTTATTTCTCCCTTTCTGAATTTAAATTAGAACACTGGTTGAAAATATTGATTAGGGTAGATATCATGAGTGTGTCAGCATGTGAGTAGACTTAGTGCAAATATGAAAGATGAAATGTTTATCCACCTAAAGTGTGACATTTAAAAAATGGTGATGACTGTATCAGCTAGATATACCTTCTACATCTCATCAAAAAGTGAAAGGCTTTATTTTAAAATTGATACAGTGTATGTCCCTTCTCTTTATTTCAGTTAACTTTAAAGAAATCTAATGCTTTTATCCAAAGGCACAAATGTGTAGTCATTGTTAAAGGTTTTTTTTTTTTAGTAGAAAATGTAAAGTTATATGCATGTATATGCATGTACACACATAACTGTTTGTGATATTTAGCTTCCACTGTTACTTGAGTCTCTGTGAAGTCAAAATCTTGTCTAAACTTTTCATTTAGCTCAACACTCCAAGACTCCAACAATATATTTCCTTATCAGTATAGGTATTCCCTCCAGTGATATATAGTGACCCTTCCATGTCTCCCTAGGTTGTTCAGCCTTTGTTTTCTCAGTTCACCCACCAGAAGAAAGCTATCCAACATGCTCATGGCCTTCTTCATGTTATCTTTAGTTCATGAGGATACTAGCTATTCTTTTGTCTTGCTGACTTTCATGTCTTTGTTAATCATACAGTTCTTTGACATTCTTTACATGGCTTCTTTTGCGAAATTCTGTATTTGTAATGTGTTGCAACCTGCTTATATCCACTTGCACCTCCCTGTTGTCTCTCTTAACTGTGACAATGGAGAGAGTTTAAAAAGTGTTTTTCAGGATCAGCTGAGAGACTGGTAAAAGAGATGAGAACCCTTTTTAATAGTTTCTGTGGCCATCTAAATTACTTGAGAGTTATTTTAATTATAGTCATTATTGCATTGCCTGTAGAGTTTATTTGTAATGCTAGGCACAGATGAGATCCATGTTATAAGTGTGTGTGTGTGCGTGTGTGTGTGTAGAGAGAGATTGCGATCATTTGATTTCCCTCTCCTCCCTCAGTTGAAATCACAGAAGGGGCAGGTAACAAACAACTAGGTGTTAATATATTCAGCAAAGTATAAAAACATATCTGTTCCTTGTTGACCTCTTTACAAGGTGCGGGATAGAATTTAATAGCATCTGGCTCTTGGTTGGCCATGGACTGGCCATGCCCTTGGTGGCATTTAAAAAGCTAGCTTGCCAGCTGTGGACAGTTGAAGTAAGTGAGCTCAAGGGCTACGATCCCTAGCAGTCTAGGGGAGACCCAACTATGGAAAAAAACAACTTACTTTTTGAGAGGAGATCTTTGCCTATTCCTCTGTGCCTCTACCAGAGGGCCCCTGCCCCCAGTGTCCACCATGTCTGGCTACACAAGTTCCTGTGCATGTGGAGCCTACGTTGTCATCACTTATTATAACTGTGATCATTATTTTGAAGACATGTATATGCTTTTCTCTACTGTTGTGATTATAACTGTAGGAACTCTGTTTTTCATTATTGGACTAGTTGGATGCTACGCCACAATCTGAGAAAGCTGCTTTTCCACAAATGTGGACTTGCTGTATTTGTGGACGACCTGCTTTTGGTTTGTCTACACTTCCCTTTAATGTTGTATGTATTTTGGGGATTGTGTGCCCCAAGTTTGTGGAGAGAATGTTTTGCAGCTACTCTCTTACTTTATGATCTTAGTAAATGCCTTTTCTTTGATCTCATTGTGTTCACTGGCCAACTGTCATAGAGGTAAGTGCCCTGGTGGGGTCTGTCAGTTCTATGAGTGCAGACTTAGAGTACTCTGAGCCTGAGGAAGCTGTTCTCCTAGGGACTCAACTTGAAAACTACGATCAACTAGATTGGGGGTGGGATGGGATTAGGCCCAGAGGGGTTGCTACATAAATATTGTAACTTGAAGGCTACTTCAAGTAGCCTTGACTTCAAGTAAATTGTCTATTAGCACAGATGCTGAATCTAAACGCAAAAGGCAAATTCCCAAGTTGTTTGTTCTCTCTCCCTCCCCCCGCCCTTCTCTCTCTTTCTTTCTCTTTCTCTCTTTCCAGTTCCTCTATTAATAGTGGATTCCTTCTCCATTAATGATTAGTAGTAGGAAAGTGTCAGATTGGCTGAATATCATCAGCAAATGGAATAACATCAGTGGTAAGGAGGAAGGTTGCAGATGTCCTAGATCAGGGGTGAGGAACCTGTGGCCTCAGAGCCACATGTGGCCCCCTAGGGCCCTAAGTGAAGTGCTGCCCTTCGATGGAATCCAAACTTCACAGAACAAAAGGAAATTTTTGGATTCCATCAAAGAGCTGCATTTGAGGACCTAAAGGGACACGTGTGGCCTCGAGACTGCAGGTTCCTCACCCCTATCCTAGATGGTCTACCTCCCAGGAGATAGTTTACCAACCTCTCTTTTTAAGGATGCATGGACATCTGGATAAACTATAATCTCTATGTCTTACATACAACTCTTCCTTAATTTTTATAGCCAACGTGTTTTACAAGAAGTAGAATTTTATCTAAACACTATGTGAAAAGGCATACAGGTTTATTCTGTTACACTAGCTTTGAAGTTGGGCAGCTTTTTAAAAGGACACTACCTTGCCGATAACCTCAGGCTGAAGTTCCCTAAATAGTATCCTTCTTGCAAGGCTCAAGTAACATCTTATCTCATGTCCCCATTTTTTTTTTTTGCTTGACCAGTTTGCTCCCTCTTATCTTGCTTCAGATTCTTCTCACTAGGCTTGTCATGCCAAGTCTAAAGCAAGGATCTCTTCCTTCAATAGATAAGAGCATTCCACACCATAGAAGACTGTATCTGTGTTTGTCTGGATGTTCCATTCAACTTCAATGGAGACACTGAGATTTATGGTCTCTGTGTACCCAGGGAGCAGTCTTATCTACAGGGAAGAGCTTTTGTTGTGATATATCTTTGTAACTCCCTTTTAAAATTCTTTCTAGTGTTTGGCAGAAATGAGATTTGCAGTAATTCTGTCTGCTGCTGGAAGGTTTCTCCTATCTTAGTGTTCTTGGCTGGCAGCCTGCTAACCTATAAGTCCCAACAAATGGAGAAGCTGAGACATAGTAACCTGTTTCTCGGCATGGCCATTGAGAACAAAATCCCCCTCGGTTAACTTAGTTATGGGGTTTACAAAAATTTTGGAAGAAAAAATATTATCAGTGGTGAAACTTGGTAGGAATAAAAGTATATATGAACCAAAATGTATTCCCCAAGTTTCTATTCTTGGTACAGTGGAAAGAACATTGACTCTTGAGACAGTCCATATCCCACCCCTAACACTTATCTGTGTAAGCTGGGGCAAGTTATTTGATTTTACACCTTGGTTTCTTTCTCTATTAAATGACAGGATTGTACTAAATGGTCCCTAAGCCTTAAGTCTATGATGTTATGACCCATCATATTTTTTAGCTATCTAGCCTTACTAGCCACTGTCAGAATATATGCGTGAAGAGAAATCGACAGACCAACTTATTAGCATCAGTTGGTTTTGTATATATTTGTGTTATTTGGTATGTATGTATGTGTGTGCGTGTGCGTGCCTGTGTGTGTGTGTAGACACACACATATATACAGGTTGAGCTGTGCTAGACTAAATGCTACAGGCGCTTACATAGTTTTGATAAGCCCTGTCCTCAAGAAATTTACAATTTACTATGTATTTATAAATTAAAATTTGCAAATTACTACAATTTACTATGTTCTTGGAAAGCATAGAAGTAGTTACTACTGATCATAATTATTTATCCCTGAAGGCAACCCAGTTTATGGATGAAGTGTATTTTTTCCCTTAAAAATTATTGTAAACTTGACAAACATCAATAAAAATTCACATTTCCATATTCAGAGGGGAAGTTTGTTGTTTAAGAGGTTGACTGACCAGACTTTAAAAGCGTATTACTGAGCTGAAATGAGGTTAGATCAAGAACAATGATCAAATAACTCAGTTGTATCCTGTGGCAGAAGCAGAAACAGGCAAAGATGAAAGCAGATACAATCCTTTTTATTTTTTGGGTCGGCATCTGTGATTTCATTAGTTTGGGGAACTTTGAGGAAAGTCTGCACCTGTGCAGATAGTAATGCATAGAATTATAGGAATAGAGCTGGAGGGGACCTTAGGAAGAACTCCAGTTTATCTGTAACTTAGCCATAGTCAGGGCATTGAAAGGTTGTGACTTGCCGATGATCATATAGCTAATATGTGACTGAGACAGGATTTGATCCCAGTTCTTCTTGTTTTGTAGGTAGGTCCTCTATACTTGATATTATGTGTCTTTCACTGAGTGTGATTATGGCTTTTTAATGTCAAATTAGGAACCAGTGATTAGGATATTCATAGTTCCATATGCATACACACATACATGTACGTGTGCTTATGTGTATATATGTATGTATTGTGTTGCATGATTGTATGTATCTGTCTTGTTCAGAGGGCTCAGCATTTCCAACCTTGTACATAAAACCACAGATTATAAAACCCACCTTATACCCCTTACGAGTAATAGGCATATAGGAAAAGTTCAAACTGAAGTACCCAAATAGGGAGTTATTGAGGTAGAAGATACAAGTGGGGCCATGTGAACTTGTTTTAGGTAACTTAAACCATTAGCTCATTTTACAGAACTTGAAACCACAAAATTAAGAAATTTTCTTGAGTAAATTGTGACTATTAGATATTAATGACAGACCAAAGGGGTTGGGGGAACAAAATCTGGAAACCAGGTGTGTATATATATATATATATATAATATATATATATATACACACACACATATATATATACATACATATATACACACACACACACACACACACACACACACATATATATATATATATGTACACACACACACATATACATATATCTGGAAGACAGGAAAGTATTGTAAGTAGTTGAAAAATTCTTAAAGATGCTGTAAAATATTTCTGCTAGCTGTAGTACCACATGCCTGGCATGCCGCAGAACTGGCTACCACCTTAACCCTTTTCAGGCAGGAGTACCAAGTATGGCGATGGGCAGAATATTGATTTTTTTGTGGGAATTTTATTATGGAAGACAATTTTTTCTATAGAAATTTAATTTTAACCACTTTGCTGTTTTGTAAAGTGAGGGAAGCCTGCTGTAATATTCAGTGATACCATTTCCATCTTAATCCTAATATCTCCTTACAGTTGTTGAAAACACTTGATTTTTTGGTCTCATCTAGCTTCATTCGTTCAATAAACATTTTTTTGAGTGAATGTGGTGAAGATATTCTAGTAGAGATCTGAGGAAAAGAAATATTTGTTTGAAGGAAAAGGCATTCAGGTCTTCCAAGGGAGAAAGGAGAACAATTAAATAGCCACCACTACTTTTCCCCCCACTACTCCATGGATGCCAGTTGACACACTACAGGAGTCAGAATCCAAGAACCCTGGGAATTGCCCCACCCTTCCAACCCCAGACCACTGACCCTGTTTGCAGTCCAGCACTGCAGCTATCATGTAGAGAACCAACTCTTGTGAATTCCTGGTCCTGAAACAAAATTCCTTGCTTTCAGAGTCCTCAGAATTGTCACATGGTTCAACATCAAAAAAAGATACGGTTTTATTAATGGAAATAAAATTAAGATTCATTACTATCCCTTTTGCGTGTTGCAACCTAATGACTACTGGGCTTTTGGAGCCAACTCAGAGCTGAGACCTATCTGTCTTTTCTCCCCCATTAGGATGTCAGTTTCTTGAGAGCAGGGACTATGTTGTTTTTCTCTTGATATCCCCGTGCATAGCATAGTAAGCACGTGGTAAGGGGATAGCATAGTAAGCACTTAATAAATGCTTATTCATCAATCTAAAAAAATCCTTTGTAGCTTGCCCTAGTCTAATTGCTGTCAGTAATACTAAAAGCTGCTGTGATTCACTCTTTATTGGGCACAAATGTTCTTCCCCCATCTCCTATTATAATCAATAAAATTTATTAAATGCCTACTATGTGCCAGATACCATGCTAAGTGTGGAGGATAAAAAAAAAGGGGGGCAAAAGACAGTCCCTGTCCTCGAGGAATTTACAATACAGTGAAGGAGACCACATGCAAACTAATATGTACAAAGCAAGCTATATACAGGATAAATAGGAAATAATTAATAAAGGAAAGGCATTGGAATTAGGAGGGGTTGGGGAAGGTTTCCAGTGGAAGGTGGGGTTTCAGTTGGGACTTAAAGGAAGCCATGAAGGGCTGAAGTTGAGGGAGAGCATTCCAGGCTTGGAGGACAAATAGAGAAAATGCCTAGAACATTGACTGTAGTTAGAGAATCTATGTTCAGATCCAGATTTTACTGTTCTGTATCCTGTATGGCTGTGGGCACTTGCTTAACCTACCTAGGCCTTACTTCCTCATCTGCAAAATGGGATTGGATGAGATAATCTCTGTGGTTCCTTTCAGCCCTAACTCCTACTTAAGTACATTCTATGGTATGGAGATCTATCATCTAACTGGGATAAAGGAAATAGATATTTTTGATACTGTGATAACTTTGATATATGTCATGCTGTGTTTAATTTGGAAGTATGGATGTGTATGTATATGTGTAAGTGTATGTACATTTGTATGTGTATTTTTAGGTGTATGTTCTGGAAGAAGACGTTCACTTTCAAACCTTCAAACACCTGTATTTCTGTTTCTGAGCTAATGTTGGTTTGGCACTGTTTTGTTTTCAAAACTAATCTTTCATTTTAGGAAAGTAGCTCTCTCATAGTATTGGTCGGAATTATCTGGAGATCTTGAACTATTTCTTTCAGATTCTTTTGTCAGAGGATTTGCCTGGGGTGGCGGGGCAGGGGGGGTGTTTTGACCCCTAGTTAATGTTACTTGATCTAAGTTCTGAGTTCTCTTCTCCCAGCAAAGCCAACGAAGGCATCTTGTGTAGTTTCCCGGAAATGAGAAGTTTATGAGAAAAAATTAAATTCAGGGGTTGATTTGGCTGCATCTCAGGATTTTAAATGAGAAGAAACCAACGAAATGACAGCTAAATGTTTCTATTTATATGTTTTTTGAAGTGATGAATTTTCATTGATTTTTCTCTGGCTCTATCTCTGCTGTTTCTTACTGTGCACAAACAAATGTTGAATGAGCATTTTATAGTCTTTAAAAGGAGTACCATGTGGGATGCGACAGCCTGTCATGCATTTTCTTTTAATACTGTGTTTCTTGGGGGTGGGGGGTGATGCATGCTTTTTAAAGCAAAAGAGTCCAAAAACCCTGTCCTCAATTGATCTCAAAGTTTATTTTACCAATAATCTTAAAAATAGTCCAGAACTAAAACATCACTGATCTATAAACATATTTTACCAAGGCCTGTGCTTCATTTCCTTAAATCATACTTAAGTGAGAAGGTATTGTAAATAAAGAGGTCAATTAAATTCGGCCAATATTTACCATACAACTTGACCAAAAAAACTCCAGGCGCTACCTTCAAGGAAATTACATGCTATCCTTCAATTAAGCAATTAACAAGCGTTTATTAAGGACTTGCTTAGGATGTGCCAGACATTGTACTAAGTGCTGGGGATACAAATGCTAAATCAAGACAATTATTGCCTTCATGGTACAGTGATTTAAAGTGAGTGAACTCGAGTTCCCTCTTGAAGGAGGTTGCTCTTGATCTGAGCCTTGAAGGGCATTCAATGGGATTTCAACAAGTGGAGAAGGGGACGTAGAGTTCACAAGATATGTGGAGGAAGAAAATAAAATGTTGTCTGGGGGAGAAGCAAGTAGGCCAATTTGGTTGGAGCGTAGAATGTATGAGAAGAAGTAGTGTAATCAACCTAGAAAAATAGGCTGGAGCCAGATTGTGAGAGGTTTTGCCAGTTAAAGGAGTTGACATTTTATCCTAGTAGCTATAGAGTCACTTGAGTTTTTTGAGCAAGGAAGTGACATGGTCAGACCTCCTGCTTTAGAAATTTGAATTTGGAAGCTATGTGGAGCATGGATTGGAGAAGGAACCCAATTTGGAGCCCATTGCAATAGTTTAGGCAAGAGGAGAGAAGGGAGGGTCTAAAGTAGGCATGCTGTGAATGGAGAAAAGGGGGAAGAAGTAAGAGATCTTGAGAAGGTTGACTTTATAAGACTTACCAACAAATTGAATATGGGGAATGCTTAAAAGTAAGAAGTTGAGGATGATACTGAGGTTGTAGTCCTAGGTCACTAGAAGAATAGTGGTACCCAGGAGAGAAAGAGGGAAACTAGGAGGAGTGAATTTAAGGGCCAGTACAAGGAAGTTGGTTTTGAACATGGAGCATTTTGAGCACCCAGTTGGAGATATGGAACTGGAGCACAAGAGAAGGTCTATGCCTGAATATGTAGAGTTGGTAGACATCTGTTTAAAGATGATAGTAGAATCTATGGGAACTGATGAGATCATAAAGAGTTCAAGAAGGAAAAGAGAGAGCCTAGACAAGAGCATTAGTTGGAAATCCATTGAATAGAGTGTATCTACCAATTAACAATGTTAAACACTTCAGAAAGGTCAAGGTACAAGAGCACTGGGAAAAGCTCATTGGATTGAGTATTAAAGAGATAGATTGTTGGTGACCCTGGAGCAAGCAGTTTCACCTGAGTGGTGGGGAAACCAGATTGCAAAGAGTTGAAAAGGTAATGACAGATCAGAAAGTGGAAGCAGTTATTGTAGATAGCTCAAGTTTTTTTTATTGATGTCTTTTGCTTTTATGTCACATTCATTTCCAAATGCCTCCTCCATCCCATCAAGCCTTCTTCTCTTCTAACAAAGATTTTTTTATAGAAACAAAGTTTAGCAAAACGAAACCGACTCAATGGTTGTTTCTGATAGCATAAGCAACATACCACACCAACAGTCCTTCACCTCTTCAAAATAAGGTACATTTTCTTTATCTTTTTTAAAATTATGAACTAGAAAATCAACAACAAACATAAACATTTTCATATACAAAGGAGACCAGAAAGGAGGATTGGTTGCATATGAAACAATTAAATCTATTTTATAAGACAGGTTCAATATATATTTTTATATATATATATACACATACACACACACATACACGTATATACATCTGTATACACACATATACATTCACACATATGTGTATATATGGATGTGTATTTAACATATTACAATCATTGTCCTGTTTGTATGTTACTCCTCTGAACTTCTGTTCTCTTCTGTGTAATTTAAAATGTTTAATTGCCATTTTTTCTATAATTTTTTTTTCTTCACTGTCACTACCCCTCTCAATTTTCTCCCTTTCCCCCAAATTAAAAAACCTGCCATTATAACAAAGTATAATGAAGGAAAATGAATTTATATTGTATTGGCTATATGTTATGTCTCATTCTACATCTATAGTCTGTCACCCTTCAATGGAAGGCATGCTTCGTCATCAGTCTTTTAGAATAGTGATAGATCACTGCATTGATCAGCTCTAAAGTCTTTCATTTCCCTTTACAGTGTTGTAGTTATTGTGTGTGTATATGTATATGTATATATATAATATTTATCCTAGTTCTGTTCACCCCACTCTGTTATCAGTTCATATAAGCCTTTGGGAGGTGCCATTTTCTCATCTCTTCTTTGGAGCCAAGCTTGATCATTATAATTATAGAGTATTCAATTTCATTTTATTATTGTTTTTATTTACATTGTTATGGTCTTTGTGTGGATTGCTTTTCTGGTTTTGTTTACTTCACTCTGTATCAATTCATAAAAGTCTTTGTTTTCTGAATTCCTTCTGTTCATCATTTCATATGGTCCAGTAATATTCTTCACATCCAAATACTACAATTTGTTTAGCCATTCTCAATTTAACATGTGTACTGGGGGTTTCATGTATGTGAAAAAGAGTTCTTCTATCCCTTCTTCCCTCCAAGAAAGACTATTGGCAGGCCTTTTTTTTTTTTTTTTTGGTAAAAATGGAGGAGGAAAGTAAGTGAGAGACAAGCATGAAAACTACTGACCAATTAATTTTCTTCCCGGTTGTCTAAACTTTTGCAGGTTTAAATAAGAAACCAATGGGGAAGTCAGTAGAATTAGTCTGAGTAGGATAGGAGCTCTTTGATTTGAGAATTATTTTTGGACCAAATAAACTTGTGGAAAGTGTATGATCAGAATTAATGCCAATGATTCATAGTTAATATAACCCATTTTTGTGATAAAAGAGGCTTTTGTATAAACCAGGAGATAGGATGAAAAGGCAGCTTATTGTAGTGCAAAAGGTACTGGACCTTTTTGGACCTGGCTTTGAGACCTGGCTCTGCTAACTTATTAGCTGTGTGGTTTTGGACAAATTGGTCTGTCTTTCTGGACTGAAGCTTCCTTAGCTGTAAAATGATGGGACTAGATGATCTCTAAGGTCCCTACCAGCTCTACCAGTATGATTTCTAAGTAGAATTAGAAATTTCTTGACATTTTGAGGCATCAAGAGGAGGATGGGTGGAAAGATGTCATACTCTGTGGCAGTGGTTCTCAAAATGTGATCCAGATACTCCTGGGAGTCTCTAAGACCGTTTCAGAGGGTTCGTAAGGTCAAACTATTGTCGTAATAATACTAAAACATCTTAATTTCTAATATGGTAACTAAATAGACCTAACCCCATAAAAACAATATCTCTTTGGGTAGGGGTCTTGGTTATCAATAATTTTTAAGAGAATAAAGGGGTCCTGAGATTCAAAAGTTTGAGAACCTCTACTGCAGGGAATTAGTTTACAAACACTAATGTGCATAGTAATCAAAATGTTCAAAATATTTTCCCTTTTTAAAAGTAACATTGACTCTAAAGGGAGAACCAAAAAATGTAAATGGATCTCCAAGGATTCTGTGTTGTTTGGAGATTAATAATAATAGTTAGAGTTTAAATAGTGCTTTAAGGCTTCACAACAACCCTTTCTGGTAGGTAGCTATTATTGTCCCCACATTAGAGAGGAAAAAGCAGAGGCTGAGAGAGGTAAAATGACTTACCCAAGGTTACACCTAGGGGCAACTAGGTGGTATGTGGGATAGAGCACTAGGTTTGGAATCAGAAAGACTCATCTTGTTGAGTTCAAATCCAGCCTCAGATACTTAATGGCAGTGTGACCCTGGGCAAGTCACTGTTTGTCACAGTTTTCTCATTTATTTGTAAAATGACCTGGGGAAGGAAATGCACTGTGCTAGTATCTTTGCAGGAAATCCCCAGATGGAATCATGAAGAGTTGGAGTTGGACATGATTGAAACTCAGCCACAACAATAAAGGTTACACAGCTGGTGTCTGAGGCAGAATTTAAACTCAGATCTTTTAGACTGCCATGTTTAACATAACGGACAGAATGTCCCTTGCATCACTTAGATGGTATAGACAGTTCACCTGTTATCAGTTTGTATTAGAGGCCTGGCCATTAGTAGTAGTAGTAGTCAAGTGTCCTGTCTTCTAATAGCACCTAAGCACACCAAGTAACTTAGAGAATAAGAGAAGGCAACTTGTTTGATGTTTGAAGCAAGGTTAATATGGATCTCTAACTGATGATGGTTCAATTCCTGTCTCTGTGTTTGAAATATTTTATCAGTTAAATGTTTGTTGAGCTTTCCAAGGCTGAGCAAACAGTCTGAGCTTTGTGAAATAATTAAAGGCTTAGGCATTCACTTCCAAGGACCTATAATTTGAGATGGATAACTTTGCAGTAGAAGGAGATGGGCACATTCTTTACCAAGTTCTACTCTACACCAATCCTGAAGGTGGGATTTTAAAGGATGTAAAGCTTTCTCTGAATATTAGCTGTTAATTCTATAGCAATCAATATAGAAGACGTTTGAATGGAAGCTAAATTATTGTAAAAGAGAGGTAGTTGTAGCATAGCAGAAACTTCCATATGAATCCCTACTGCTCTTCATTAGCTGAGTGACTAATGGAAAGTCATTAGTATACTCTGGGTTTCTTTCCTTATTTGTAAAATGAAAGGGTTAGATAATTCCCTAAGGTTTATTGCTGCTCTAGCATTCTGTTGTACTTTTTATATGCTGTCCTTGGTAAACAACAAGTGAATTGATACATTATTTGAGGAGCTAAACTTTGTTAATACAGGGTGTCCAAAAAGCTTAAAACTGCAGTGACTTTTAGGACACCCTGTATTTCTGTTATCACTCAGAATGAAACTAGAACATATGAAGAAGTCATAACTAAATAGGATAGTTCATAGGGTTTCTTCAGTGTGGCAAAAAAAGGAATTGGTAGAACCAATTGCATTCTGTGCCCTAAGTTGTCATCTCATGATATACTTGGTCACATTACCTTATAGTACTCTCAAAGGGCATAAACAATATGAGATTTGCAATGTTTACATTACATTCCGTAGTACTCTTAAAGGGCATAAACAATATAAGATATTAATAAAGATAATTTCAGCTTATGCATAACATTTGTCAGTGTTGAGGAAGTAGAGAAATTGTGTGGAAACTTGGCAACATCCTTCAAATTAGATCAGCCTATATCCTGATACTTTATGAGTTTAGTGGGAAGGAGGGCATGGCAAGATGGCAAAAACTATATTGGGGAATATGGTTTGGGATCAGGAAATGAAGGAGTCAAAAGTTTATAGATTACTCCGAATCTTTATGCCTCATAATAACATCATGAATGTTTTATTCATTATGAGATTTGGAATGTTGGAGATGATGAGCAATTGAACATTTCAAATGTTCAAATAGATCTGTCATCTCAACTTAGACACTCCTTCTAATCCAAATAGCAACCCAATGCTTGTCCATCTTGTGTAACTCTTATCTGTATCCTTTCATTTTCATATCCTTTCATAAATTTGCCATAGCAGCAGGTCTACCCTAAATTCTGGAGGCTACTTTATTTCTCTTTACATCAAAAGGATAACTTTGGAGGATTCTGATTGTACAAAAGATCATCCTTTCATCCTCATTGTATGATCTGCCATCTTTCCTATTATACAATCACTTGATGATGTCTTTTACTGTTTTATTTGAGTTCCTCATTAGCTCCGTTACAGCCTGCATACACCCACTGTATGCCTTGCTGTTGCCCTCTGTGTGATAATCATTTTAAATTCTTCAAATGAGTTGTATTCTGTATCTTACTACTATGTAAGTCAAACCATTAGAATGTTGGTATTGAAAAGATGGACTTTTGCTTTCAAAAGAAGCTTTGTGTCATCAAAAGGATCTTGTTTTTTCCTGAAGACAAATCTTTCCTACTTTCTTCCTCTTGGTAAACTCTGGGCCCAGCTCATCATCAGGCCATTAAATGATGCATGTTGTAATTTGGGCAATAGATATTTTTTGTCTACTTGGACTTTCTAGTTTATGTGGTCAGGACAAACTCTTTTGAGTAATATCAGTTCCCTTCTAGGAGGCCCTGTAATATTCTGGGGTTTTTAATGCAGTTGACATAGGGTCATCCACAAGCAAGAGAAGCAATAGAATCCCCTCATCCACAGGTGATTCCATTTCGACTTGGACCCATCTTGGACCTGGATCTCTTCCATCTCAATGGTGAACACTTTTGGGAAGCCTATACTTTTCTTTTTTGTGCCTTGCCTGATGCTTATGATCAGAGGGTCACCAACTAGAGTTATTTCTGTTGTTAAATCTTTTGAGGAATTTTGAATGATTTTAATGTCTAGATAAGACATCTTGTTTAAAAAAAAACCCTGTAATTCAATTCAATAAATATTTATTGAGTGCCTCCTGTGTGCTAACACAGTCGAGTGTGCTAGCACTAAGGATACAAATAAGAAAAAGAAAGATAGTTCCTGCCTTCAGGGAGCTTAAAATCTAATGGGGGAGGATAACACACAAAAGGCAGCTTAAAGGGAAGGGTGAAGAGCATCAGGAATTACTGGGCATGGGGGCACCTTAATCCATGGAATTGTGGAAGGTATTGACTATCCAAGGCAGAATTAGCTGTGTGGTGATGAGTTTAGAAGAGCTTAGTTTATCCTGAGTAGGGCATCTTTTTTCTTGGAGTTGAAACCAAGCAGAGCTACAGATGGGAAGTGGAGGCAGCATTTGTTTTAGTGAATTAAATGCTTTTTTCATAAATAAAAAGCACAGTGGGATCTTATATTCTTTTTATTTTTTTTAGTCAGTTTTGAAATGGTAAAGATGTGATACATTATTGAATATTGCTTGAGAAGGGCTGTTTATTTATTATTAATATACTTATCAAAGATGCCTCCAGCTGGTATATTGATGTCTTAAATAAAAGTTTTGTGTGAATGGGAAAGTAGTTACACAGGTTTGTAACTACTGATATTTTCTCAGTTTTTTTTTGTATTGATGAGGGTCAAGTTTTTTGTTTTTTTTTCTTTTGCATGCTTTTGGTATCTTCCCCTCTATCAGATATTTTGCATCCCTCAGGACTTTTCCAATTTTGTTTCATCCAACATGGATCTCCTCTATGTATGTACTTTGTTCAATCTGGCCTCTCTTATCTTTTTTCCTTTCAGTGCCATTTCTATTTCCTCTATAAGCATACCTGGGATTGATTGGCATCCAAGTGTGGTGGTTTCACTGTCCTTGATGGAGAAAACAATTTATGATGTTTTTTTCTTACAATTCTTTTCCATTTTTCTTTTTACTGTCCTCCTGTTTTTGTCCTTAAATGGCCTTGGGATAATTTTATTTAGTTGGATTTTCAGCAACGCTTTTTAAAAGCTGATTTTACCCTCCACTTTTTTTCTCTACTTTATGAGACAATAATGCTCATTTCATCTTCCCTCTCTGTAGGATTTTATAAATAATTAATTACTGGCAGATATTTCTTTTTTGCTTGGTACATATGAGGTTGGCCAAGGGACTTTGTGGGCTCCTGGTTTCCTTATTGTGGCAATTGATTTACATTGGTTAAACAATTGCAGAGTTGTTATAATCAGTGTTGATGTCATTTCTGTTTTTTACTTCCTATTTTTTGTTAATTTCAAGAGTTGTTTCAGCTTTATGTCACATCTTTTCTCAATATTCTTTCTTACTTTTTATTAATTCTGATCTTAGCTCTGAGAAGTTTATGTTCATTGGCAGTTGATTGAGAGCTAGGTGCCATATTGATAATAAATCTTTCCTATTCGTTAAAATGTAATCTGCTTTGTTTTTATGTTGTTTGGTGCTTATTATGTCCTATCAGTTCTTTTTTCAAAGAAAGCTGTCTGAAATAAAGGAGTGAACCTTAATTTTGTTGTATAATTCTTTGGTCTCTTTCAATTATCCTTCCTGAAACATGCTTTAATAATGTATTTTGCTCCATCCTTACCCTTTCCCACTTCTGTGTTTTGCCCAGTCCTTACCCTTTCCCATTCATTCTTTGAAATCACCAACTATCAGTGCGTAATTTGAATTTTTGGACATGACAACCAATAAAACAAAGAAAAATACAAAATTATCCTCAATCCTATGTGACCCCTTCTCCTTTTGCAGTGATATTGGAAGAGTGGCTGATTTCTGTTGTTGGTGTCATGCTTTTGAAGGCTTTCCAGCATTGAACAAGCTTTCAGAGCTTCCCCTCTGCTTGCATAGCCTTGAGAACCCAAAGACAATACCACACCATGGTAGGCATTAGAGAAGCACTATGTTTTGGCAGGAACTATATTTCCCAATTTAACCCCGTTTTCCCCCCTCCTACTGAGGCATCACTTCTAATAAAGAATATAAATAAAATTGGGGGAAAAACAGTTCAGCAAACCTAAACACATCAATGAATTCTGATATTATGTTTGTTTGCATCGTATATTTCACATTCATTGTATCCTATTTCTTCCAAGAAGGAAAAGTATTAAATTGAATTAAATAGGAATCTCTTCTTTAGGTCCAACCTTCATTATTATAATTTTATAGCATTCGGATTCTACTATTTTATTGTGGTTGGTTTTTTCTTCTATTTACCTTGTTGTAGTTATTGTGTATATTGTTTCATGGTATTGCTCTCTTCTACTCTGCTTTTTATCTCATATGTACCAATTTATGTATGTTTTCTTCCTTACTAGAATGTAAGCTCCTCGAGGTCAGAGGGTGTATTTTCTTTTTATCTATATCCACAGTACTTCACATAGTATATGGCACATAAGTAAGCACTTAGAATGCTTGTTTATTATTTACTTCACTTTATTTCACTTTATATGTCTTCCTTTGTTTTTCTGCATTAATCCTGTTTATAGTTTTGTATAGTGCAGTAATATTCCATTACATTCATGTACAGCAACTTATTTAGCTATTTCCTGGTCAGTGAGAATGTATTTTACTTTCTTTGCTACTACAAAACGTCTTGCTATTAATATTTTGATGTACATGAGACTCTTCCCTTTTTATCATTGACTTCCTTGGCATATATGCCTAATAGTGGTATCTCTAGATCAAAAGATATGGGCATTATAGCCACTTTCTTAGTATCATTCAATAGTGACTGGACCATTCACAGCTCTGCCTACACTGCAGGGAAAAAGTATGGTTGCAAGAAAGTAGTGCTTAGAAAAAGAGGAAAATACAAGTTTAACAGTTATAACTTTATTTAAATGTGAATGGATTTAAAAAACTAGTAAAATGAGTGACAGAAAGAGTAAGAAAACAAATTCCAGCAATCTGTTATTTACAAAAAACATATCTAAAAAATAGACACATATTAAATTAAAATGAGAGATTCCAAGAAAATATACTGTTTACTATGTGAATGCAAAAAAGAAGTTGCAATCATATCAGACAAAACAAAAATAAAATTCACAGTATCAGTATTTCTGATTTTTGCAATTATCTTTGTGCATAGTATGTTGTCAATTTTTGCAAAATTTCCATGTAGTGTTAACAAACATATATTTAGAAGCTGGTAAAAGGCTTTTAGCTCTAGTTTCTCATTCATTTGTTCAATTTTATATTTTCCCTTTTGTTTATCTTTGCCAGATTTATGTAAAACTGAGAGAGGGACATTAATATCTCTTGCCACTATTGAATTACTGTATTTGTTGATTTCAATTCAATTAATTTTTTCATTGTGGACTTAGATACTGAAGCATTTAGAGCATATAAGTCTAATATAAGTCAATATTAGATCTTGGTTTGTTGTTTGTTTTCTCTCAGCATAATGTTATTTCTTTGTTTATCTCTCTGTGTTTTGAATGTTTTTCCTCCTTTTTCTGATAGCATGATTATAACACCTGCTTTTTTGGTTTTCATTTTGATTCATAGTAAGTTTTGTTCCAGCCCCTCATCTTTATTCTTTGTCTTTGTTTTCTTAGGCTTGTTTCTTATATGGAACAGACTGTAGATTTTTACTTTCTTATCCACTCCGTCACTTTTTTCATTTTATTGGATTGTTTAATCCATTCATATTGAAAGTTATAAGGGGCTTCTATTTTCCTCCATTTGTCTCCATTATTGTTTTTCTAAATTAGGATTTTTTCCTCTTCTCTATAAAGGTAAAAGACTTTTGTCTATAGATAGAAATAAAAAATGAAAATTCATGCTTAAAGGAACCATAAAGGAACCAATATTAATATGAAACATATGTGCCAAATGTAAGTGCATCTAAATTCATAAGAGAAGAGTTAACTTAATTTCAAAAAGATATAGATAGTAACACAATAATAGGAGATTTTCAAGTTCTTTTCTTGGAAATGGATAAATCTAAGAAAGATATAAAAAAGGAAAATATAGAACTGAACAAACGGTTGGCGGCAAATTTAGAGCTGAAAGACTTATGTTGTTTTCTAAATGGGAACATTTAAAGGATATGCATATATGTGGAGATATATATTCAGATAATTATACATACACATTTGTTTATCATGTGGTACTTTTACAAAAATAGACTACAAGCTAGGATATAGAGAAATTATAAATAGGTGTAAAAAGTGAGAAATATTAAACATCTTTTACAGCCTAAAGCACAGAAAAAATTGTAATTGATGCAGGGAGCACAAGCAAAAGATACAAACTTTAATGAAGACTTAATAAAGATGTACTATGTAATTAGTGGCTCAGAGAATAAATCATAGAAACAATGATTGTGAAAGAGAATAGGAATGATAAGATAACACATTAACATTTCTGAAATGTAGTTTAAAAAGTCTTCAAAGGAAAAAAATATCCTTAAGAACATGCATAAAAATTAGAAAAAGAGAATTACTTAGTGGAATATGTAATTTAAAACTTAGAATAAACCTGAAATAAGTACAAAAGAGGAAATTTTATAAATTAAAAACATAGATAAATTACAAAACAATAGGCCTACTAAACCAAACTAAAAGCTGGTTCCTTTGAAAAGGCTACCAAAATTGCTAAGCCTTTATCTTAACCTGATTAAAAAGAAGAGGGAAGAAAATGGAATTAAGAAAATATAAATGATTAAGGTGAAATCACAATGGAGCTGGTATTTGACTCAAGAAAACTGATTCTAAATCTAGCCTTTTCTTTTCCCCCTATAGTACTCCTTCAAAGATCACTATGGTGACTCAAAGTCATATCTACCAGTTCTTTCATTACCCAGTTCTTCTTGGCCTAGTTGACTTTAATTTATTAAAGGTACAAATTTTATTTTCTTACACTCTTTCTATTTATCTTCAGTATCTATTATCCACTTAAACTTTTTTTGTATGTGTTTTCCAATACAAAGATCATTTATTTGGCAGAGAAAGCCAAAGCAAATCTGAGGTGACCAGCTATCCCTTCTCCCTTTTGGCTGTTACCACCTATTTTGATTAAGCAATGATGTCATCCCTTTGATCATTCTCTTGTTCCCAAAATAGACTTTAAAAACACACTCATTTTTTTCTTTCTAATTTTTAGCACTTGATGTCATCACATCTATGCCATCGATTTGTATTCATCTTCCATACCTACCCTTGCCTTTATCCTAAACTCCTTAAATGAAGGGACTGTTAGTGTTGTATTTTTTTCATATTGTTGGTCTTTATATTCCTAGTTAACTCTTAAAGTTCTTCCTACCTTGTAGGTACTTGTTAAGTACCCACTTGTAAGTACTTAATATTGGTGGCTACGAAGTCAGTTAAATTACCTAACTTAAGTCAGAAGATGCTGAGCTATGATGGATCTATCTAGAATATAGCTAACATGTTCACTGCTTCTCTGCAAGTTTTTCTCTGTGTTTTCATGTTTTCTTTTTTGAGAGTTTCCCATTCTTCCTTGGCTAACTTTCTCTGGATAATTTTAAGCAATGACATCTACTGCTTACCCTCTCTCAAACATTTGAAATCTGCCTTGTAAAATTCTGCCTTCTTTTCCGTTCTGCCACAAATTCTCAAGTGGATTGGTTATTTTCCCTCTCCCCACTCAGACTCTTATGACTCTTGCCTGAGAAATTGGTTCTCTTTAGTAAAAATCAGATCCAGAATAGAATGCCTCTTGTTCATTCTTCCATCCTTTGAAGGTTTGAATTATCATTCAAGTAAGTCAAGAAATTACTAGCTGTTTTGCATTTGTGAAACAGGAGGGAGGGAGGGGGAGGACTAGAGGGAGGGATGGTAAATTAGAGAGAGAGAGAGAGAGAGAGAGAGAGAGAGAGAGAGACAGAGAGAGAGACAGAGAGAGAGACAGACACACACACAGACAGGCTTATGAGCTGTTTCCTCAACTCCCAATCTTTTTGTGTCTCGGTAATTTGTAGCTTTGTTATTTTCAGTTATGTAGTACTCTTCATGATCCCATTTGGAGTGTTCCTGGCAAAGGTAGTGGAGTGGTTTGCCATTTTCTTTTCCAGATCAGGAAACTCAGGCAAACAGGACTAAATGACTTGCCCAAGGTCACATAGAAAGTGTCTGAGACCAGATTTGAACTCAGGAAGGTTGATCTTCCTGACTTCGGGCTCAGAATTCTATCCACAGTGCCACCTAGCTGTCCCAATTTGTAGCGTTGTCATACAGTATACCTTCAATTTTTTTCCTTTGTCGATCTTCAAAATACTTTATGCCCTGCTCCCCCAACTACCCTCCTGCTATTATATTTCTTTATCTCTATATCTTCTTAATATGCAAGCTGCGGTGGTATTAAGGCAGTTTCCCCTTTGCCTATTAGCATCCTTTTGAATGAGGACCCTTATACTGTATTCTAGTTATAGATCATCTTATACCAAGGCTTATTGGTAACCTGCTTGAAAAACAAATTGAAGATTTGAAGATTCTTTTTGTACGGTATCTCTCCCACACATGTTAAAAATCTCACAAAATATCTGACAGATACAAACATATGAATAACTTTGCACAGTCTTTTGCAAGGCGTCAAGTAGGGAGATGTATGACTTCAATGGTGCCGTGGAAAGATGTCTTGTGTGGAGTCCAAAGAGGACAGATTCCCGTTGTGCTAACTGTGTCCAGTATGTTTGAAAAAACAAACAAACACATTTCCTGGATTGTGGCATACATTTAAATGGGTCAGTCATTGAGTTGTTCTTTCAATTCATCTAAATCTGATAGATGGATTGTGTGTTGGGTCAGAACTGAACAGGAGGAGAAAAGCTATGTGGATTACATCTGAGAAAATGAGCAGCACTTTCATTTAGCAACTCACTGTTGCAAAAACAGGCCTTTTTACTAGTATCACCCCAGTGCAAAGCTGTTCACTATTGCAAAAACATTTTTTTTTTCTATTTTTTTTTTTCCTTTATTTATTTTTAGTTTACCACACACGGTTCTACATAGTTTTGAGTTCCAGTTTTTCTCCCCTCCCTCCCCCCTCCCTCCCCAAGACGGCATGAAGTCTCATATAACTGTCATGTATAACTTCGCATTGAATTAATTTATGCTCTAGTCAAGTCGTGGAGAAGAATTTTGACCAATGGAATGAATCATGAGAAAGAAGAAACAGAACCAAAAAAACAAAACAAAACAAAAAAAAAACCCCAAAACCAAAAACAAAAGAGAAGCAGAAAAGGCGAGCATGTAGTGTGCCTCAGTCTGTATTCAAACTTCGCAGTTCTTTCTCTGAATGAAGATAGCATTCTCCATCGTGAGTCCCCTGGAGTTGTCCTTGCCCCTTTAGGTTGCTGAGAGAAGCGCAGTATGTCGGGGTTGGTCCTCACGGAATCCACATATCTGTGGCTGTGCACAACGTTCTCCTGGCTCTGCTCCGCTCACTCAGCATTATGTCGTGTAGGTTTTTCCAGGTTGTTATGAAGTCTGCATCATCCCCATTTCTTATGGCACAATAGTATTCCATCACCTTCATATACCACAGCTTGTTCAGCCATTCCCCAATTGATGGGCATCCCTTTGCTTTCCAATTCTTGGCTACCACAAAGAGAGCTGCTATAAATATTCTTGTACATATGGGTCCTTTTCCCGCTTGCGTGATTTCTTTGGGATACAACCCTAGAAGTGGTATTACTGGGTCAAAGGGTATGAACATTTCTATAGCCCTTTGGGCATAGTTCCACACCGCCCTCCAAAATGGCTGGATCAGCTCGCAACTCCACCAGCAATGCAACAATGTTCCAATTTCCCCACATCCTTTCCAGCATTTATCATTCTCCTGATTTGTTATTTTAGCCAATCTGACAGGAGAGATGTGGTATCTAAGAGTTGTTTTGATTTGCATTTCTCTAATCAGCAGCGATCCAGAGCATTTTTCCATATGCCTGTAGATAGCTTTAATTTCTTCCTCTGAAAACTGCCTGTTCATATCCTTTGACCATTTCTCAATTGGGGAATGGCTTGTATTCCTATATATTTGGCTTAGCTCCCTGTATATTTTAGAAATGAGGCCTTTATCAGAGATACTAGTTGCAAAGATTTTCTCCCAATTTTCTGCTTCCCTCCTAATTCTTGTTGCATTGGCTTTTTTTGTACAAAAACATTTCAATTTGACATAATCAAAATTATCCATTTTGCATTTTGTAATGCTCTCTATCTCTTGTTGGGTCATGAATTCTTTACTTTTCCACAAATCTGATAAGTAAACTATTCCTTGCTTTCCCAAATTACTTAGAGTATCAACTTTTACTGTATGGGTTTTAATTGAACTAGTTTTTCTGCCCTCTGCAAACTAGAAATCTGTAGATAATTTCTTTGGGATGTTGGGTAGGTCTGGATACCAGACCCAGACCTGCTGCCCTCTTTGATCTCTTCATCTTTCCTGTTTCTGTATGTATCTTCTTTTTTCACTAAAGTCCTTGACAACCATTTACACAGTTTTGTTTTGTTTTGTTTTGTTTTTTTGTCAGAATTCCTATTCAATCATGTAACAATTTTTTCTTCTTCTTTTTTTTTTTTTTTTTTTTTTTTTTTTTGGTTAATTTTTCCTAGTAATTGACAGAGTTGAAAAATATTTCTTTGGCCATGTTTTTTTAAAAATCATGCCAGTGTCTGTTGATTTTCTGAGTGCATCTGGCAATACACATAAGACCATACTATATATCTTTAGAATGTTTTAATTTAACAAGCATTTGTTAAGCACCTACTATATACCATACCCCAGGGATTCTGGGACAATTACAAAAAGGTCCTTCTTCTTGTGGAGCTTACATTCTATTGGAAGAAACTACATGTGTAGTATGTACATACGTAAATACAAAATAAGAAAGGCAGCTGGGTGCTTCAGTGGACAGAATGCTGGACTTGGAATTTGGAAGACCTGGGTTCGAAATCTTCCTCAAACTCTAGCTTAAATGTGATTTTGGACAAATCAATTCTCCCAGACTCAGTTTCCCTATCTATAAACGGGATAATAGATAGAACCCCATGATTGTTATGAGGATCAAATGAGAAAAGTATATGGCAAGCTTTTTGCAAACCTTGAAGTGCTATATAAATGTTAGTTTTAAAAAATATATAATTTTTTGAGGGGAAGGTACTAGCCACTGGGAGGACCTTGAATAGGAAATGATGCTTGAGTTCAGCCTTTAAGGAAGTTCATACTTCTTAGGGGTGAACGTAAGGAGGGGATGCATTAGAGATAAGAAAATATATATTTAATTAGTCACTCTTTCCTTTTCATGGCTTTAGATGGTCTCTTCTTAACACCATGAGCTCATCTGAGAAGTATGCTATCAAAGGAAGAATAAGTGATTCTGATATAACATAAAGAGTTTTGGGTTTAGAAAAATGTGAACTCCTTAGGGCTGCAGGGGTGGCTTTCTTCTGGGCCTTTGTTTACCTGGTACCTAACCCAGAGTCCAGAGTATCTGATAAATGCTTACTGATAGATTTGAAACCCAGGAGGTTTGGATTTGAATCCCAATTCTGTTGTTCCTTAACTATGACCTTGGATAAGTGAGTCTCCTAATCTTCACGGATCTTAGAGCCATCATCTGAAAAGTGGGACTTGTAACATTTTTTTTCCACTTAATGTTACCTTTTTGTTTTTTTTAACTACCACTTGAGATAACAGATGAAAAGTGGTCTGCAGTCTGTAAAACTATTGTCTGCTCTTGTTGGCTTCTTAATTTCTGTGGAATGAATGCTGGACTGGGAGTCAAGAAGGCTTGAGTTCAGATCCACTCTCAGACACTTAGTATATATGGTGCGATCCTAGGCAAGTCATTTACCCTCTGTCTGCTCCAGTTTCCTCAACTGGAAACTACAGTAGCATACCTTGCTGGGTTTTTGCTGTGAGGATCAAATGAGGTAATATTTGTGAAGTGTTTAGCACTGTGCCTGGCATATAGCAGGTGCTCCTTAATAAATGCTTACTCCCTTTCCTCCCCTTAATGATGGAATACAAGAAGCTTCTGTTTGTGTAATAACACTGTAATTTGCACTACAAATTGCAATATAAAACCAAGGACTATGGATTCATTTATTACTGATGTCTATATGTGGGAAATTGTTCCATATAATCGCAGTTGGTTTATAAAATCATTGATTTTTATTTCATTGTAACACAAAGCACTAATAAAAGTCTAATAATTAAGTTTATATAAGGATAACACAATAATAATAATATGAATATTAAGTGAGATTTTATGGTCTAGGAAATGTCTATTGGAAGAAGTATTTTCTAAAACTTGTGGTGGTTTTAATGCTCTTTGCTGCTTTTTCTAAGGAACTGTGAAAATATTTTTGCCTAGTAATGAGCAAAATCTACTTAGTAGAGGAGAGAAATAGGATGAAGTACTTCATATATGTGTAGTTTTAAAAAATCAGTGCTTTTCTTCTCTTTAAAAGATATGGAAGAAAGTAAATTGCCTCTGTTTAAGAAAGAAGCTCCTTTTATATCATTCTTTTCATGTAGTTCATGTGTGAAGGAAATTCTTCATTCACAGGATCATCTTACATTAGTGCTAGAAGGGAGCTCAGAAATAATCTAGTCCTTACCTTTTGTTTTCCACACGAGGAAAGGAAGGCTCAGAAAGATGAAGTGAGTGACAGATTAAGTCATGATCTAGTGAGTTCCTAGTCACTAGATGTCTTCAAATATGTATTAGATAATGTATTAGATGACTATTTTTCAGAGATTTCTTGAAGATGTCTTTTAAGATGTCAGGGTAATCTCTGACATCCCTTCCAACTCAGATTCTGTGACTAAGGCTACACCCAGCACATGCTAAGCTTAACCCATGTAACCTGGGCTTCCAGACTGCAAGTCAGGGAAATGGTTCAGGAGTATCCTGGACCATAGGAATAGCTAACTTCTACAGTTAGTTATTTTTTTTTAAATTTGTTGGTGTATATGCCTGTAGGGCCTCTGACATCTATTCCTGAGAGGCAAGTCCATAGGATCATAGATTTATACCTAGAAAGGGACCTCAGAAGTTATCTGGTCAAGTCTTTTCATGTTATAGATGAAGAATACAAAACCCAGAATGGGTGACTTGTGCAAGGTCACACAGGAAATAGCTACCAGAGATGTGATTTTTTTCACTCCAAAACCAGCGTTCTTTTCCCACACCATCCCTATATTGATCAGCAATTCCCAGAAACCAGAAGTTGGAGAGACACTAGATAATCCCTGGTATGGTGATTCTAATGGTTGACTTTTAAGCCTCCATTCATTTCTACTTCGACTTTCTACCTTCTGGTAACCACCTACCATGTCCATTCTGTTGGTCATTGTTTGTCTTTCGTTCTTGAAAGGACCATGACATCAGAAAGGTGATGCCGTGGCATGCAAGTGAATAGGATTTAAGTGAGGGAGGGCTGTGCAAAGTCACTAGCCCCACCTTTTCCTCCCGAGCCGTCTGGGTCCAGTGGCAACACATAGATCAGGAAGGCTGGAGATGCCCCCAGCTGTAGGCAAATACCAAAGGAAACAGTGATTTTTTTTTTTGTCTTTTCCTCTCTTCTCTCACTTTGTTTTTTCCATTGAGTCATATAATGGAAATATGAAACACAGGCTAAGATTGACCCAGTATCCCAAGTTGCTAGTCTGCCATCTCTTGCTTTTCATAATACAAATCTGCCTAAGAACCAGGTACTATTTCAAATAATTGTCTTGTAAAATATCTTAGGGCAGAAAGAGAAGGGGAATAGAAAAAGGGGGCAATATTGACAAATGCCAACTTCAATATTAAGACTGCACCAAAAAATGGGAAATACCTAAAAATCTGGACAGAAGTTTTCAGTAGAAAGTATTTATCAGATGAGAATGGCTAATTGAGAATATCTCTTATTGAAGAGTTTATTCAAAGATATGTGCTAGGTATTAAAATTCCAGATTTGTTATGGGTGTAGCTGTCATGGAAATATTTAGATTCTAATATTCATGGAGCATACGATAAGTATATTAGTGAATTAAAACACAAATTGCTATGTGAGATCCATGGGGGAAGCTTATTACTAACTCGGGTTGGGGAGGGCAGGTGATAGATAGGGAAGGTAACATTTTGGTTGTGCTAAAAATGATAGATGGGAATTCAGCCAATGAAGAGAGGGGAGGAAGGGTATTCCAGCAGAGGTATGGAGGCTCTGTTCTTTGTATGTTTGGGGATGTAGAGGGGTTAGGTTAGAAAGTTTTCACTAATTTAGATCATTGTTTTTCCTATTCATAATGTATTGGTTATGATTTTATGTGGCTGCTGGCTTCATTTTAGTTATGTATTTTATCAAATGGTATTAGAATGTGAATTTTGTTTGGCATATGAATCTTTATTGTCTTAAAAGTTTGATCCTTTGTGGGAATTTGGCCTTGCAGTGGAGTTGAATACTACTATACTGTGTAAACTGGTAATTTATTTGTTTAAGCCACTCCTATTACAGGAAGGAAGCAGGGGCAGTTAACAAGGTTCTTGTTAGTTCTATTGAAGCTGTATCCTCCATTTGATACAACAATTCATTCCTAACCTTAATTCCTGGTCTCTTGCTCTGTGAATCATTTCTTAAAACTAATATTTATGGGTAAAAACATTTTAAACATAAAATATTCTTTGTCTAACAAACACCATTATTTTCAAGCCTTAACAAATGAAAAGAATGTGTTTACTGAGATCAGGTCACCTTTGATTGCATTTGGCCAAAGGAAGTTACAAGTATGAAGAATATTAGCTCAATTAGTTATAGCATGAAATTTGTGAGTCCCAAGACTATATGTTCAATTTTCATACAGGTCAATTAATTTAACTTCCCTTCGGTCCTTGGTTGCAAATAACTTCAAACATATCTATCTGTCTCACAGACAGATGTGTGCTCTTTTCACGAGAGGATTGACCAGGTTTGAGATGCTGCTTGGTTCCATGACTATTGCTAGAGAAATAATTCTCATCACTTTCTTAACTGAAAGAAATTTTTAGGGATATCTTTTATTTTTTTTTAATCTCATATGTATACACACACGTATTTTACTATGTCTACGCTTAAAACAAAGAATAAAAAATAGCAAACTAATATACTGAAAAAAATCTGACTATTTGCAGTACACCACATTCATTATCTCCCACATATGCGAGAAAACAAGAAGAGGTGTCTTCTCATATCTCTTCTTTGAGACTGAGCTTGGTCATTATAATTTAATGGCATCCTGTTTTATTTAGTTTTTGTTCTAACCATTTACATTAGTGTAGTTACACTGTTTTATACTGTTTTCCTGGTTCCCTTACTTGACTTTGCAACATGTAAGTCTTCTGAATCTTCTCTGTATTTATCATGCATTATTTTTTACATCAATGCAATATTTCTTATGCCCTACAGCTTGTTGTAATTCTTCATTTGTTGGGAACCTACTTTCTTTGCAGGATTTACAGGGCCACAGAATGGTTGAATGGGCTCAGAACTCCATCAACAGGACATTAGTGTTCCAATTTTCCCATATCCCCTTCAACATTTATCATTTTACTTTTCTGTCATATTAGCCAGTCTGGTAGGTGTGAGATGGTACCTCAGAGTTGTTTTCATGTGCATTTCTCCAATCAATAATAAGAACATTTTTTTTCATATGACTATAGATAGCTTTGATTTCTTCATTTGATGATTGCCTGTTCATATCCTTTGACCATTTATCAATTGGGGAATAACTTGTATTTTTACATTTGACTCTGTTCTCTATGTATTTTAGAAAGGAGACCTTTATCAGAGACACTTGCTATAAAATCCCCTCCGCCCCCCACATTTCCTGCTTTTCCTCTAATCTTGGATGCCTTGGTTTTGTTTGTGAAAAAGCTTTTAAATTTAATTTTGATAATTTTGATTACATTAAATTAAAAAGCTTTTGCAATCAAAATAATCCATTTTATATTCTATAATGAATAGTTTTTACCTCTTGTTTGGTTGTAAATTCTTCCCTCATCTATTGACAGGCAAACTAATTTGCTTATGGTATCACCCTTTATGTCTAAATTATGCATTCGTTTTGACCTTATCTTGGCATCTGGTGTGATATGTGGGTCTATACCTAGTTTCTGCCAAAATGCTTTGTGGTTTTCCCAGCAGTTTTTGTCATATAGTGAGTTCTTGTTCCAAAAGCTTGTATCTTTGGGTTTATCATATACTAGGTGACTGTGGTCATTTACTGTAAAGTATTCTTTACCTAATCTGTCCCACTGATTCATCACTCTATTTCTTAGCCAGTACTAAATTGTTTTGATGATCACTGCTTTGCAAAAGAATTTGAGATCTGGTACCTCCAGGCCACCTTCTTTCATGCTTTTTTTCGTTGATTCTCTTGTTACTGTTGATGAATTTTAGATGAATTTTGTTAGTATTTTTTCTAGCTCTATAAAATAATTTTATTTGGTAGTTTGGTATGGCACTGAATAAGTAAATTAATTTAGGTAGAATTGTCATTGGCCCACACAGAATATTTTAAAATTTATTTTCAGTTAGCAAGTATTTATTTTCTCTTCTTCCCACTACCACACCCTCCCTTTAGAAAAAAAGGAAAAATAAAACTCTTATATGTATCGTCGAGCAAAACAAATTTCTATCTTGCTTGAATCTAAAAAATGTGCATTATGAATTTATTCTTTTTGCTTTTATAATGGTGAAAATTTGGAAGATTCGAAACTTAATTTTTTTGCGAGTTTGCAAATGTAATTTTTGATCTCTGAACCAACCTTAATGGGGATTTTCAATTATAACTAATATCAAAGATCCGATATAATTACTGGGCTCATTAAGGTTAATTTTTAAGTTAAGGAGCCTGAGTATCATAACTTTTAAAAATGTTTCCTGTTTCTGCGTTCCTGTATTTTGTAGTCATTGTAAATATGTTTGCTAAGTACTAACAAAGCTAATTATTTCATATTTTCTTTTTTTTAAAGTATGTGTATTTTATGTGTCAGATTGAGTTAAAGTTATAATAACAGAAACAGCAGATTCAGTACAAATGGAGAGTAGTTCATATGGCTTTTCATGCTGTTTTATGTTCAGTGAATTCCACTCTTTGTCTAACTTCACCTCCATAAGGTTGGAAATGCAGCTGCTGTTAGAACGGTGAGACTTTTCATGCTGTTTCAAGAGACTGGATTTTTAAAAAACAAAACAAAACCATATATTATGTCCCAAAATTCCATTGTTTGAGAGCTCATGTTACCTCTCTGTTGTGGTGTTTGTACCATTTGTACCAACATTTTTTTCTATTTATTACTACCAAGACTGCCTGTCTCACTTAGATAATTGATGTCTTTAGCCTACCAAATTCTAAAATGCTTTTTGTCATCTCAACAATCCCTTGGAAGTTTATGTAGCCTTTTTCAATCAATCTATGTAAAAGCTAATATTTTCAATCCTAATGGACCAAATCCAGACATCATGCTTGCAGCTTCCAATAACTACAGACCCATTCAGGGTATTGAATAGAGATTTCAGAAGAAGGATAGAAATGTCTTTTCATATACTGCTTTCTTGTACCCTTTTTGCTAATTAGCTAGACTACTTACAGCTGTCTTCTCTAGAAGAAATTCCATCTCCTGATTGCATTTTCACTGGCTGCCCCCCATCCCTGGACTTTTCTTCCTTTTCTTCTTCAGTGAGCCTTAGTTTCCTCAGTTTTTTTCACATCCCAGATAAAATTCTACCTTCTACAAGAAGTCTTTCCCAGTACCCATTAATTTTAGTTCCTTCCCTCTGAGACTTTCTCAATTTATCCTATATGTATTTTGCAAGCACTTGTTTTTTTGTGCTGTCTCCTCCTTGAGGGCAAGGACTGTTTTTACCTTCCTCTGTGTCCTATGTGCCTAGTACAGGGCCTGGCATATAGTTGGCTTAATAAATGCTTGTTGACTTGACCTCACAATGCTCATCATTTAGCTAATTCACTGTTTTAGTTCTACTGTGGAGGAAAACTTTTTATTTTTGGTAGTTTTGAGCAGCTTTGGAAAATATTTTGTTGGGGAAGAGGGTTAAAAGTAATGATTTAGATGATGTTTGATATTGTTTGGATTTAATATATTGAAATTTTGCTTGCGACCATAATAATCAAGACTAAAGTACATATTTTTTAACTACTTTGGAGCATAGAGAATAGTTTCTTTTTCCCCCCTTCTGTATATCTTTGCTATCAGATTCTTACTAGAGATTTGATAGATTTTTTAAAAAAATTCTGTTTCCTTTCTTATCCTAGTTGTATTAGTTCTGTTCATGCAAGAGCCTTGTGATTTCATGTAATCAAAATGATCCATTTTATCTTTTATAGTCACATCTATCCCTTTGTTTAAGAATTCTCTTCCTATCCCTTGATGTCAAATACCTGTCAGAGGTATTTGAGCTGAAGAGCATTAAGTCTTAGTGTATGTGTCTCACTGTCCCATTTTAATGTTTTGGCCTGTTTTTTTATATCATATATGTATCTAAATCACTGCTGTTTGCCTTAGGCTTACAAAATCATAGGGAACAAGGTTGCTATCTCCCCTGATTTTCACAGTCACTTTAAAAAAAATTAATTCCAAATGATGCTTCTTGATAACAGACATGATATGACCTTACTTTGGAACAACAAAAAAAATAACTTTTGTTTGTTTTGTGATGGGAACCAGTTGCAGTCCTAGTACTAGGCTCAAGGTTGAAAGTCTGTCTTTAGTGCTCCTTATGTTTTCTTTTCTCACTTATCATCAGTTAAATACTCTCTTGTTTTCACCTTATTATCAAAACCTGCCATTCATAGCAAGTATAAATGCATCCTAAAGCATTAACCTTTAGGCATATTTGGATTTTTAACAGATATTCAAACCTTAAATTTAGCAGATTAAACTTTTAATAGTAAAATTCTATCCATCAGCCATTGGACACTCTTGAAAACACAACCACAAAAAGTAATGACTGCCAAGGCAAAAATACTAACAAAAGTACTAAATTTTTTTCTTTTTTGGAACATTTGGAAAATTGAGCAAAATTAGCCAGATTTAGGTGCTTAAGGCTATCTGAGTCCAGTTTGTGGGTATAAGGCAGTTTTTCTAGATCAGGTTAAGGATAAGGGATCAAGAACAAGCACTTTAAGAGAGAGTAGTAAATCATAAATGTTTTGAAAACCTATCTAGACTAAGACTCATAGGTTTTAAATGAATATTATACTTGATTTTGCTTAATTCTGAGCTATAGTAATAACAGTCCAATGATCTTGTCTTATTAGTTCAGTTTCTCTGCACCCATTCAGTTTTTGGACATTGATCACAAATAATGTATGTAATAGGTTTCATAGATAACAACAGGCACAGATGTCCTAGAAATGACCTTAGCGATCATCTGGTGTCAGAATCAAATAACAAGACCATTAAACTGTACACAAGAATTCCTATAGTCTGCATATTGGTTTAGAAAACCATATATTTACGTTATCTATATTTTATTGTATTTTTATTTTGTTAAATATTTCCCAGTTACGTTTTAATATGGTTCTAGCCCATGGGAGTGGGCTTCATGAGGCCTGCTGGCTCGTGCTTGATATCTCTGATCTAGATCAATCCCCTATTACTTTACAGATGAAGAAACTGAGGCTGAGAGAGTTAAGTAACTTCTGGATCACATAGCTAGAAAGTAGCAAAGCTAGGTCTCAACTCCAAGTGCTCTGAGTCCAAACCCATTTTTCTTTTCCACTCTATCATGCTGTTTCTTCTCTATGTTATAATTACTTAGCCTGAAACCAGTTTCTCAAGGAAGTGTGTATACAGCATAGAAGTAGCAAGCTCTTAGAGCTGTTTTCTATGTTTGATGTGATATATAACTTTGGAAAGGTCGTAGACTTAAAATAGAAATTCCATGAGAAAACATCCCCAGTTCATTTATGGTACGTTTAAAAAATATTCAGATTAAAAGCTTCTTTATCAATTGGATTTAATTCCATTGATTCAAATTCAGATAATTCCCCAGGGTAGAAATATCTGGAAATATGTAGAAGCGTGCATTCTTTGGCACTTTATATATATGCCTATAGGAAGTATATAATAAACAAACAGGTAATCTTTCTTGCTTGTGCTGTGTGTTAGCAGGTCTATTTAAAAAAAAAAAAGCTTTTCTCTGTGGACTTCTGTTTCCTATTCAGCCCATATATACCCAGAACAGGTTGTAATTTTAAGCATATTTGTCTTTTTGGTTATTGAAAATCAGTATTTATTGAGCACCAGAAGTGTGCTAAATAATTGGCAAATTTAGATATAGCTTTTTCTTCTGGGAACTATTTTAGTATTACCCTTAGATACAGCTTCTATGCTTAAAAACATTTTTTATTACCTCTGTAATATTAGCTTGTCTTTCAGTATTGTACCATTTATTCTACTATAAGACTTCCAAAACATGGTTTGAAAATTTTAAGGACCTGTATACTTTTTCTGGAGGTTAAAATTTCTGAGTGTACATTTCATGTGTCCTTACTAGAATTACTGTTTCGATTTAAGTTTGTTAAACACTTGTTAGACCTCCTCATAGTATATCCTCATTTCACACTGATTTAATACATTTTTGAAAAGTGTTTTATCTCCTTTGCTAACTGTTTTGCTAAATGTATTACTGACCACCTCAGAGAAAGAAAACAGAAAAATGTGTGTTACCTTAACTGCAGCAGAAATCTATTGATTGTTCCTGTAATAGTTGTTTGATACCTACCATTTGCATTTTTTAAACTAGTGAAATAGTTTTGTAGGGACAGTAAAGAAAAAGTATATGTCTGGCAAATATTTGAGTGTGTATTTTCAAAAACTTTCTTCTGAACAATCATTTCCTTCTGCAAATAAAGTTATTCTAACTATAAATACATCTTGTTTTAGAAAATTTTTTTCTTGATTCTTCATCTTTTGGC
The DNA here is from genome assembly GCF_011100635.1 of Trichosurus vulpecula. Lineage (NCBI taxonomy): Eukaryota > Metazoa > Chordata > Mammalia > Diprotodontia > Phalangeridae > Trichosurus > Trichosurus vulpecula. The sequence goes on from NC_050573.1 coordinate 194,865,281, forward strand.
ATACAATGTTTTGACAGTACTTTAGTTAGATGTTATGCATTTCTGAGTCAGTATGCATAGATTTTTGTTTGTTTTGTTTTTAAATCAGGTACTGTATTATGTAGCCAGGGAAAGCTGAGAAGGACTGTGATTTTTGTCACCAGAATCTGGGTAAAATGAAGTGATCAGATGTTTGGAATTTTCAGATTTATAACCAACCACTTTCTCTTGAAATCTCCCTTAATTTAATGGGACTGAAAATATAGTAATTTCTGCCAGCCATCCCAATCCTTTTCCTATAATGTGCTGCCATATAACATGCCAGATATCCAGTTCCTGCAGCTAGAAGTTATCCCTCTCAATTCCGAACTTTCAAATACATAGACAAAGCACATATTAAGTGGCTTAGTTTGTTCCAGGCACTATGCTAAGCTCCAAGAGCTTACAATTTGATGAGGAAAAGCAAAACAAAAATGTGTAGGAAAGGTGGGGGTGGGGATGGGGAGGCTGGTGTGGGAGATGGTGAGAAGCCATTCATGAAGACCTGGGCTCCATCCAGATATGGCAGAAGCTCCAAGGTTCTATTGGGTGGGAATGAAGATGATGACTGGAGAGCAGATGTTGTGAAATATATAGCACTTTATCTCTTATATTTGCATAGATTCTAAGGGGCTAATGATGGTGTAGTTGGAAACAAACCACTAGACTTGCAAAAGGACCTGAGAAGTTTAAATCCCAACTCTACTATTTAACTAACCAGGTGACCCTGGTCATATCACTTCAGTTTCTTCATTTCTTAAGAGAGGGGAATGGACTAGTTGACCTGTAAGGCCTCTTCCAAGTATAATTCCTTTGATACTACATATATATGTATGAGAGAGAGAGAGAGAGAGAGAGAGAGAGAGAGAGAGAGAGAGAGAGAGAGAGAATTTTAAAGTAGTGTCATGTTTCTCTTCTATTACATTGTGAGTTCCTGGAGGACTTGGACAATGTCATTTATCTTTTACTTGCCTCAGTGCTTCACACGATACCCTTACAAATATGTTTGTTAGATGAATGAATGGGTGAATGCATACACTAATATTTTTGAGTTTCCTTAATCTTTCATTACCTGTTTCTTCTATAAGGCAACTGTGGATCATCCACCATATGATTTTTAAAAGGTTTAAAAGGTTCAGTTTTGTTAAATATCCTGGGATGGGATGGTTGGTGGGGTGAGGTGAGGCAGATACCAAGTCTTACCAAAGCAGTTTGCTAAGATGCTGGAGTATGCCCCAGCAAAATAAAAAAAAAATCCACTCATTTGTTTTTGTTAGTTTGTTTTGGAGAGGGGGAAGGCAGGGCAGTTGGAGTTAAGTGACTTGCCCAAGGTCACACAGCTAGTAAGTGTGTCAAAGGTCTGAGGCTGGATTTGAACTCAGGTCCTCCTGACTCCAGGTCCAGTGCTCTACTCACTGTACCATCTAGGTGCCCCTCCACTCATGGTTAATGATAATTTTTGACTGAGTACTTTGGGATCATCCAGTCCTGCCTTTTACCTCAGTGTTATCAAACTCAAATAGAAATGGATCTCTGCTGACTGCATATTGACTTAGAAAACTCCAAATGAACATCATCCATGTTGTATTGGATTTTAATTTATTTTATTAAACATTTATCAATTGCATTTTAATTTGGTTTGGCCCCACTGGGGAGTTTTGTGGGCTAAGAATTTGACACCTTTGTTCCACCTATTACAAGAATTTTCCTTAAAAATCTATTCCACTTGAACTCTAGACTATACATCTAGTCTAGAATGATTTCACATACACATATACATATATATTTGTGTCTAATGGCAGCCATCTCTAGGGCAGGGAGGGGAGGAAGAAAAAGAGGGAAAAAAGAAATTCACATGATAATTTTATTATGTATTTAAAATGAATAGCAAGTTGTACATAACAGATTTTCAGTTTCTTGTGCAATCATCTTTTTTCTATGTTATGGAAATGCTTATTTCTTAAGTTCAGATTATAATAAATTAAATTTAAAAAAAGAGAAAAAATCTATTCCACTTAATAGAAGAATTTCTTTAAAAATCCCTGCTTGATTGTTGTTTAGCTTCAGATCACTTCTGATGACAAAGGGCTTACTACTTTATGAGGCAGCTACTGTGATTGTGGGATAACTCTAGTTTTCAATGCCAAAATTGGCTTCCTTGTCACTTTCTCTCAGTTGTTCTGCCCATTATTGCAACAAAGAATAATCTCCCTTCTCCTGGATGATAGTTCCTTTGATAATTGAACACTAAATATCCCCATTTTCACTTGTTGTTCCTTTTATGTCATTACATGGTTTCCAGCCCTCCCAACTCACCTATTCCCTCTCTTCTGGCTACCCATTCACTAATTAATTACTTAATTAATAATGGCTTTTATGTAACACTTTAAGGTTTGCAAGTACTATTTCATCCTCAAAACAACCCTGGAGGTAGATGCTGTTATAACCTCTATTTTACAGATGACAATCACCAACAGGTAAAAATTAAATTAGGAACACACAAATAATAAGTGTCAGAGGCCAGATTGGAACTCAGATCTTCCCAACTTCAAGCTCAATACTGTATCTACTATGTCACCAGCTGCCCAAGGAAGTTGTATGGCTTTCTAAAATGTCACTTGGATTAGGTCATTCCTGTAGTTTAAAAATTGTCCTCTAAAATCTTTTTAGGATTGTTGTGTTGAGTTGTGTCTGACTCTTCGTGACCCTATTTGATGGTTTCTTGGCAAAGACACTGGAGTGGTTTGCCATTTCCTTCTCCAACTCATTTTACAAATGAGGAGACTGAAGCAAACAGGGTTAAGTGACTTGCCCAGGGTCACACAGCTGGTAAGTGTCTGAGGGTGTATTTGAACTCAGGTCTTCCTAACTCCAGGCCTGGTGCTCTCTATCCATTGCACCACCTAGCCACCCCTCCAGGACTTCAGGCGTATGTAAAGTGACCAGTTTGTGATAGACCTGTAGTATTAGGGCACAGCAGGCAGTTACAATAGCAATAACAACAACACACACATATAGGTGTGTGTACACACTTACACAGACTAGATAATGTTATTGTCATTAGAAGGTATGCTCTAACCTTAGGATGTGGTAGCAGTATTCCATATTCCAGACACCTCTAAGGGTAAAACTTTATAATTAATCTACAAATAAATAAATAAAATCAAAATATGCAAGTATAATATAGGCAGGACTTGCCTTGACAGCAGTCATAGGAAAAAGAACTAGAGATTGTAGTTGATTGCAAACTAAAAATGAACCAGCAAGATAAAGACATTTGCTAACTTCCCACTCCCTGCCAGGTAAAGTCTGAACAACTTGGAATGGCCTTCAAGGCCTTCTCTACTTTTCCAGTAGGCTTATTTTCCCTTGTGATACAGTATTGAACAGTACGGACCATTCTTCATAACCTGAACATGTACTGTACTTTTCTGCCTCCAGGCTGTTATGACTAACCATAAAGCACTCCCTGCAATCTCTACACATAAAAGTTATTACACACTCTTCAAGACCTAGTTCCAGAGTACCTACCTCCTCCATGACCACAAAATTTAAAACTGGAAAAGATCTTTAGAGATCACGTAGTCCAACCCTCAAAATTTACAAATGAAGAACGATGCCAGAAACACTGACATATTTAATATCACGTAGGTAGTGAGAGACAAAGCTAATATTTAAACCTATAGATAAAATACAGATAATGTTAATATGTGGTTTTCAAAGTCAGCATGGAGAGGTTTAGTGGCCCCTATTTCTGTTTGAGTTTGATGCCACTGTTCTACACAATAGCTAGCATTTCTTTTCTCTCCACTTAGTTTGGTTCATTCATGTGACACTTTTTACATACTTCTTCATGCCATAGTTCCCCCAACTAGATCATAAATTCCCTTGTAGCTGAAGGAACACTTGGGACCAGCATTCAGAGGTCCTCAGTTCTGTATCTGACTCTGCTACTGCCTAGTCACATAATCTTGAGCATCACAATTTCTCTCTGGGACTGTTTTCTCATTTATAAAATGTCGGTAATGATACAAGTCCTGCCTACCTCACAGGATTATTGTAAGGGTAGAATTAAATCTGTGAAAGAATTTTATAACCTGGAAAGCTATTCCATTGTTATTACTGGAACTATTTTAAGGTTAATGTATTATTATTTATACATAATCTTATACCATGACATACCTAGGTCAGTATCCAGGAAGAATATATTTAGTAAGTATTTGCTGAATAAATGAAAGCTGAATTAAAAAAAAATCATGAACATTCTTATAGTACTCATATCAAAGGAAATTGTATTCTGCATTGGACAGAATACAGGATTAAGGCGCTCAGATATGGGTAGTGTGTTTTAAGACAGATAGAAAAGCAGGTAGATGATGGAGTAGATAGCGCTGGATCAGAAGTCGGGAAGACCTGAGTTCCAATGTGGCCTCTGATTCTTATTCTTTCTGTAGGTTTCTGGATTAGTCATCAAGTCTACTTTGCTCAAGAATCATAGGTTTATAGATTTAGAACTAGAAGAGCCCTTAAAGGCCATCTAACCCCAACCCCTCTTTGCAATTTATTTTTAAAATTATATTTTTCTTCATTAAGTATTTCCCAATTGCATTAAAAATTTTTGACATTCACTTTTAAAAATTGAGTTCCAAATTCTTTTTCTCCCCCACCCGTTGAGAAGGCTAGCAATATAACAGTTATATGTGTGAAGTCACACAAAACATTTCCATATTAGCCATGTTGTAAAAGAAAATGTATACACAAAAAACAAGAAAAATAAAGAAAATGAAAAGTATGTTTCCATCTTTACTCAGAATTTATTATTTTTCTCTCTGGAGGGGGATAGCATTTTTCATTATGGGTCTTTTGGAATTTCTTGGATCACTGCCTTGATCAGAGTAGCTATGTCTTTCACAGTTGATCACTGTATACAGTGTTATCCTGGTTCTGCTCATTTCATTTTGCATCAGTTCATATAAGTCTTCCCAAGTTTTTCTGAAACCGTCCTGCTTGTCAGTTTCTTACAGCACAATAGTGCTCCATCACAATTATATACTACAACTTGTTCAGCTATCCCCCAATTTATGGGCATCTCATTCTTTGCCACCACCAAAAATTCTGTTAAATTCATATTTTTGTACAAATAGAGGTCCTTCCCCCCTTTCATTGATCTCATTACCAATCCCTTCTTTTTACAGAGAAGGGGCTAAGGCCCAGAACGGTTAAGTAATTTGCCTCAGGTCACACAACTAGTAAGTAGCAGGGATGGCTTTTGAAAGCAGGCCTTCTGATTCTAAAACCAGTGTTCTTTCAATTCTACCACGCCACTGTCATAGAACATAGGATTCTGGTAATAGGCATGTGGAGGAATAATGTTACCCCCTCTAATATTGTTTCTCAGTAATTTCACTAATACCCTATAATGACATCCCACTGTAAGGTCATGAAACTCTACTGTAACACAGTCCAAGACACAAATTGAATGGCCTTATTAACTACTTCCCTGGAATCTGGCCTCTTTCACTTAACATTATGTTTCTCTGGAACCTATTTACAATATCAAGCAAGGTTTTCCTGTGGGTATACATACTTGTTAGTTGTGAGTATAAGTATTCAAATTTGAGTTTGTGCCAGGTGGAATTTGGAAGGGAAGGAATTTGGCTCAGTTTAAAAGAGGTAGATGTTAGGGAGGTTACTGTTGCATTAATTTGATCATACAATTCTGTAGACACTCTTAGCTTGTTTTAGAGTAAGCTTCTGGCATGAAAAGCTGTATTGTGTTCTCCTGATGCTCATCTATCTGAACCCATATGGTAGCTCTCAACTCTCACCACCCTCAGGCAGCCTTGCCCTCACCTTGCAGGAGTTTGGTGTTTGGTGCTGCTTGATTTTGAATTAATTAGACCATCAGCTGCTAGACCCGTGTGTGGTTTCTTGAATTCATGAATTAGTAATTAACTTATGTTTACCAGGCAGGCATCAGTGTATCTGTTGGTCTGTCCAACTGACCTTCTTTTAGCTGGATGCTGTTTGCACAGGCTTCAATAAAAGATGGCTGGGATAACAATGAGCCTCCCCTCCTCAGGGATCTTTTTACATTTGGTTCTTACCTACTGACTCTCACCTTCACATGTAGGTTTACCATCTCACTTAATGAAAGCAAATTGAAGTGATCCTTTCTGAAATTTAGAAGGAAAATGTGTCACTTTCATAGCTCCCCGACAAGGCCTCAGCATCAAACTCTTCTCCTGGGAGCATTGACTATTTGAATTGGGTTGCCTGCAAAGATTCTACTTTAACTTATTCTGAGTTAAGTGATTCCTGATAATACAGATCATTCCAGTGTAGAGGTATTGTAAAAGTCCATTTCTTTTTATAAACTAAGGAAACACTTGGTTTACTATATTCCTCCAAATTGAGCAAAGGTTAATATTTAGCAGTCATTCGTCCTTTAACAGTCCTCAACACTTTTGTTACTAAAGGTTTATACCTTTAAAAGTCTATGAAGTTGAAACATTTCTTCTTCTTTTCCTCCTCTTCTGTCTCTTTCTTCTGTTAATATTCTTCCCCCTCTTCTTCTTTCCACTTTGGCCCTGTAATACTACCTGACTTTTCCCTCCTTCTTTGGCTCAGGCTCTTTACTCAAAGAACAATGCAATGTCATACTGAGGCTGACAAGAGGGTAGGGAACCTGCAACCTTGAGGCCACATATGGCCCTCTAAGTCCTTGGGTGGGGCCTTTTGACTGAGTCCAAGTTTTACAGAACAAATCCTTTTATTGAGGGGACTTGTTCTGTGAAGTTTGGATTTAGTTAAAGGGCTGCACTCGAGGACCTAGAGGGCCATATGTGGCCTTGAGGCCCCAGGTCCCCCACCCCTCGTGTAGGCTATCCCAGTACATATGTAGAGAATATTGATGTGTTGCCAATTCATATTTGAGGTTTGGGAAAACACTGATTTAAAGCTTCAAACAGCTACTGTTAGTGGTATTTTTAAAAACTTCTAGACATATTTTAAGATAAGTGCTAAGACTTAGGAAGTCTGAAACAGGTAGTCTGAAATCCTTTTTTTTTCTTTAAAGTTGGAAGTGGCTTTGTAATTAGCAGGGGGCGGTGGGGCGGGAGCTGGCGGGGGGTATATGAAACCACAACTATTGTAATTTCATTCATTAAGGATGACCTGATGCAGTTTCAGGAACACATTTGTCTTGATTGAGTGTTCCCACTGTATTTGATTTCTTAGTTTAGTCATCATTAGAATTAGAGTTCATTCATACCTTCATAGGATTGTATTCCAGGCAGAGGGACCTTGTTCCACTGGGACCCATATTATGTGTGTTACTGTAGACATTCAGGTGATTTCTGGTGTTTCTGGAGTTACTCATTCAGGAATGACAGGAGAATAGATTTCTTGCATTTTTTCTACTCCTTCCCAGAAAACTGGAAGTTGATTTTTAATGCTCTCAGCAAATCAGATATCAGACCAAGTTGTATTTGAGTCATTGAATTACATATTAACAATATAAGAGGTCTTGCTACAGGATCATCTGATCCAATTTTATAGAAAAGAAAAAAAGTTTATTTTTTCTTCTTTTCACTTGTACTATGTCTAACTCCTCCTAAAGGAATATTGCATTTATCTGTGATTCAATGAAATATCAATGGATACTTAAGTTGGCAATATTTTCCCTTCCAGGAACCCAACAGATTAATTTCATTTTTGATTTCAGGATTTTAATTGGTCTTATGTTTCAAATTCTGGCCACTTGATCTAGATGGCCCAGAACATTGGCAGAAGGAGGAAGAGTGAGATGGGGAAGGCTGGATGTTTGGTGGTAATGTTACGGCATGAAGGGGATAAGAAGGGGTAGGAAATGTTACCTCCTTCTTCGTTCTCTTTCTGGTCTAGGTACTGGGAGAAAATGTTGCAAACTGGAAAAGGAAGAAATTCGGTAATCTACTGGCTATTTTATATTTGAGTTATCACCATAATTTCAGTCACATAGAAGACTGATTTTTGGTTACTAGGAATTTTCTTTATTCCAGAGAAATAGTTTCTCAAAAAGCACCTACTTCCTGCTGGAGAATAGCTTAGGTATGTTTAGACCTAATCTCGGAGGGATTAAGCACTTTGATCCTTCTGGGCCCCACGTTGTATTTTATTTTTACAATATTTTATTAATGTGTTTTTATCTTTAAATCAGTAATTTTCCACCTTCCTTTGGGACAAAAAAAATTAAGCATAAAGATTTGATAGAGGGATCTTGTCTGACAGTTTGCAGAATGTTTGTAGTTCCCTGCCTTTCTGCCCCCAGTGGAAGGAAGAATATGTTATTTAGTTTTTGCTTATTTGAGACTTTCATTTAGCTTCATTTATGTTGCTGTAGTTATCGTGTGTATTGTTCTCTTGGTCCTGCGTATTTCAGTTCACACAAATCTTCCTATGTTTTTCTGAAAAGTTCAATTACATTCATATGCTATTGAATTTTTTAGTCATTCCTCAATTAATGGGCACAGATGTTTCCAGTTCATTGCTATAGTAGAGTGCTGTTTTGAATATTTTTGCGTATACTGGACCTTTGATTGCTCTCTTTGATTCCAACAGTGGAAAATCTGAGTGAATGGGTATGGCAAGTTTATTTATTTTTATAATTTATATTCATGAATTTATAATTTATATTTACAAATTTATCTTCAGAACAGTCAAACTACTTCCTAATTCCACAGGCAAGTTATCAGTATACCTGTTTTGCCATAGTCCCTCCAACATTGACTGTTACCATTTGTTTTTAATCTTTACCAATTTGCGTAGTATGAAACAAAACTCAAAATGATTATAATTTGTATTTCTTTTATTGTTAGTAATTTGGGACATGTTTTCATGTGCTTATTTCTAGTTAATTCTTTTTAAAGCTTCATATCCTTTGACAACAGTTATTAAATTGAAATATGTTAAATAAATAGAAATTGTTAAATTGTTCATATCTGTGGAAGGAATGTTTCTGGGTGTTATAAATTCACATCAGTTGCTTATATGTTTGAGATATCCAACTTGTGGCAGTGCTATTTGATACAATTATTTATCCTACTTTAACTGTTTCTTGTCAAATTTTGTGTTCATTGATTTTATTTGTGTAAATGCCTTTTGATTTTCTCTATTCAAAATAGTCTATTTTATCTTTTATTGCTTTCCTCAATTTTTTTCATTGAGAGTTCTTCCCCAAGCCATTGTTGTGAAAGACAGTTGATCTTATGCACTTTGGGTTTTATTACATTATGGCCTTTTATATTTAGGTCACTTGGCATCATGTTTTGGGAAGGACATTAATAAACCAGAGAAGGTCCAGAGGACAGTGAGGCCAGCAACATGATACAGTGGAAGGAATACTAGATTTAAATTCAGAGAACCCAGATTCATATCCTGGCTCTGTACTTTATAACTGTGACCCTGGGGAAATCATTTTACCTCTGTGGTTTCCTCATCCACAGAATTAGAAGTTTGGCCTCTGAGGTCTCTTCCAACTTTCAAATCCAATGTCTAATACAAAAGCAGCAAGGTGGCCTAATGGATAGAGTGTTGGACCTGGAGTCAGAAAGACCTGAGTTCAAATCCTCCCTCAGACTCTCATTAGCTTTGTGACCCTGGGCAACTTACTTAAATGCTATCTGCCTCAGTTTCTTCATCTTTAAAATGGAGGTAATAAATAGCATGTACCTTCTAGGGTTCTTGTGAGGATCAAGTATTTATTAAGTGTTTTTACTGCATACCTGGCACCATATGTTAAAAAGGACTTGTGTCCTTGCCATATGAGGATCACTTGGAAAATCAGGGAATGGTTAGCTTAGCGATGAGAAGACTCAGGGATGTGTTAGCCATTTTGAAGTACTTGAAAGGCTGTTATATTGGGGTTTGGGGGGAGATAAACTTCCTTTCTTTAGCTCCAGAGAGTAGCAGTAGAAGCAAAGAGTACAAGCTGCAAATAAGCAAATTTAATCTTAATGTAAGGAAAAACTCTGAAGAAGCAGCCCTGTGGGAAGTACCATTTATTCTTCCAGGATAATCTTATATGGACTGGCATAGGAGGACGATGATTACCATCTATTGCTGAAAAATAATTTCAGATAATATCTTTGTATAATTTCAGGAAATACAACACATTGGAGGAGCTCGGTATATTTAACAAGTTCAATTCAACAGGAATTTATTTAAGGTCTGTGCTATATAGATGCTAAATAACTGAAATACGTTACATTCTATACATAAGATATTAATGCTGTGTACACTGTGATATAGACAAAAATGTGAACCCAGTTCTTCCTTTAAGGAATTTCTGTTCTACTGGAGAGGGACCAAATACCTCATGGAAACAAGCAAATATATTCAAGTTATATATATATAGTAATTTCAAGAGGGAGAGAGAGTGAACCAAGTGGGGGAATCTGGGTCTTTTTTTGTTTAGGAGGTGTCACCTGGGCTTTACTTTGCAGGTCACTAGGGTGTCTAATTACAGTTGTCTGTGTGATAGAGGTGATACAGGTCTGAACAAGGAGTGGTTATAGCAGTATACCCTAAAGAGGAAATTTAGATGGCCTGAGTAAGAATGTTAATAATCACACTATAAATTGTCTCATAGAATGTCATTTTTTAATGTGTCCATTGTGATACAATATGTAGGTTGTCTAGTATACTTTTTATTTTTTGATAGATAAATTCAAAGACTATGTGGGTGATTCCCAAGGTTGTCTCCTAGGTTCTCTTTTCTCTCTATAATATTTTCCTTGGTGACCTCATAAGCCCCCATGGACTCAGTGCGGATAAGTCTCTCTGGCTACCTATTGTGCATCTTGAACTGAATATTGCATAGACATCTTAAACTCAGCATGTCCAAAACAGAACTCATTATCTTTCTCCCAAACCCTCCCCTCTTCATAACTTTCCTATCACTGTCCCTGTTACTGAGATGCCATCATCTTTCCAGTCGCCCAGGTCACATCCTTCACTCCTCACCTTTATCCTTCATATCTGATCAGGTGCAGAGTCATCTCAATTCTACCTTTGTGACATCTCCCCTATATGCCCTCCTTCTTTCTTCTGTCTCTGCTCTCACCCTGGTGCATCGCCTTATTACCTCACCTGTGCTATTGAAATAGACTTCAGGTTAGTCTCCCTGTCTGAATTATCTCTCCATTCCAGTCTATCCATCATTTAGCTCTTAAATTGATATTCCTAAAGCACATATTTCCTCCTCCCTCATTTATGTCGGTGGTTTCCTTTTACCTCCAGAATAAAATACAAATATAAATATAAAACCCTCTCTTTGACTTATACAGCTATTCATAACCTGACTCTCTACTTCTCTTCCAATCTCCTTACCTCTTATTCCCTTCCTTATTTCAGAATTGCACAGCTAGGCAGTACGGGGGATAGAGCACTGGACCCTGAGTCAGGAAGCCTTTAATATAAATCCAACCTCTGATAGTTACTAGCTGCAACCCTGGGTGAGTCACTTAACCTTTGTTTGCCTCAGCTTCTTCAAATAGGGATAATAATAAGACCGACCTCCCAGGGTTTGTTGTGAAGATGAAAAGAGATAATATTTTTAAAGCACTTGGCACAGTGCTTGGCATGTAGTAGGTTGGACAAATGCTTATTGACTTGTCAAAATATCAGTAATAGTAATTTGTTAAGTTCCTACTATATGCCATGTACTGTTCCAGTACTATTGGTTTCAGAGCAGGAATTTTCTACCCTTAACTTTGATTGTATGAAGCCAGGATACAGCCTTTACTTAATGTGTCCTTTTTTTTTCTTTCAAAGAGATTAGATTTGGGACTTTTTATTCTACCTAATAAAGGATTTTTCCTATATTCTTAGGCAGCCTATACTTGGAATAATATGGTACAGGATTTATCACTAAATATTGGTCTTCCTATGCCAGTGTTGGCAATGATCAGGGTGGTCACAGACTTCTGGGGAGCTCTAATATTCCTTCCTACTGTGCTGAAGTCTGTTAGATTCAGCTGTAGTTATAAGACTCTTCCATCCATGTAAGCCACCAGAGGGGATGTGGCAGGAATTGGGCTGTTGTTGCTGACATCTATTCAGGCGTGTTATTTGAAGCCTCTCATGTTTTCTTTAGTGAGGTGTTATTTTAAAACCACATGACAGAGCTTGGAATAGACTGGTTTTCTTAGCTGCATACCTTTCATTTGATTTTAACCTCTCATTCAAGTTCTATTCATTAAACCTTTAGTATGCAAAACCCTGGATTTCAGGATATAAGCAGAAGTGGCAGTTAGCTAATTTAGGCAAATATTTTAAAAGCCTAGGAGAGCAAGACTTTAAGTTCATAGATTTTAGAGTGAGGAGAAACCTTAGTGATATCCCAAGCTAGTCGAATTTAGTTTTTTTTCTCAGCATTAGAAAGGTATGTGAATATATGTTTATATGTGTGAGTGGGTGCATGCATGAGGTGTGGAGGGTAAGACAGAGGTAGAAAAATAGGAGACTGCGAAGAGCCATTGGACATAGATAAATGTATATCAACTGGTAAATCCCTTTCCTTTCTAGAGCTATTTCAGTTATTTGCCTGTTTGGTTGATGTTTAGTGACATAAATTCAGTTCAACAAATAGTAAGGATCATATGGACCATTTGTGTCCAACCTGTGATAGAGCCTTCTGAGCTCATATTGGTTTGACCAGCCACAGTTGGACACACACCATACCTTCACCCCAACATAGTGATGTCATTTTGGTCCTCTTCAAAAACAAAGGACAGTAACCAACCAGTGGCATAAATTCAGTTCAGTATCTCTTATACGTAGTCTACTGTGTGTGATTCTGGCAATGAAAATACAAAAATGAAACAGTCCCTGCCTTCAAGGAGGGTAGACCATGCTAGAAGAATAGCATGCACACAGATGATAAGTAAATGAATAATGAAGGCAAAGAAATTTCGAAGAGGAGAGTATTTACTACTGGGGGTTTACAAAAGATCTCAAGAAGGAGGTGGCACCTGAGCTGTGCTTTAAAAGAAAGATAGGGATTTGTTGAAGTGGAAATGCTGACATATGAAGGGCCTTATGCAATGATGGGGGGCTGCCATGTGTAGGGAATAACTAACAGCCCAGTTGGACCAAATGGAGAGTGTGTGAAGAGGGAGAAATATGAAAGTAGGTAGAGGCCATATTGTGGAAGGCTTGTGATACTAAAGTGGGGATTTTGTATTTTATACTTGAAACAAGAGGGAGCCACTGAAAATTTAAAAAAAATTAATTTGTACTTAGGTCTTTCATTTTGACATTCATGATTTCTAGAAATACCTCCTCCCCTTCTCTCCGACTCCCTGAATTGAACTCCTCACTCATAACAACAAAAAACTATCAAGGATGAACTCTCTGACATTTTACCCATTGCCACCAAAGATTTTTGAATGGGTGAGTGATATCAGTTCTCTGTTTTAGGAGGTATCAGTTTGACAGCTGTATGGAAGATAGGTTGGAGCAGGGAGAGACTTGAAGAACAGAGACCAATTAGGAGGCTGTTAGAATTGGTCAGACATGAAAATAATTTGCTTCATACACCTTGATTATAAACTATTTGCATGCTGGTGATTCTGGGAAGTGAATCCTATGATTTCTTTCTTGTTCTTTCCACTAGGCTATATTGTAAAGAGTACAGTATCCAGTGGTTAGACTTTTCTATGGATCATTCCATTCAAGGAGAAAGATCTGGTTCAGTTTTTCTTAGCATTTTATCATTTTACATCCCTAAATATACATCCCTGAACTGTATATTACTATGCCAACCCAACATGCATTAATGGCAAATTTAGAATTTTAGAAGAAATGACATTAATGGTTACAAAACCCCTCTTTTCTTTCCTTTATGTCATGTTTTAAAACATAAATTAATTTTCACATTTTCATGGAATTAGTGAATAGAGATATGGACTTAGAGTCAGGAAGAGCTGTGTCCAAATATTCCATTGCTAATAATTGTTGGCTGTGTGGCCATGGATAAGTTATTTAACCTTTCTAAGTCTTGGTTTCCTCATCTATAAGGCAAAAATAATAGTACCCGCGGCAGTGAGGACGTACATTAAGTGCTTTGTAGACTTAAAATCACTATGTAGAAGTTAATTAATGCATTTATTTTACTAGTCCATTTTTAACTCAGTACGTATACTTTAAAAATTAAACTTGATTCAGATTTTTAAAACAATTTTTACTGTACTTGGAGCAGAGTTATTGTCTTACAGCTAGGCTGTTATCTGTTGCTTGTAAGACGTTTAACTTTCCCTGGGTTTTGTAAGATTTCTTTCTTTCTTTTTTTTAAATTTTGAGAGCATGGATGAGAATATTTCCCATTGTCTACCCCCACAGAGCAGTCAGTGAAAATTTGAAAGGGTATACATAGCTATCAGAGTTTCTTGACAGGAAATTGCCATAAGCCACCCACTCTGTATTATTCATGTAGCAAATTTCTAAACAGTCTCTTGACTTCTTTATTTCCTATTGGCTTATAACCCAAGGACCTTGTATTCCCTGAAGTACTTTGGGCTGTCTAGCCTAAAGTAGAAACATTTTTTCCCTCCTCTAAATTCAGAAAAAGCTTTAGGAAAAAAAAAAACCTAAAATTGTTTACTTTGGGCCAGGTAAGACATCATCTTCAAAGGGAGAAGCTAGCCAGATCCCAGGCTAGAATGGAGGTGAGGTACTAAGGCAACTAAGCACATAGGAGGAATGGGAAGATTCCTAAGCCCAGAGCTTTATAGTATGACATTATTATTTGATTTGAAGTGTTCAGGTAAACTGAATCTTACTTACAGATAGGTATGGAACTATTTGAAAGTCAAGCTTATATTATTCAATATTTTAATAATTTTCACTATTTTAGATTATCTCAGTCACATTTCTTATATATCATTAAGTTATCAGAAACGTTAATTCATCAAAAAGATAAAGATCTTTTGGTTAAACTGAAGGCTTTTCAGTCTTTAAAACCTTTTGGACATCTTGTAAAATGCACAGGTATGTACAGGTACTTGTGTCAATAAAAAGAATAAAAAAGCATAGTCTAATCTCATTTTTTATGAAAAGGATTCTAAAGTCTGGCTGTTTGCATTGTCTTTTTTTTAGGCATGGAAGCTCCTAATATGTATGATGTGGTTGACAATCACAATCTCTTAAGCTTCTATCCCCAGAACGCAAGCTCAGACTAGAGGTACTACTAGTCTTTAAAATCTTTCATTTGTTTCCGGTGTCCTCCCTATGTGGCTGTCAGAGGAGGGCCAGTCTGATTTGGGGCGGGAGAAGCTGTTTCCCCAGAAAGGTGATGACTTATTTTAGCCATAGCATTTCATAAAATGCTCTACTAAAGTGTGAAAGAATTAGAATCCATGTCAGTAGAGGGAGTACCCACAGGTAAAATCATAGATCCTTAGAATATTGGAATTGAAAATATTGTACTATGTCGTGAGGGTAATCCATCCTAACAGGACTAGAGAAATGAGTCATCCCAGCTCCCAAATTTTGTATTTCTTTGGAGAAGGTGTAGGGTGACCACCCTGGTGTAGATCTATCCCCTGTGTCAGTTCTTGGTTAACCAGTGGAAGGTTTTTAAAAATTTGTATGATATCAGCCTTAAAATCAAAACAGAAACCTGTAGTTTGCCTCTTTCCTTAAGAAGTGGTTAATCAACATTTTACTATAAATGAAAGCTCTGTCATAAAATAGGTAACAGTAGGGCTGGAGAAAAGGAAAAAAACCCAGTTGGCTTTTGAGGATCAGAGAATGAGAGTTCAGATCCTGCCTTTGTTACTTATGTGCTTTTTAACCTAGGATAATTCACATCAGCTCTTTGACTTTATTTTTCAGTTGTCAGATAAGGGTGTTGGATTGGATGACTTCCCTTACAACTTTGAATCTTTGATCCTGTAAACTGTGTAATAGATGATTGTCAACCACATCATACATATTAAGAGCTTAGTAAACTAGTGAATAAATCCTGTTGCCTTCTTCCTTGTACCATGGCCCAGTCCAAACTTATAATTTCTAATATTTATGACTTGAACCTCACATTGACTTTTTACAAAATTTTAATTTATTTTAAATTAGCAAGAATTTTTTTTCTCTCCATCTCCTCTCACTCATTGGAAACGAGAGAAAAGAAAAGCCAAACCCTGCCATTTAAATAAAATAGATTCCTACACTCGCCATGTGTAAACATGCATGTCATATTTTGGGTTTAGTCCAGCATTTCTCTGTCAGAAGTTGGGTAGAATTCTTCCTGATCAGTCCTGTGGAATCATGGTTGGTCACTGAATCCATCAGAGTTCTTAAGCTTTTCTGGATTGTCTTTAAAATGTTAAGAGATAAACTGTTCTTTCAGTTCTGCTCACTTCACTTCCGCATCAGTTCCTACTAGTCTTCCTAAGTTTCACTGAATCTATCTCTTTCATCATTGCTTAGGGAACAGTATTATCATAATGTATTCACTTGTTCCATGGTTGATGCACACTGCAGTAGTTTCCAGTTCTTTGTCTCTATAAAAACAGCTGCTACATATGGTTCTTATTTTTTTTTTTCTTCTTTGGGCTATATGCCTAGCAGTAATATAGCTGGGTCAAAGGGTATGCACATTCTAGTGGCTTTTTGAGCATAGTTCCAAACCACATTCCAGAATGGCTTGACCAATATATTAGGAAAGCAGAATTTATGATTTCAAAGAGAATCTCATATGTGCCTAAAAGGTCCGGAACCGCAGGATATAAGGAATTCTCTAGGCAGAAGGCAGGAGAACTAAAGCATGTATTTACACTCCACAGTAACAAGCCCACAAACCAGCGTCCCCATTTTGATATTTTCATCAAAAGCTTCCAGGCCCAATAAGTCCACCTTACAAGGGTAACCAGGAGGCCAGAGAAGCAAGATGGTATAAAGCAAAATCGTATACATGCTTCCCCTCTATGGTAAGAAGATTACCCACTGGCCTCCAGTCAGCTCTGCTACCGGCAGCTCAGCTTCGGCTGTAGGCGTCTCTGGCTCCAACCGGAAAAGGAAAAGGAGATCTTCAAGCTGTCTTCTCCCCTCTTACAGAGTTTTTGACATCATCAAGCGCCGCCTGAATGACCAGGGCCGATTGGTTCTTGACTTGGCCCCTCCCCCTAGTGTAGACCAGGTTAACACACCTCCCCTGTGCCAGACCCATGACTCATCACACAGGAAGTTCTCTGATTCCTGGCATGGTCGCTAGGCTTCCTGCCCCGGAAGAGCAAGCCCCAGTGTCCAGGGAAGCTCAATGAGGTAAGCTGAGTCATTCAAAGAAAAAAAAGTCCATTCTGGTTACAACCAATTCACAGCTGAACCAACAATGCCTGTTTTTTCAGTCTGTCCAACATTTATGATGTGGTTAGGGGGGAGGTGTTAATCTTGGTTATTCTGATAAGTATGAAGTAGAACCTCAGAGTTGTTTTAATTTTCATTTCTCTGATTATTAGTGCTTTGGGACATTTTTTCAATATGGTTGTTAATTTCTTGAAGTTTTCATGAAGCTACGTGGTCATATTTTTTCACTATTCAATAATGGTTTTTATTCTTATATTCTTGTTTTATTCTTATAAATTCGAATCAGCTATATATCTATATTTGTATATTTCTGTCTTTATCTGTATCTTGAAAATTAGATCTTCATCAGATAAATTTGCTACAAAGATTCCTACCTCTTATTTCTTCCTAATTGTAGCAAGCATATTGGTTTTATTGGTAAATATTGTTTTAAATTTTACATAATCAAAATTGTTAGTTATTTTCTGTGATTTTTGCTATCCCTTGCTTGGTCATAATGTCTTCATGTATCCAGAAATATGAAAGGAAATTTCTTCCTTGCTTTTCTAATTTGATTATGATGTGAACCTTTTTATCTGTTGTGTATCCATTTGGAGGTAATCTTGGTATATGGTGTGAGATGTTGGTCTAAGCCTAATTTCTCCCAGTCTGCTTTTCAATTTTCCTAGAAATTTTTGGACTCCAAATAGTGAGTCCTTACCCCAGTAGCTGGGGTCTTTGTGTTTTTCAAACATTGAGATACTAGGTTCATTTGCTTCAGCTTATGTTGTGTACCTAATCTGTTCCATTGATTGACCTATTTTTAACATGTAACAAATCATTTTGATGATCATTGCATTTGATATAGTTTGAAATTTGGCATTATTAGGCTTCTTTCTGACCTACTTTTTTCATCATTTCCCATAAGACTCTTATCTCTCCTGATGAATTTTGTTCATATTGACTTTGAATTGAAGATAATGTCTGGCATTTTGCATTTAAGGACATTCCAACCCCCAATTATGAATGAAAACCTTCTGATAAAAGTAATTTTAGGTGTCAGTGGCCTAGTAGAAGAGGTTTTTTTTTTTTTTTTAAGTCTACAACCCATTTCTTGTGCTCTTAAAATCACTCCACCATAGGGAGCTATTACTTGGTTTCCATGTAAGATGAGCGCTTGACTTCAAATCCCTTCAAATTAGACTGAAAACCGCTGCATGAAAGTCATGACTGTTAGTTCATTGCCTTAACTTCCTAGCCATATTTCCTCTTTTATTTAATCATCATTCCTATAATCTTTTGTCACTTGGTACTCAGGTTCCTACTGAACTTAATCATATTTTCTGGGCTAGTAGGAATCAATGAAAGTTTATAAACTTAGTGCATTTAACAACTTTATCTTTCTTTTTTTCCCCTATCTATTACAGTTGGTAATTATGTATATAACTGAGATCACTGGTTGGTCTCAATTTTTTACCTTGTTTATCAGTAAGATTCTGAGAATCTTCTAAAACACTAGTCTTTTTCTCTGGCCAAGGGGAGGCATATTTACAGAGGTAAGAAAACACTGAATCCTGCTTTGCCATAGTGTTATCGTGGACCTAGGTATGTGTTAGCCACCCAGTGAACTGAGCACAGACAACTCACTAAAACTGTCCACTAATTTAAGAATAACCATTCTCGGGGCAGCTAGGTGGCGCAGTCAGTAGAGCACCGGCCCTGGAGTCAGGAGGACCTGAGTTCAAATTCGGCTTCAGACACTTGACACATGTACTAGCTGTGTGACCTTGGGCAAGTCACTTAACCCCAATTGCCCTGCCCCCCCAAAAAAAGCAAAAAAAAAAAAGAATAACCATTCTCCTTCCATCTCACTGATTTGGACCTAGGTTTTTATTATTCCAAGTCTAATGTTCTTTTTACTATTTCATGCTGTATTATAAGACCTTTCTAATATGTAATACACATATTTCTGTCCATAAGGTAAGTTACAGAAGGCTCATTTGTGATTCATTGAGCTTTACCAGAAATTTTGGAGGGAGTAGGGTAGAGTTGGATGCAAGAAAAGAGAGAGGGTTTTGTGGATTTTGTTATTTTGGAAAGAGAATATGAATAACTATCCTTAAGTATGGGTTGAATAGGGGTTTACTTTAATCCTTCTAAGAAACTAAAAAAGATGAGTCAAGGTGATTTTCTCCCCCTTCCTTCTTCCTGAGGAAGTAGACTGAATTACATTTGGTGTAATATAATTTCAGAAGTGCAGAAGAGGGTATTGCCTTTTTGTTGTTTTCCTGCTTTCATGTGTGATACCATTTTACCGAGCTTTCTGTTCTGATCTTTACAATCCTTACTTTTCCCATAACTTAATATAAATCCTTTTGTGGTCCTGATCTGTGGTTCTGTTTGGGTTGGAAACTCTTGGTTTATAAATGCCCTGTACTCATTTGAATGAACAATTCTTCTCCAATTTTGAGTTTAAGAGTTGTCTTGGATACTTACTGAGATATTAATTGCCTTACCAGTGGTCACACAGCTGATGTGAGTCTCAGGTGCTTGCTCTCTATCCACTCTGTCATGCATGTTTTGTCCAAACCTTTCCTCTATTTTACAGATGAGGAAACTAAGGCCCCAAAAGATTAAAGGACTGTCCACCTCACAGAGGTGTCGTCAATAGAGGAACTAGATTTCAAATCCTGGTCGTCTGACTCTAAATCCATTGTTCTTTCCACCCACAGCATGGTGTTTACTTTCTGTCTACTATTAAAACTTCTCTTCCTTTTAATGTTCAACAGGTCATGCACAGATGCCTTTTTAGTTTACCTCAAAATGATTCTGTTTATTTTAAAATGATTGATAGAAGGGGTTGTTTCTGACAGATGCAAAGAAAATTAACCAGTAGATCTACATAATAGGACCCTGCAATCTACTTGAGAAATGTTTATGCTTCTGCTCAATTGAGGCATGGGCTCAGTGTTTGCATAGCTACATGTATAATTACCCACATTAGCATGAGAACATCCATTTCCAGAGCAAATCTCTTCAGTTTTGCAATAAAAGTATTTTCACATTGGCTGCTGCTGCTGCGAAAATAGGTTTCCCATGTATGTTCCTAGTTCTGTACATCTCACAGGAGTCATTGGAGGTCAGCTCTAATGGCATAAAACTTGTTGTCTTGGAGTGGTAGGAGAAGGATTGTATCTGCTAAATGTTCATAACAATATTTCTTTTAAAGTTTCTGCATGTGTCCCTTAAAATGGAAGAGTATATGGGGGTGAGGGATGGAGGGAGATGTTAGTGCTATCTTGACCTTTGGGAACAAAGCTCTCCTTCCTCTTCTCCTCTTCCTCCCTCTCTCAGTCTCACTCTCTCCCTCCCTCCCTCCCAAATTGAAATTGTGGTTCCCTCAGAGGTAGGGTAGTGATTGAAGAGGTTACGATATTTTGCTGCTTTATGCACAGGCCTCCGGTGCATGACATAGGAGGTAGGCCTGGGAGAAAATGTGACACTATTATCGTGGCATGGAGGATGTGCCACATGGCCTGTGGATACATATGGCTTCCATCTTGTTACTGGGCAGGAGATCATCCCTAGAGGAGGGGGCCCTGCATAGGCCCTCAAGTACAATTTGCTTCCTCTGGAAAGATGGAAAGGAAGAGTTGCCTACTGACAAAGAAGGAAACATAAAGATTTGGGGCGAGTAGCAATCAGTAACTTAATGTTAATCTTCTCTTTCTAACTTAATATTACAAACACACACACACACACACACCCTTCCCCCGGCCCCAAAATTGAATGCCTAGTTTGTAAGGCATCTAGGTGGAACAGCTAGTAGACTGCTGTTCCTGATTAGCTGTATGATCCTGGGCAAATCATAAACTCTCTCACCTTCGGTTTCTTCATCTGTAAAATGGAGATAATAACAGCTACTTCGCAGAATTACTGTGAGGATTAAATAGGAGACTATATTTAAAGTGCTAGATCAATGTTAGTTTTTATTATGCTTCTGTATGGTAATTATGTTTGATAGCAAATATGACGTTGGATCAAAGGAGAAAATGTGTATAAATCACTTTGCAAATTTAGAGTGCCATATAAGTTAAGTATTGATATCATATAATTTTATTTTAAAAAGTATGTTTTGTTGATATTTTTTGTTTTTGTGTTACCTAAATCTCTAGTTACATATCTCATAAACATTTTAAACCTGTCTAAAACTGAACTCATTATCTCCCCCCCTACCCCCACCCCAAGCCTTCCCTTCTTCCTAATTTTCCTATTACCATTGAGGCTACCACCACCTTCCCAGTTATTTGGTCTTTCAGTTTAGGAATCATCCTGGACTTTTCACTCTTTTACCCACTCCCGTGTCCAAATAATTGCCAAGTCTGTCATGACATGCCTTCATGACATCTCATTTATATCCTTCATTCCCTCCTCTGGCACTGCCTTTACCCTGGTGCAGGCTCTCATTGCCTTAAACCTGGACAGTTGCAATAATCTGCTGCTTGGTTGGTCTCTCCACTGCATTCCATCCTCCACTTAGCTGTCAAAGTGATCTTCTTAAAGCACCTATCACCGTGTTGCTCTCCCCAACACACACACACACACACACACACACTCACTCACTCACCCTTCTAGGGGGCGCTCTGTCCTCTCCAGGATTAGCTATACAATCTTCTGTTTTAGTGTTAAAAGGCCTTCCTAACCTGCTTCCCCCCAACTTTTCCAGTCCTCTAACACCATCCTGACTCTCTGGGCATTTTCTGTGGTTGTCCTTCATGCTTGAAATGGTCTTTCTCATATCCACCTCTTAACTTCCTTCAAGTCCCATCTAAAATCCCTCCTTCTATAGGAAGGCTTTCCAGAGCTCCCTTGATTTTAGTTCCTCTTCTGCCTTTATTTCCAATATATCCTGTATACATTTTTGGGGTACACATGTTGTCTCCCCCATTAGACTGTGAGCTCCTTGAGAACAGGGACTGACTTTTGCCTTTCTTTGTAACCCCTATGCTTAGTATAGTGCCTAGCACATAGTATAAGCTTAATCAGTATTGATTGATTGGCCAAACTAAGTTTCTCCCTTATTTCTCTTACTTGGCCCCCTCCTGGAGGGAAGGGCCAATAATTATATATTATCATAACAGTAGTATATTGTTATACAATATAAGAAAGAGTTAAAAAAAGAAAAAAGGAAGAAAAAATCAGTAAAACCACTCAATACATAAAAAAATGACAATACATGCATTGTTATACACCTGTAGAATCTACACCTCTGGAAAGTAGTGGGGGCTGTGTCTTCTCATACCTCTTTTGGAAGGTCAAGCTTGTTCTTTGCAATTTTGCAACATTCATTTTTATATATTGTTATCATTAGCAGAGGTATTGTGCCTAGTAGCTGACTGGGCCTCATTTACAATTTGTGAGGACATTTGAACATATCATTTTACCTATGAAGAACAATCACAGGTCAACTGCCAACATTGTACCTTTCCAAGAAGGAGGTGCCTTATCTCTTGTCTCTGGATTGTCCCCCACACCTCTGATGCTCTTCCTCCTCTCTCCTTCAATCCTGACTTCCTTGGCTTCCTTCAAGTCCCAACTAAAATACCATTTTCTACAGGAAGTTTTTTCCCAACCACTCTTTTTTTTTTTTTTTAAACTCTTTACATACTTTACTTAACATACTTTACATTAGCATTCCTCACCAGGAGGATGATATTTCACCAAGGAATTAACAGCAGACTCCAGCACATACATAAATACATTAGATAACCAATTCTTAATACAGTATATATAACTTCCCAACCACTCTTAATACTGTTGCCTTCCCTCTGATAATTATTTCCTTTTTATCCTGTATATAGCTCATACACTATCTGCTTGTTGGGATCTCTCTCTCTCTCTTTTGTTTTTAGTATCCAGCTCTTAGAAAAGTGCCTCGAACATAGTAGAGGCTTAATGACTAATTGACATTTATACATGGTCAATGTAAGAATTTCTTTTGCTTGACTAAACATATAGGTTGTGGGGATTTTCTTTTTCTTCTCTTTTTGTCTATTCCTGTCTTTTTGTCTGTCCTGTGCAGTGCTGGATTTGTGAAATGGGAGTGAGAGAAAATAAATGCTTAAAATATTTTAAAATAGAAAGGTAAAGTTACTTAGTCAAGGAAGTGCCATATATAGGTTATAGGATATTGTTCATGTAGGCAGTCACCTTGCATTCACTTTATACCTACTATAGATCACTGTAACATAGTAAGTCAAGATAAATAAGAGATTCTCTTCTTTGAGGAACTGTGGTCACAATTGATGAATGCCAAGTGACTTAAAAACACTAACAATGCAATGGCAAATCCAAATGTGCATATAAATGACAGTAAAAAGTAATCTTTAGATAGAGCTTTAAAGTTTTCATGGTACTTTATACTTATCTCATTTGATCCACATAAGAAAACGGGATTTTTGTTGGGACTTGAAGGAAGCCATGGAGGCCAGGAGGTGAAGATGAAGAGGGAGAGCATCTTAGACTTGGGGGACAGCCCAGAGCCAAGAGATGGGCTGCCCTCTCTTGGGAAGAAGACATTAGGCACAATGCCTCTACTAATAATAACAATATATTTGCAAGATAGGTATCAGTTATTATTTTCCCATTTTACAAATGAAGAAACAGAGCCTGAGAGAAGTTAAGTGACCTGCTTAGGGTCACACAGGTAAGTTAAGTGTCTGAGGTAGGTCTTCCTGACTAAGAGTCCAACAGTCTATCTGCTGGGCCATCTAGCTGTCACACAGACTAGGCACCCAATTGCTAGGGATAGAGTGAGGGAGAAGGGAAGATGAACTTGTAAGTTTGTTGTTGTCTAGTAATTTTTCAGTTCTATTTCACTCTTCATGATTCCATTTGGGATTTTCTTGGGAAAGGTACTGAAGTGGTTTGCTATTTTCCTTCTCCAGCTCATTTTACAGATGAGGAAACTGAGGCAAACAGGATTAAGTGACTTGCCCAGGGTCACACAACTAGTGAGTGTTTGGAGCCAGATTTGGACTCAGAAAGATGAGTCTTCCAGACTCTAGGACTGGCGTTCTAGCCACTGTATCACCTAGCTGCCCCGGTTTAAGTTACTGATTGATAGTTCTCTCAACTCTTTAAATTTGTTAGTTTGAATTCTTTCTTTGGATTCTTTTCACTGTACGTGAAATGATTGAAATGTCTGGATGTTTCTGTTAAGGACAAGGGCAAGTTTGCATTCCAGCTTTTCATACTTATATGAAACTATGTATCAAATACAAGTTTTTGTTCTTTGTCCCAGTCTTGCTTCTTTTAAGTGACATGATGTGCCTTTAAATTTTGGCTTTCTCTGTGTACTGCAGATTGACACAGTAATATTTACTGTAAGGAACAATAATTACAATAAAAGGATTTGGTTAGAAGGGTCCATTGTTTTCAGAATGGCCATGAAAATTCTTGTTCTGTGGATATGTCTCTCAGCTCTTTTAATTATGTATGAAAATTATGCCTATGGCTTAGGAAACATTCCTTCTGTTTTTCCTCTACCAAAAACATCACATCTGAATAACAAGGACCATATATTTTAATTTTTAGGAGTGTGTCTTCAGCCTCAGACTAGTACAGGGTGTCCTTACCTTGGAAGTATTGTGAAACTTCATTGTAGGAAAGAATCACATATTAGATGCATTCATCCTAGACCCCCTTTAAAGGAATGGCTTATTGCAAATTACTGAATAACTTCATAAGAGTTCTCTTTCATCTAGGAATGTTGTCTTGGTTATGGACCCTGAGGAAAGCAAGATTTCAGTGTTTGCAATCCTTAATTCTTAACCTGTAGATGTTTATTATGACATAAAGTGCCCCATAACATAAAATCATTAGTTATTTTAAAACTGTGTTTTAGATGTTACCACAGCTACTTCTCCGTTAAACAGAAGCTTGAGACTTTGTCAGTAGGTCAACAAGTAGGCTACCTGACTGACTGACTGAGCTTACCCCAACTGCTTCTCGACTCTTGTTTCCACGTTACTTGGCTGCTACATTTTTATAACACCACAGCTGTCTTAGTCTAGCTTCTTTTCCCACCCCTTCCCATCTGCCACCTCTCACCACTTCCTCACTTGCTTTGAGACAAGGTGGCACAATCCCAAAACAAGTTGCTAGCATCCTTGTTGTCATAGGTAGAGCGCATTCGCTTTTAATTATCCATTTTACTGTCTACTAGTTCTTTCATTGAACCTTTCTAGTCAGGGAACCAACCTCACAGTGTACTGATGCCTTCCAATGCATCATGCTTTTTGTCGCTGGAGATCTTGGAAGACAACAGAGAAATGTTTTCAAATTGAGCAGATGCATTTTCTTTTATCGGACCTAAGTCTTGCTGGAAGTGAGAGAGGAGGTGAGAAAGCTGAAGGAAAGATTTCCCTATTTATAAACAAGGCAGCTTACCCTGGTTAACCTTCCTTTCTTGCAGCTTCTCACTCTTCGCCTCTACACATATGTGTGATATCCCCTGGGAGCTGTATTTCAGTGAGGCCTCTTTACAGTTGATCAGAGTTTTGCTCCGGTACTGCACTAGCAAGCTGTTACAGTAAGCACAAAAACAAGCAAATTAAACCAAGTATAAAATGCCAAGACTCCATCTCTCTGCCAGCCTCATTAGAAAACAGTGACAAAGTATGTATGCATATAATTACAGTAATTAAACATTGGTAACCAGCTGAATGGTGGTGGTGGAGGGGGCTTAATGTTTTAGATGTATGGGCTTTTCATTTGAGAATTGGGAACCAGACTCTTAAACATTTCTAGGCCTTTCATTTATGTGGTATAGAATCTTTCTCCCATTGAACTTGAGCTCTGGGTAGGTCTTTAATGCTGGCTTTATCCCACATTTATTGGATTAGAGCAGGTCAACTTTTCCATCATAATTCTGTTTATATTTGAGGGTGTGTAGGCTGGCCATGAGCTCAGATATTCAGTTTTAGATTTAAAGATGGTAATAGTTTGGCTGTTTAAAAAATGGAACAAAACTGTAAATGGAAAATTCTTGTAAACTAAGAGTGTTCCTAGAATTTAAAATTTGAGGTGATTTTGTTCATTTTGTTGTCCACACCCTGTTGAATCATGAAGTCAGTCTGTTTGTGTGGGATGACAAGAGGATGTTGTGAGACATGTTGGCTCCATGCTTCACTCTCCTTAGCCCAGGAATTAATAGTCTTTATTGAAGTCACCAGTTTTAAAGACTCTGGGAGTAGATTGAGATTGCACCAGGGACTTGGGCCCACTTTCCTTTTATGGCAAGTATATGTTGAGGCTAGCTGAGAATACAAAAGTAATATAACTTGGTCCCTGCCTTCTTAGGAACTTAGTGTCCAAATGGGGAGGTAAGATATACATAGAAGCCCATTAAATGCAAGTATATGACAGTTTATGAAGTACAAAAATAAATGCTAGAGTATATATATAGGATAAGTGCTACTTATCCTATACATAGGAGTTCAGAGAAAGGGGGTATAACTTCATTGTATGTTGGCAGACTTCCTGGAGGAGATGTGTCTTGGGACTTGAGCTGGGTCCTATATGATGGAAAGGATTTAGATAGTTAATAGGTTCCTAAGCTGCAAGGCATTTGAGAGATTATTTAGGAAACTGAAGTGTAAAGAGGGATTGTGATTTACACCTAGATCCTCAGCCTCTAAAACCTGTGATCATTCCACTAGATTGTGGTGGATCAAGTGTGGTGGAAGGATGGCCTGTCAAGGGCTGATAAGCATAGTAGTATGACTAGGATCTGATGATTCATGTCAGAGAGTAATAGAAGATAAGCTTCTTAGAGGGTCTAAGAGTCTTGGTTGGTTTAGGACATCTAAGGTCACCCAAATTTTAAATAACTGATTCAGGCATATAGAAGGGTGTAAATAGAACTGTTTGTCAGGAATGATGGGTGTAGGCATGTGTGGGGTGAAAGGTCATTGACTTTACTGCATTCTTTTCATTATTGGATTTATAGTGGGTATATTCCAGTGTTATTGATGCTAAATTTGACTAAATTTTGGTCATTTAAAAAAATTCTCCATAAGGAATTAAGTCTCTGCCTCTTCCATGTGGAAGTAAAATAAAACATTACTCAGAGCTGTTGTATTAAATGCTCTATTTTGACTTGATGTACTTAAAGATGGAGATGTTTAAAACCTGTGCCTTGGAAGAGAAGAAAGCACATTATTTTCACCATCT
The DNA here is from genome assembly GCF_011100635.1 of Trichosurus vulpecula. Lineage (NCBI taxonomy): Eukaryota > Metazoa > Chordata > Mammalia > Diprotodontia > Phalangeridae > Trichosurus > Trichosurus vulpecula. Next base: position 194,892,860 of record NC_050573.1, read on the forward strand.
TTTTTCCATCTAATTTCCTCTTCCAGTCTTTCTTACTTAGAGTTGTTTCAGTATAATTTATACTGCTTGTTAATTAAATTTACCTCTTCATGTTTTAAGTATGTCTCCATGTAAACTAGTTATCAATATGATTACATCTTCCCAGTAATTTGCCTTTTCCTTTTGCTTAAAGCATAGTTACCATGGACAATAATTTTAGCAACATAAATCATTGTGACAGAAGTAAACAATCTACATTTAGGATATTGGGTAACTCGTAGCTATCCGTAGTAGCCCTGTCTACAGTCAACTTATTTATGAAAGGAATAATTTTTATTCTATTATCTATATTTTATGATATACTAAAATGAGTGAATATGTATATGTACATACACACACACCCCCATACAACTTTATCTTTAAGTGCTTTAGACAGAGATGTTGGCATTATAGCAGAAATGTTCCTTTATCTTGGATTCATACTTACCCATAGTGTAATTTGTGTCATAATTTATAATGGAGTAAGACCCTGCATTCTGAAAATAATTTGGACACCCCCATGTGTTTTGTTATTTTTTTTTTCGGAGGGGGGAAGGCAGGTCAATTGGGGTCAAGTGACTTGCCCAAGGTCACACAGCTAGTAAGTGTGTCAAGTGTCTGAGGTCAGATTTGAACTCCTGACTGCAAGGCTGGTGCCCTACTCACTGTGCCACCTAGCTGCCCCGTTTTGTTATTTTTTTTAAGGGTATGTGTATTTGTGACTTCTGGTTTTTACCTTTTTGTTTTTATTTGTTTATTGTCCCACTGATGTTTGGAATTTGTCATAATTATCATATTGTATAGCAATGCCATAGAGGTAGTATGAGATCAGAAGACTTTGGCTCAAATTCCAGCTTTGCCACTTATTTCCTATGTCACCCCTATGGGCTTCAATTTCTTCATCGGTGAAATGAGGGGGTCAGAAGAAATATACTCTGAGGTTTCTTCAAACTTGAAAATGATAATTTTGTGACTATCAACTTCACTGTCTAAACCCTCTCATATTTTAACTTGAAGCTGTTTATATGTGTCATTCTTTTATAGGATATTTGGGCATAGATCACATCTACTTAATTACGGATATGCTAATCAGATTGAGTGCAGATGTTCTCTTATGTGCTGTAAAACAGTCTTCTGTATTCAAACCTGAGGCAGTATTGTGTGGTGGATAGAGAGCTGGCCTCAAAGGGCTAGCGTCAAGTCTGTCTTTGACACATACTGGTGGTGTGATTTGTGGCATTACAAAAATTCTGAGAGACATGGTTTCAGGGTAATTTAATAATTTTATTAATAAGGCCAGCATGTTTATTAGTCAAAAGATGATCATTTGGCTGTCTCTCTTAGGCCAAAGACTCCAAAGGCTCACAGTTTATATGCCCTTGGAAGGGTAGATGTTCCTCAAGGTGGCAATCAACTCTGATTGGTTAACAATTAATGAGAAAATGAATGTTACAGTGCTAGGGTGGGCTATGTTACAAGGAGGGTCTTGGGGTATGTAACTTAGATCACTCAAATCTTGATTAAAGAGCCTTAACAAATTCCATATCACCTGTCTGACAAAAGGGAGAAACCACATTTTCCCAGTTCTGTCTGAGCAAATACAATGAGCAGGAATGCCTAAACTTAGAATTTCTTTTACTGTCTGATTAGATTTTGGTATGGGTAAATCTTGAAGAGAGATTTCCTGCACTGGCTGGTTTCTGAATGAGGAAGTAGAAAAGGGGAAAAACCTTAGTCCTAATACAATAATTAGTTATTAAGACAAGACCAAAAAAATCATTTCTTACAGACTCTGATATTTCACTTATCCTCTGAATGCTTTAGGCAGCTTTCTAAGACTACTATTTTCAGAGAAGTCTGTAAGACTACCTCAGTTGGTAGAAGGAGTATCCTCATCTTGGAGTTCCTTACATCAATTAACTTAGAGGTACAATCCCTATTTTGCTTGAACTATAATATAGGTGGTTATGTACATATTTATGTGGCTAACCATTAATCTTATTTACGTAATGGATTTTGTAACAGTTATTAGGATTTGGTGAAGGGGATGGGGCAGAGCATCCCTGATTTGGAGAGTACCATGTACAAAGGCTCCAAGAACACAATCGTATTTAGTGATTGACCTGACTAGAGGAGAGTATGAAGATAGTATGGCCAGCTTAGGAAGAATGTGGAAAGGATAGAAGGTTGGGTGTGATGTGATTGGTGAATGCACAGTTTTTTTGTCAGCATACTGGCATGAAAAAGGGAAAATTTTAAGATTAGTCTGGCTGTAGCATGTAAAATGAATTGGCAGCAGGAGAGACTAGGGGTAGAATCTGGGACAGAGAAGAATTTTAGTGAAAATCATTTTAGGAAGGAGGGCCTTGGGAGGTAGAAGGGGCCTCATATCTTTTTAACTTTCCTTAATCTTAAGTCTTCTGGATGAGTTGGTTGTGAGGAAAGCACATAGAAGTACGGAAAAGGGATATGATGATGCTCACTTGCCCAAAAACAATGGTCAAGGGAAGACAGTGAGGATGAAATTAGTGATTAACTCCATATACCTATCATGTCTTAATCAAAAAGTATACAAGCAAGTACTATTTAAAAATCTAACAAAAACATTAAAAATTGGCAGCCTGGGAGAGTTCATAGACTGCTGGGCTTAGTGTCAGGATGACCTAGATTTCAAATCTCCTTTGGGGTAACTGTAATTTTGTAACTGTGAAATCCTGGAGAAGGTACCGTATAGCCAAACCTTAGACATTTCTCAGTCTAGCTCATAACAACATGCAAAGATATAGACTGCCAAGATCTGCTGTCTCTGTACTAATGGAGAGAGTTTACTCACTCAAGGGAGAAAAGAATGGTTTTAATTTAAATGTAGGGTTTGAGGAGTCTTGACAAGTCCATTGGCAGGAATGAGGAAGACTGGGATCCTGGCATTTGACTATCCTAGATAATAGTTGTATAAGATTGAATTGACAAGATGGTTCTTAAATGTAAGATAAGGAGGGAAGAATGAACTAAGATAATTAAAAAGATTTAGAGATCATAAACAGTAATAAATTATATTTTTAACTATTGATAATATGTGATTCAAAATATTACCTTTATAAATTATATAAGATTTTATGGGTTAAAGATAGTAATTCCTTCACAATCAAGAGTGAGCAATGGGTTTAATATGCTTAAAGTGGCATTTTCACATAAGCCATTAGAGTAGTAATAATAATGAGCATTTATATATAGCACATTAAAGTTTAAATAGTGATTTACATATATTATCTCATTTGAGCCTCACAACACCCTTGGAAAGTTGGTGCTATAGGTATATTAACCTCATTTTATGAATCAAAAACTTGAGACTCAGAGGTTAAGAGACTTCCCATGATCACATAGCTAGCTGTAAGATGGTCAGAGATGGGATTCAAATTTGGGGTTTGCTAACATTAATTAGCACTCTATTCTCTGTTTTACTGCCTCTAAACCAGTGCTTCTCAAACTTTTTTGTTTTTTGGCATAGTATTATTCTTAACTGTGCCATGAAGAATTGTGGTTACATTGAATATTTAAGTTGTGAACACTATGGAAGAGTTGAGAGAACCAATTCACTTATGCATCACTTTTGAAAAGCATTGTTCTAGACTATCCCCTTCATTTGCTCCTTCACATCTGATCCTTTGTGACCCCATTTGGGGTTTTCTTGGCAAAGATGCTGGAGTGCTTTGCCATTTCCTTCTCCAGCTCATTTTACAGATGAGGAAACTGAGAAAAACAGGGTTAAGTGACTTGCCCACAGTAACACAGCTGGTGTCTTAGACTGGATTTGAACTCAGGAAGAGGCGTCTTCCTGACTCTAGGGCTGGTACTCTATCCACTGTCCACCAAGCTTCTCATTCTAGACTATACTAAGTGGGATAAAATCTATTTTAGAGCTGTTGGTGTTAACTGATGATTGCTTGCATGTAACAGTCACACTTTTTTATGTTTCGATTTATTTTAGATGTGTGATTCTGACTGAAATCATCATAGAGTTATGTTTTTTTTTATTTTAAACAATTGAATTTCCTAATTCACCATTAAATCTTAACTTCCAACTTTGGGGTTGTATGAAAACTTAAGAGCTCAGTCTAGTCCAATCTCCTCCATATTACCTGTGAGCCGAGTGATTATCTGACTTCTGCCCTGCTTGAAATAATAGTGTATTCAATACTTACCTAAGCAGCAATGTTGGGGTGTTTCAGAGTGTTGGATCAAATTGCTTTCCTGCGATTTGTTCAGTGGTCCATTTTCTTAACTTCTGTGACCAAGAAACACAAGGTTTAACTTCTTTCTCATGAGGATTTATGTGATAAAAGGCAACGAGGAGTTGGGATTGATACAGCACTAGACTTGGAGAGAAGAACTGAATTTGAATTGTACCTCAGGCAGTTATTGGATGTGTGACCATTCCAAGTCACTGAACTTCTCTCAGTCTCAGCTTCCTCATTTGTAAAATGGGATAGGAATAGCACTAATATCAGAGGGTAGTGGTGAAGATCAAATGATATGGTGCTTTTTAAGTCTTAAAGTACTATACAAACATTAGCTGTAATTATTATTCTCAAGATAGAGTTCTGGGTCTGAAGTCAGGAAGATCCTGAATTCCTGAATTCAAATATGGCCAGAGACACTTACTAGCTGTGTGACCCTGGGTAAGTCACTTAACCTTTTTGCCTCAGTTTCCTTATCTGTAAAATGAGCTGGAGAAGGAAATCGCAAACCACTCCACTATCTTTGCCAAGAATACTTCAAATGGGATTACAGAGTCTGACATGACTGAAAGAACAACTGAAAGATAACATGAATCACATTCCCCCAAGTCTTAATTCCCTCTGGCTAAACAATTCTAGTTCCTGGTTTTAAGATCTTGTTCTGCTTTAGGGATTAAAGGCTTGGGAGGGTGGGCAGAGATGATGTAGTTACCACCATCGGTATAGCATAGGTTACACGGACAGTCTTATCCTTCCCCTTTAAGCAGCATTGGTGCCCAGAGAACATCCCAGGGGTCAGCAGCATCAGGCCCTGGTGATAAAGATTATTGTCTCAATTGGAGGGGGAAAGCAAACAACCTCTGGACAGTGTTCTGCTTCTAAATAAAGCATGTGTAGTGGTCACCAGGGTGCCAGCCAAGTACAGTGTGTACCTGACACCTTGGCTTTGGATCCAAATTGTTTTCTTCTCTAGCCCAGTCATCTGGGGTTACGGTGTCAGTTCACTTGGTTGTTTGAGACTGAATTGGATTCCGCCCCCCCCCCCCCGCCCCCATACACCGATGGATCCACACAGGTGCACATGCGTATGTTTTCTTTGGGGCTGGCTAATGGCCATTTCTAATTTTAGAGATGTTTTTAGAATGCTCTTGATGCAGCCGGGAATCCAAGAATGTGTGGTTACTACCTCATCCCCGGCCTTATGCGCTATGAAGTAGCTGGGAGCAAAAAAGCGAAAGTTCTGGCAGGTGTTGGCTGATGGAAACAAGAATCATGCTGGGTTCTTTGAGGTGACCTGTCTTTATAGTACTATAGCACCTTGTCCCATTTCTTCCCCCCCCCCCCCCCCCAAAATGCTTATTCTTACCCAGTAAGAACAGAGGGATTTCCCTTTTGGGGAAAGATTTAATAGCCTTATGCTGGGTCCTTTAACTGCTGAGATCTGGTAGATTTATTGATGGCAGATATCACAAAGAGTTTATGCGCTTAGAGAGGCAATCCAAATCATTTGGAAGAATCCAAATGATAGTTTAATGTAACTATATCAAAATAAGTAAGTGTTGATTTTTCTGATACTTTAGCATTTATTTTTAATAGACACCTGTCATTTCTCTCTCTTCTTCTTCATTCTCCCTCCCCACTTTCTCCACCTCACCCTCCCTAGTCCTCCTCTCCCATCTCCCCTCTTTTCTCTGTCTCCTTTTCTCCTCCTCCCTTCCCTTCCCCACCTCTTCCCCATTTCCCCTGTCCTCCCCTCCCCTTCTTTTTCTTTATCTGTGTCTGTGTTCTCCCTCTCCTCTCCCTTCTCTCTTCCCTTACCATTCCTCTGCTCCCCTCCTCCTTCCTTCCTTTCTTTCTTCTTCCCTTCCTTTCTCCTTTCCTCCCTCTGTCCCTCTGAGGACCAAGTGAAATAATGTAAGTCAAACTTATTGTGAACCTTCAAATCCTACATAAATTTTAGTTATTGTTATAATTCTCTCTATGTGACATTCACCCTAATGAGGAAATAAAATTAAGGCTGTTGATAAAGGCTAGAGGTAGGAGGCCTTTTTTCTACTAGAGGCATTGACTCACATAAAAAAAAATGAATCAAGGTTGACACAAGGTTTACTTGTGTAAAAAGCAATACAAGAACCATGCACATTATTAGAAAGATGCCATTATCCTACCCCAAGTTTTCCCTCACTTAATGCATTTGAATAAGTAATAAAGATGATAGATCACTTCAAGAAAAGAAAAGCTTTATAGCACTGCTGACATATACAATATAATATATAACATATATACATATGTATGTGCATATGTATATGTGTGTATACATAGATATATAGTCAACATTACACAGAGTTTGGTCTAAGAAAGACAAATGGGATTAGGTTGTATCCATTGTTTATTTCTCTCATAGTAGGTGGCATGCATGCATGGGAACCAGTCTAGAACTGGGCTCATTGGGGTCAGGCCATACAGTTTATATGGGGTACACAGGGATGATGTCGCCCTATCATCATTTTACCTCTGAACAGAGAAAATACTTCTTTTATCAGACCACCCCTGGATTTGGGCTATCTAGACAAAGAATCTATCTCCACCCAAGAATGAGCAGAACATTGTGGGCTTCCCTAGATTAAATTACTTGTGAGCTTGGGTGGGGCCTGAGTCAATGCAATCTCATGATCTGTAAATGTCCTGAAGAAAAACTGCACTTAAAGTCAAGACTTTGGAAGAAGGGGGCTGGGGGAAGTCCTGAATCACCAAGATAATGATTATTAAAATTTTATACTACATATATTACATATGTAATTACATATTACATATACATATTACATATGTATTCACACACACAGAGGCTGAAATTAAGTAATGAGTTGGATATGGCCTTTGAGCCACAAGTTCCCACTTGTCATATAGAAAATGAAAATAGCATACTGTAGATGGAAAGGTTCAAAGATTATGAGGAACTAATTGCTCAGCTTTTGTTTTCTCTAGTTTTTTTTCCCATTGTTTCCACCTCCCCTCAAATTAAAGGGGAGCAACAAAGAAAAGAAGAACAAAACCTTTCTAACAAGCCAAGAAAAACAAATCTCCATATTGTCCACATGCAAAATCACATGTCTCATTTTGCAACTTGTTTCAGTCACCTCTAGTTAGCCTACTTTCTTAGTCATTCCTGGAAATTATGATCGGTCATTATATTGAGAATTCTTAAATCTTTTAAAGTTGTTTGTCTTGACAATGTAATTGGTACTGCATAAATTGTTCTTTAGATTCTGCTCAGTCTGCATTATACACATTCTTACACATTTTCCCAGTTTTCTATGCTTTTGGAATTTCTTATGGCACAATAGTATTCCATTATATTTATTTACTACAATTTACTTAGTGATTCTACAGTTGATTGGCACCCCTGTTGCTTCTAATTCATTCTACTACAACAAGAGCTGCTATTAGTAGTTTGTTCTTATGGATCCTATTCCTTTTTCTTTGAACTCTTTGGGGTCTGGGCCTAGTAGATGTATCACTGGGTCAGTGAGTATGCACACTTTTGAGGACATAGTTCTGATGGAGATGGGATCTGCACCCCAAAAAGGAAAAGCCCCAGGACTTTCCCAGGTGGTCCCTGGCATTAGTCTGGGGCACTTGGCCTTTTCCCAGCTAATCCTCATTGTTTGCACCTGGCCCCACCCTACACTGCCACTCCTTAATTTCATCTAGACCTGTTCCCTGTTCTCAGATTACTTGGCCCACTCCTAGATCACATCCAGATCCTCCCACAGTCTTTTGTATGAAATATCCATCTTGCCTCCATTAAAGTGCTCAGATTCAATTCGGCCCACTTGTCAATCAATACAAACGTCACAAACGCTCAGATTCTTAAAATCTGGCCAATAGTGCGTATTCTTTAAAACCTCGCCCACCCCAACCTGTGTTCTAATAAACCTTGTCTCTGACTGAAAGCAGGCTTGAGTTGAATTCATTCCAGGCAGGACCCATGCCATTTGACCTTGAATTTCAGAGTCTTAGCACTCTGAGACCTCAACAATTCCAAACTGTTTTCCAGACTTTTTGGATCATTCACAGCTTCACCAATAAAGCATTGATGTGTCCATATTTCTATAGCCCCTTCAACATTAAATCATTTATCTTTTTTGTCACTTTTGTTCATCTGATGGGTATGAGGTAGACTATCAGGTGTAAGTTAATTTGCATTTCTTTATTAGTGAATTGGACCTTTTTTTCCCACAAGACCTCTCATATTATAGATAACTTAAATTTCTTCCTTTGAAACTTCCTGTTTAGATCTTATGATCATTTAGTGGCAAATAGCTTTTATTATTATAAATTTGATGACTGATGGAAATGTTTTACATGATTGCACGTATATAAACTATATCAGATTGCTTACTGTGTCAGAGAGGGGGAAGGACAGGGAGGGAGGAATATTATATTAAAAAAATAAATATATTACATTTAGTTATTTATGTAGAACTCTTGAAGGTAAGGACTGTTTGTCTTTGCCTTTCTTTCCTTAGTGTCTAGTGCACTTGGTGTCCTGGTACCTAGTAGGCCCTTAACAAATACTTGTTGAATTGGGAAAAAATATTGAAATACTTTTTCATATGTTTCTGGGAAATTAGAACTTCATCAGAGAAACTTGCTACAAAAAATTTTTTTTTCTGAGAAATCATATTTTCATGAGAGAAACTTGTTACAAAGATTTTTCCCCCAGTTACATGTTGTCCTTCCAAGTTTGGGTGGATTGATTTTGTTTGTACAAAATTTTTAAATTTTATGTGATGAAAATTGTTTATTTTATGTTCTTTGAACCTCTCTGTCTCTTCTTTGGTTATGAACTCTTCCTTCATTCATAGATCTGAAAGGAAATTTCTTCCTTTTTTCTAATTATGTTTGTGAGGTGGGTTTTATATCTGTCATATATCTGTTTGTACATGGCATGAGGTCTAGGTCTAACCCTAATTTCTCTCAGATTGCATTCTAGTCTTCCTAGTAGTTGTCAGATAGTGAGCCTTTGGCTGGGGTCTTTGGGTTTATCAAACACAAATCAACTAGCATTGTTTGCCTCTGTATATATTGCTTACTGATTCTGTTTTATTGATTGACCTCTCTATATTATAACTAGTATCAAATAATTTTGATGATTACTGCTTGTAGTGTGAGACTGGGTGCTCCTAGACTCCTTTGCTCCTTATTTTTCCCCTTCCTCCATTGTTTCACTGAGAATCTTGACCTTTTATTCCTCCTTTATTGACCTTTCATTCTTCACCTTTATTCCTTAATAATTTTATTATTTATTTATTTATTTTTTTTGCTCTATAAAGCAATTATTTTGTAGTTTGATTGGTCTGGCACTACTTAAGTAAATTATTTAGTATTGCCATTTTTAATCATTTTATCTACCTATAAGCAATGAGTATTTTCCAAATATTTAGGTCTATTTTTAGTTCCCTAAGGAATAATTTGTAATTGTCTTCATAAAATTCCTGGCTGTGCCTTGGTAGATAGACTTCCAAGTATTTTATACATTCTGCAGTTTATTTAAATGGAATTTCTTTTTCTTTCTTTTTGCGTGAGCTTTATTGCCAATATATAGAAATGCTTATGATTTATGTGAGTATATTATATATCTTGAAATTTTGCTGAGGTTTGTTTCAGTAAGTTTCTTTTAGTTGACTCTGTATGGTTCTTTAAATACACCATCATCTTGGCACATTTTTGTTCAGTCATGTGCAAGTCTTCGTGACCCAGTTTGAGGTTTTCTTGACAAAGATGCTAGAGTGGTTTGCCCTTTCCTTCTCTAGCTCATTTTACAGATGAGGAAACTGAGGGACACCTAGCTGCTTCTCTTGAACATGGTAGGTACTCAATAAATGCTTGTTGCTTAGATGACTTAGTTTTGAGCTCTTCTTAGATCTCTATAGGAATAGAGATCTTACAATATATGGGGGGAAGCTGTGGCTGTATTGCTTCCTTCTACTCTACTGTCATTGGTGGTTCGTAATTATTAGCTGTTTAGCCAAACTATTTGCCATATACTCTTGTTTCAAGGAAAGTGAAATGTTAATGTACATTATACTAAATTTTTCAAGTAAAGTTTTTTTTTAATGTACTCAATGAGAGGTCCTGAAAATAGATGGTTTTTGTACTTTAAAACTATAGTTTCATATATATACACACACACACACACACACACACACGCTTACATACACACACACATATTTTATATATATAAACTCTTCAGTTTAGCATATTTTCAACCCACTGTTTTAAAGGAAATCTTTAGATAAGAGAAATTGTTAGTTGGAGATCGGTGAAAAGCATTTCCTCTGTAAATAATTATTTAGTTATAATAGGGTAGAGCTGGTATATTAACTCTAAAGGGTGGGGTACAGAACCATTAGAGACCTAGTCTTTGCTTTTCAGTTCCTTCAACAAAAGTCATACAAAGAGTATTAGAGACTATATATTAATAGAATGAGAACTAGTCCTTGAAGGTATTTAAGGTGTAAGACAAAAATATCAATACCCTATGAGAAATGGCATATGGTAATCATACCTAAAAATTAGCTTGTTTTTTCTACATATCTTTTTTTGAGTACAATCACCATTTTTAACATGCTGTATGTGAAAATTAATTCTATTTTCCAAACATGTAGTTTAGGATTAGATTTTGTTCGTAGGCTTATAAGGTCACATTTATATGTCAATTGAGGGTCCTTTGTCTTTTGGCCTGTATGCTATTCCCCTCCTCTCTTCATTTATAAAACTTTACCAGAGGAAATAAAAGAATGAAGTATAAATTAACTTTTTAAAATTATCCCTGGCCCTCATAAACCAGGTTAAGATTTGAATGTTCGATTGTTAGACAATTTGTTTTGAAATAATATTTTGTCATTTCCCCACAAATGCTCAACTTTCTTTACAAATTACATTACAAAACAGTTTATTCATTGTTGGCAAAAAGAAAAGCTATATCTTTTATTTTATTTATTTTCCCCATTGACTTATTATCTTTTTTCTTTAGTATTTTTCCCCACATACATGTAAAAAACAATTTTTACCATTCGTTTCTAAAATTTTGAGTTTTCTCTCCCTTCCTTCCTCCCCACCTCCACCCCGCAATTGAGAAGGCAAGCAATTCAATAAAAGTTATACATGTGTAGTTATACAAAACCTATCCAAAATAGGTTATGAAAGAAAACATAGACCAAAAAAATAGTCAAGAAAAATAAAGTAAAAAAAGTATGTTGCAGTCTATATTCAGACACCATCCATTCTTTCTCTGGGGATGGGTAGCATTTTTCATCATAAGTCCTTCAGAGTTGTCTTGGATCTTAGTGCTATTGCTTTGTACATAGTACATTTCATTTTGCATCAGCCCATGCAAGTCTTTCCAGGTTTTTCTGAGAGCATCCTGCTTATTATTTCATATAGTTCATTTCCATTATAATCACATACCACAACTTGTTCAGTCATTCCCCAGTTGATGGGCATCTCCTCAATTTCAAATTCTTTTCCCCCAGAAAAGAGCTGCTATAAATATTTTTGTATGTATAGGTCCTTTTCCTTTTTGGGAAACAGACCTAGTAGTGGTATTGCTAGGTCAAAGGATATGTATGGTTTTTATAGCCTGTTAGGTATTCGGAATTTCTCTACAGAATGGCTGAATCACTTCAAAACTCTACCAGTAGTGCATTAATGTTTCACTTTTCCCATTTGTCATTTACCTTTTTTGTCCTATTAGTCAATCTAATAGGTATGAGGTAGTACCTCAGAATTGTTTTAATTTGCATTTTTCCAATCAATAGTGAGTTGAGTATTTTTTTAATATGTCTATGGATATCTTGATTACTTCATCTGGAAACTGATCATTTGACTTATTATCTTGTTGTATCATCTTGGCTCTGCTTTCTTTTCCATGCATCGTTTCATATAAATTTTCCTGTGCTTCTCAGAATTCCTCATATTTGTTCTTTATGGAACAATACTATTCCATTACACTTCTATACTATTATTTTTTTTTTCAGCATTTTGCTAGTTACTTATTACGGTTTTTGGCTTTAACTTATAAGAAATAATGTTATTATGAACCTTTTGTTGTAGCCACATAAATGGCCTTTTCTTCTGTGATTAAACTCCTTGGAATGTGGTGCTAATAATGGAATCTTTGGACTAAAGGTTACAGACAATTTAGTAATTTTTTTGCATAATTCCAGAAAAGTTAAAAATACTTTCAACTCCACCAGCAATGAATTGAGTATGATTTTTAGATTGTATCTTTATTTCAATTCTTTATACTTGATTCAGTTCAACAAATGTTTATTTAGCACTAGCTATGGGCAAGACAGTATGCTATATTTTGTGGAGTATGTAGTTGAAAAACTACACCCTCCTTGCCCTTGAGCACCTTATCGTCTACAGAGAAAGAGGGGAAGGGATGATGCAACATATACACATATAGTACAAGGTCAAATAAAAAAAATTGATTAACTACTTACTATGTGCCAGGCACTGTGCTAAACGCTGGAGATATAGAGAAAATAAACTAATATAAATCTTTGCTTTCAAAGTGCTCATATTCTAATGAGAGTAGAATACTTGTACTGCCAACAGCTAGGTACATAGAAGATAGGGGCAGCTAGTGAAGTGGATATATGGAGTCAGAAAGACTCATCTTCCTGAGTTCAAATCTGGCCTCAGACACTATGACCCTGGGCAAGTCACTTCACCCTGTTTGCCTCAGTTCCTCATCTGTAATATGAGCTGGAGAAGGAAATGGTAAACCACTCCAGTATCTTTGCCAAGAAAACCCCAAATGGGGTCATGAAGAGTCAGACACGACTGAAAAGCAACTGAAATGCCACAATAACATACAAGATTGAGCAATTGGACTAGTAGAAAGGTAGGGGAAAAGTTATATTTTGGGGAGGGAACAATCCAAAGAAAGACCTAGACAGAAAGAGGACCTGATAGAGGGTGTTCTGAGGATAGTAAACAGATGAAAACTCTGTAGTGCCAAACTGAGCAGATTCTTGTGTAGTGACCCAGCTTATGTGTTGACCTTCCCCAATGCATGCCCATTGACAAGTTGCATTGAACTGAATTTTTATAAAAACCCTGCTGAGCTTTGCAAAACTGGAATCCTGGGTTTAGTTCCTTGAGGTCAAGCATAAATACATATATCGTGGTTTGGGTGGTACTTGAAACACAAGCAGAAATCAGGCCAACCTCATTTGAAAAGTATTGAGTGTACAGATCAGCCTTGTATGTGTTGAATCTCATAACCCTCTAGTTCCTTTCTGCTCTGAGATAATGTAGGACCATCTAGACCAGGCCTGCATTACCTATGGCCCTATTTTGGGCATCTGTCATGTGACCCTCAGCAACCAACCATCGTTGGTAGATCGATCTGGACAGCTTTCATCAAACTTTGAGAATTATTGATATTCTCCAAAATAACTTCCTTTAATTCTTAAGTCATCCCTAAGGTGAGCTGTTAAAACGTGCTGATCACTTAAGGTCTTAGTGTAATCTGAGGCAGTTAATCTTTCTCATCAGACCCTAAAGTGGGAATAATTACTAGAGGTGGAATGTTTTATTCTAGACAGTATGAAACATGAATAATGGTATTCAAAATCCTTGAATCAGCATTTGAAAAGAATGAGGCGGTGAATTGAATTCAATGTCTGTCCGATGATCATAGCCGATGAAGCAGGATGAGGCAGGCTGTTGCTAGTGTGGGCAGTCTCTATGAAGATTTAGCCTGTCTTGTTCCTGCTATAGTACTCACACATAATTATGAGGAGTATGCCACTTCAGCAAAATGTAGTTAAGGAATAAAGAATGAGAAGGCAGGCAGACATCTGATTTTTCTGCATCGGAAACTTTCTGTGTTCAGTGAGTGATGTTGAAATATCTGCTGTGGAGTGTCTCGCACAGTTAACTATATTATTGATATCTGTCAACTGTTATTGCTTAGTTTAAAATAAAAACGGAACTGCAAACCATTGCCACGAATCCTCAGCTAGCAGAGATGAAGACTTGGATCTGAGGCAGATCATTTATATAGAAACTAATTTTGTAATGCTATAATTATTGCTCTTAATACTTTATTTGGATCCAAGTTTTTCCTGTGCATCTACAATGCATATTACATGGTGAATTTTTTCATGTGAATTCATGGAAGTGGTATCAGTTATCAAGAGGGCAACTTAGACATCTTCAGAATGAGAACATAGTATGTGGCTTTTAGTATTTCTGGTTTCAGATTTGTGAATGAGTTGAGGTTTGTATATGCACTCTGAGCAACCATAGAGAATGCAAAATAAGCACCTTGTTTTAGTGCATAGGGTGGTAGTAGCTTTTGCTACTTGGCAGGAAGCATCTTTTACAGTAATGCTTTCTCTTGAGCAGAGTAGGTGTTTGGTGTTTCCTGCAATGCTTTAGTCTTCATAGGACATCCCTGGGCCAGAAGTGATTATTCAAGGCAGTTTACAAGCTGCTTCCTGGTTTTTCCTGGGAATTATATCATTATACCAGAATATGGAAAATGTTTCTCTTTAATTTAGAAAATCAAATCACTAAATGATTCTGGACTATCTCAGGTTAGAGGTTTCAGAAAGGATTTGTTTTTCTCTTCAGATGTGCAGCCTTTAATCTTATTTATTCATATAGCAACCAGAATACAGGGCTTATAACCTCTCAGTGCTTATCACGTTATAAATAATAGCTGAGTAGGTGATTGGGGAAAACATCAGTCCCCAAATTATTTGACTATGACCTGGATGAAAAATCTCCCATTAGTTTGCATATCATTTAATTTTTCAGCATGAAATTTACTATATGTATGAACATCCCTGTAGAAAATATAAAATTCAGTCATACTCTGCTTTTGCCTGCCTTTCCTTAAAATCTAGCAAGCAGTCTGGTGTACCTGGGCTCTGACAACTGCTTATTCTGGGTTACTGAGGACATATGTTTGTGTGCTGTGTGTGTGTTTGTTATTGCTAGTGTACTGGGCTGGGCTGATTATCTTGGCATGGCAGATTGGATTCACAGGATGTTTCTTGAAGGTAGCAGTGGCCAGACAGGCATAGTTTCTTCCAGCCTTTGAGTCGACTGAAATTAGAAATTAACTAAAAGATTAAGTGATCCCAGCTGTGTAGACCTACCTGGATACAGAGAATAGATTTTTAGGTTGGAAGAGACTTTAGATGTCATATTAACTGAACAATTCCTGGTAGAATGCCAGCTGCTTGAGGGCAAAGACAATTTCACATTTATATTTGTATTCCCAGGGCCTACCACTATGACTAACCTTTAATAAATGCCTGTTGATTGATTTATCGATGGATTTCCTTTGCACTATTGTTGATGGATGGTCATTCATATATATTCTCTGCTTAGGGTGCTGTCATGATGGAGAACTCACTACTTTAATGACAGCCCATTCTATTGTTCAACAGCTCTTTGTTAGACAGTTTTCCTGTACATTGAACCGAAATCTGCTTCCATGTAACTTTTGCCCATTGATCTACTGCCTTCTGGTGCTTATATGGAATAATCCCTCTTCCATATGACAGCCTTTCAAATATTTGAAGGTCTCCTAAGTCTCCCTCCTTCTAAGACAAACATCCTCATCCTGTCATCTGTTTCTTATGATATGATTTCTAGAGCCCTTCACTGTCTGAGTCACCTTCCTCCCAACATGCTTTTGGGAATGATTAACACCCGGATAGGTGACTGGATTTTTCATGTTTTATCAGTGTAGTTGATATCATGCAGACACAGTTGTAGTGTGTCTGCTATAAAGTCATGGGAATTATTTTTGTAAAGAAAAAACACCTGACTAATGAGACTTTTCAGACAGGAACTTAAGGTGCTGTTTTTTTAAAAATACTAAATGTTATTTAACTTCAATCTTTACTTTGCTTAATCTGTCACATTGGGTAGAGAGAGTCTGGAGGTGTAAAGATGGAAAAAAAAGCTCAGAGGAAATGAGGTACCAGGGTGCTGCTGAAAGGTTGTAAAGATGTGGTGGATGAACATCATATTATCATTTTGGAAGCGATGAAGAGATTTGCAGAAGTAGATCTTCTCTTTCTCTACCTTAGAAAAGAGTCTCATCAGATATTTGTTCCACTTTTAAGCTAACTAGATTGTAAACCACTCAAGGTCATTGAATGCTTCCTATTCCTTTAATATTTCCTTTGGAGTCCATTACATTTGTGGACACACAGGTGCTGAGTAAGTGCTTAACTAAAGAATATAAGGCAATAAGGATTTTCTGGTTTCATGCATGGAGAGAGAAGAAAACCTAGATTAGCATTATGCAGAGTTTTCTTGTAATAAGGGCATCTGATATGAAAGGATAGTAGGGCTGGTTGGGGTTGGAGTAGTAGAATGTATGCTTGACTTGAAGACAAGAAAATGTGGGCTCAGATCCTAACGTAGCTACTCCCTAGCTGGGTGACAATATTTCTGTGTCTCAGTGAGGGGGTCTCAGACTTGGTGGTCCAGCTTTGTATCTATGATATTATGATCTTATTTTCCTTTCACTAGTCTCATTTATTTCAGATGGAAAAGTATAATAAAAACTATTAGGTTAGAAAAAGTAGCAATTTTGATTTTGTCTGATTCTAGGATCTCCTCGTGGTTACCTTGGTGTAGGTGCTTAAAGTGTGTAGTCCTCAAATGGATTTTAAGGATCTATGAGGTTTAGAACTAGAAGGAATTAATTTAGTCCATTTTACAAATGTGTTCTTTGCCAAGAACTGTCCCCCTTCCCCCCCCCCCCCAAAAAAAAACAACAAAACAAACACCAAACCTCAGTTTAAAGAGTTTAAACCTCAGTTTAAAGAGAGCTCTCAGGCTAGCCATCTCTTCATTTCCCTCCCCCTACCACCTCACCCACCTCCTGAGTTCTTCCTCACGTCTCCAGGAATGTCATCATCCCAGAACGCATCACTTGGTGAGATTGCATCAGTACCCTCAATACTCTGCCCGTCTAATTAGAAGGCTGAAGAACTTGGCAAAGAACTCCTTCCAAAACCTCCATTTAAACTGGGCTCTCATCTCTCCATTTCCCTCCCAGCCATGTTCTGTGGACCAAACTCCCCCTTGCTTCATGCAAGATTCCTTCCCTTCCCCTTTCCACTTTCAGCTTCCCTTTTGTGTGTTGCCTTCCCTTCTCAGATTGTAAACTTTTTGAGGGCAGGGGCCATCTTTGTTTGTCATGTTTATGTCTTCAGTGCTTCAGTATTTCTTAGGTGCTTAATAAAATGTTTATTGGTTGGTGCTGGATTGACTGATGACTGGTACATCCCTAAGAGGCAGGGCAGATGAGATTCAGACTATAGCGTGCTCCTTTGTGTAGATTATAAAAGTTGTATCTGTTGATAAGATAGTCCAATCCAAAGCATCTTTTAACCATGCAAGGTATAGAGGTGGTACAGCGGATAGAATATTTGACTTGGAGTCAGACAGACCCGAGTTCAGATCCTGAGTTAGTCTCCTCCTAGCTGTGTGACCCCAGGCAAATCACTTAACCCCTATTTGCCTCTTCTCTCATGGAAGTGGAGGTAATAATAGCATCTGCGTCCCAGGGTTATCGTGAGGATAAAACGAGATGATATTTGTAAACACTTCGTAAACTTTAAAGTACTACATAAATGCCAGCTGTTAATATTATCATTATTATTCCTTAGCATTTTTGCAGGCTTAGCATTCTCACTTATTATAAGGCATAGCCTATTAAGACATATTGAAAACAATGACGTTGGATTTTTTTCTTTTATTCAGTGAAAGGGAATGAAAAAATTCATACTTGGGTTTTCACATTTTATAGCATTTTAAAGATGTGTAGCTTTGTGCATGCTTCGTAACATGACTAGTGTTAGACTGCTTTTGGTTTTGGATATTAGGTCCAGCATTTGAAGCAGTAACAAATGTAATAGCCTCGTTGTCAACAAATAGAGGTTAGTTGGCCGTCTGCTATTTCTTCAAATTAAAGGGTGGGGGATTTACAGAATATGTCCTTGATAATGTTCTGATTTGATAACATAGTTAATTACAGTTTGTGTTTCATTAATCTGCTTCCTCTTATCTGGCTTTTGTGCACATCTATTTGCCAAGAAAAAAAAATTAAATGTTTCTGGCAGACGGGATTTTTGTGTCAGAGCAACCTAGCAATCAGGGCTCAACCTTTAGCTAAATTTGTGCTCCTAGCAGTTGCAGAAGGGCTTTTTAATCTTTACCTTGAGGGAAAATAAACTTACACTTTAAGGGGTGAGAGCATTTGACACATTTAAATGAAGTAAAAAATAACTTCAGAAGTCACTTGTAGCTTAATAATTAGGTCATTGGAAGCAAAAATATTTTAAATTGAAAAACTTTGAGGTACTTAAGTGTGTGGGATTTAATTAAGTAAAATAGTTGTACTATGTAGTTGATATATAAAAATAATACCTTTGTGTATAACCTGTTGCTTTAAGTGGTTATTTTTGAATTATAATGTTTAGCTTTATAGTTGTTCTAAGAACTGAAATACCTTTTGGGAAATGTGTCTTGAGAAATTAAAAAAAATAAAATCTATTTTGTTATATCATACAGAAAAGATGACTTTGGAGGACGTTGTTGAAGATTTGAACTGTCAGAATCTAGTCAGATTAAATATGACTGACAAAAACCTTATAGTGTGTCTAATTAAATTTTCCAAGGAATGCTTTATCTAACCCTTACCCTTCTCTTGTTTTGCATGCCTCCCCCACCCCCTCCCCAGCCCCTTGGTCATACCTACCTTAACTGTACCTATCTCTTTCTGGTAGTCTCTGTCTACCTTGTCTTCCATTCATACCTCAGGATCTAATGATGTTTTGTATGTAATAAACTCTTAACATAGGGCTATTGAATGAATGACTGAGTGAATGCTTGAATGAAAAACCAAAATTTAAGCCTTTTAGAAAGTCTAATCTCCGTTCCCACATTGTGGAAGCTGTTCTGAATGTGAACTGAATAAAGGGGAAGTCAAGACTATCACCTCCCGTATCTATGGATTGCTTTTGACTTAGTATCATGGTTCCTTTTAGCCAACCAAGGACTATGTCCATTAGACTGTGATCTAGCTTCTTGAGAGCAGGGGCTGGTTTTTTGTTTTGTTTTGTTTTTCTTTGTATACTCAGCACACCACGCAGTGCTTGGTATGGAGTAGATGCTTAATAAATACTTGTTCACTTGTCTTCCAGTGAGCCTCAGGAATTTAATAGAGAGGATGTGCCTGGTGAGAAACTTGTACCTTACTTTTTGATGAACCTCTCTAAACCATCAGATTGAAGATTAATTAGTTGCAGAGCTTTGGCACATTCAGAATGAAGTATTACCCCCATACCAACCTCATAGTCATTTAAGAACTGCATGTACTGTGTAACTCAGAAAGGAGAGGAAATTGCTATTTGTAATGTATTATTGTGCAGTAATCATACTAAAATCTAGACTCCTATCATATTGCTTAATGCCCTACTTAAGTCAAGTGGGCTGCATGCTTTTTGGTATGCATAAGAGGCAGCTCAACTTGGAGTTAGGAAACCTTGGTTTCGCCACCAATTTAGTGTGTGACCTTGGCAGGTCATTTTATCTCGCTTGGCTTCAATTTTCTTATATATTAAGTGATGGGATTAGATAGACTAGAAAATCTCCATGGAGTCTTCTGGCTTTAAGAATCTAAAAACTTCTTTCTATCTTTATCCGTCTTAAGGATTCATCGCATCTAAGCTGGTAAAAAGTAGAAGTTCAGGTTATAAAAAACTGACAGAGTTCCTTGTGATTGCCTACAGCTCTTAGTATATCCTTTTTGGAAGTCATTGGCCCAATTTAGACTCCAGTCATCTCTCACACAGACTGTTGTAACAGCTTCCGCTTTGTTTAAAATTACGCTGACCTGATTTTTAACCTGGGAGATGCTCATTTTGCCTTTTCTGGTGAAAACTAAGGTCATTTAGAGAGCACCTATCAACTCCCCCGGGCAACTCTGTAGGACTGTAAGTTGTAGGGTGATCACATATCTCTGTCACTGAAGAGTTTTAAAGGCAGCTCCTTACACCAATGACATCACACATTTGAGCAACAATAATAATTATGATTAAACCTGACTTTTATCACCTGTGTCATTGAGGGCTAGGCCTGACTCATATCAAGTCGTAGGTAATTCTGGCTTGGGATTGGGTAGAAATAAGACTCTTTTTCATTGACCATTTAACATGTAACAAAAAGATGTTTACCCAACAGTAACATGGAAAAGATAATTGAGCAAAGATACCTTACAGGTTCAGGTAGATGAAGCTCCCACATCTCCATATGTATCTGGCAGGAAGGCTATGTTGACTTCAACATCTAATAGGATATTAGTCAAGTCTGAAGGGCCCCCTCTTCCTCACCATCGAAATTTTTTGAGCCTTAGGTGACCTGGAAGCTGTCTTAAAAGTTAGTCTTAGTTTGGACCAATTGAGCCTCAAGGACAGTATTTTTGCCTTCTTAGGGAGGAACTAGCCTAGCTTATATAAAATAGGTATTCTTAATATGAGGGTCATTCTTTTTTAATTTAATTAGCAAAAGCATCTAGCTGGAGTGGTTTTAGTTTGTGGGAAGGAATCAATTTTGCTCACCTTCCAGATTTAGCACTCAGGATGAGAGAATGAGAAATTTTTCAAGTTTGATACTGCCAATCAGAGACTTTTTCAGACTTTATATAGTTTTCTGATGCATATTTGGATGGTCTTTATAATCAGGAGGGAATCATTGCAGCTTCCCTATGCCCCAAATGTCATTTTCCTCTCCTCCTAGTTGCAACCAGTTGTTGAGATTTCAGTCCATTCCCTGAAATCCTAGTGATAAGTGCTTGATAGGGATTCATTTTGATGACTGTATCTGATTCAGGAGGGTCCATTTCTTTTGAGGAAATGTGAAAAATAGATTTGTTTCCCACACTGTCAGTTTCATTATTATGTAAAAAGTAGCATTATAAGCATACACATTACAGTTCTGGGACAAAGAATGCTCTTGTTGTCACAGTACCATTCTCAAAAGGTCTCAGTATACTTAGTATAGAAATACATCATAAAGTCATTTCATAAAGCTGAAAGGGATCCTGGGAGATCCGCTGTCCAAACCAGTTGCCTTCTATAGTAATCTACCTTGTTTTTAAATGCCTCTTCTGATGCAACATTTCACTAACCTCATTGTACACTAAATCAGAGATGTTAGAAAAATGGGTTTTTTGTTGGGTTTTTTTTTTTTTGTAATCATAGAATTATTTGGACCTTAGACATCATCTGGTGCTACTTTCCCTTCTTTAGGTCTTACCCCTCTCATCCTTCCACCTTGATTCTTTTTAACATGAGAAAACTTAGGCCTGGAACAGTCAAGAGCTCAGAGACTTAAATTCAGGGTTTCTAATATATTTCTTGCATGAATACCCCTCTCTGTTGAGTTTAGGCCCTTTCTCCAGGTGGTTACTTGTATCAGGGTAAGACTCATCTTCCTGAGTTCAAATCTGGCTTCAGACACTTACTAACTGTGTGACCCTGGACAAGTCACTTAACCCTGTTTACCTCAGTTTCCTCATTTGTAAAATAAGCTGGAGAAGGAAATGGCAAACCACTCCAATATCTTTGCCAAAAAAAACCCCCAAAAAACCCACATGGGATCACGGAAGAGTCGGACATGACTGAAATGCAACAAGAAAAAGAAGTACCTTTCTATGTGAAAGTTGTACCTTTTTATGTGAAAGTTGTTAAAAACTTGGAAAAGTTCTTTCCAGATCCAGATTGGCCATTCTATGATTATGTTACTGATGGTCCGGCCTTCTTGTAGTGCGAACATCCTGAAAGCAGATCAACAGATGTTTATTCATTAGGCATCTGTTCTGTGCTAGGCTCTGGAGATGGAAAGGCTAATACAAAATAGTCTTTGCCCACAAGAGAGTTTTACATTCTCAGGAAGATTAATCCTCTCAACCTCTCTATATAGGTTTTATTTTTCCAACCTTTTATTTGTCTGTGTGGCTCTTTTTGAATGAGAATTGTGCACCCCAGTATCTCAGAATAGTGTCATTGGGCTTGGTGCTAGAAGGACCTTGGAGATCATCTAGTCCAACATCTTATTTTATAAATGGGGAAAAACAGAGGTCCAGAAAGGTAAAATTACTTGTGTCACATCACGTAGATAATATTGTCAGTCTGGTCACCTGACCAAAAACATGGTGTTCCTTATGGAGACTGTGTACTCCTCTCAATTGAAGGCATACCAGATTGCTGCAGGCCAGAGGGAGAGGTTACAATAAGGTTAACTTGGCCCACGGCCAAGGGATAGTAGTAATTGGAAGCAGCAATATTGAACCTACCATGAAGAAAAAGCCATATGATTGTGGACTTCTATGAAACAGCAGTAAACAAATGAACAGGCAACAATTAAGAATTAATAGTTGCGTCTTGACCTTGGCATTGGGTCAGATCATAAGTTTATTGGGGTAGAGAAGACAAACAAAAAATTTGACAGCTGTGCCTGGGGCTGAAAGCCAAAGGAAAGTTGATATTTATTTAAATATACTTCTCAGAGTAGAATGTAAACTCCTTAAGGGCAGAGACCACTATATTTTTTTATTTTTGTATCCCTAGCACTTAATTCTGTTGCTTTGCTGCTAATAATGGGTTGTGTGTGTGTGTGTGTGTGTGTTGTGTGTGTGTGTGTGTGTGTGTGTGTGTGTGTCTAGGACCCCTTTGGAAGTCTGGTGAAGCCTATGGACCCTTTCTCAAAATTTTTTTGAATGCGTAAGGTGCCTAGAATTATAAAGGAAATCAATTATATTGAAATAAAGATGTAATTTTTGTCATCCAAGTTCACAGACCTCATGAAATTTATCCTGTGGACCCCAGGGTAAAAGTTCCTGTAGTGCTTAATAGATAATTGTTGAAATAGAATATGGCATGAAAAAGACAGTTGGACATATTTAGGACCACACGATTTAGAGTTCATCTAATTCATATAATTCAACACATTCATTTTACAGATAAAGCAATTGAAGCTGACATAGGTAGCTAGATAGCACAGTGGAATAGTATTAGACTTGGAGTCAGGAATACCTGAGTTCAAATATGGCCTCAGATACTAGGTATGTGATTGGGAGCCATTCATTTAGTCTCTCATTGCCCTAGTTTCATCAGCTATGATGTGGGGATGATGATGATAGCACCTCCCTAAGTTGTTGTAAGGATCAAATATTATCTCATTTGAGAATCAAGTGATTCTCAAATGAGATAATATTTACACAGTTCTCAAATCATTTAGGAGGTGTCAAAAATTCCAGAAAAATTATTAACTTTCAGAAATAGACAAAGTACCAATTTCTTGCCTTTAGATTACTGCAAAAGAAGAACCACAGGGAAAAACTGGCAGAATGTGTGGATTTATTTTGCTTGACTATGAGTTTTTTTTTAATTGTTCAAATGCCAAATGGAAGGGAGAGATAATACATGTGAAAATAAATGATTAGGTCTTTTTTTAAATGGCTAAAGACAAATTCCAGGGCAGATGAACATATAATTATGGCCTCTTGTCTGGTAGAATGTTGCACCTGTTATTTGTTGTGATGATATTTCTAATTAGGAACTCTAAGCAAGCTCTTTTTTGCCTTGGCTAATTTGGTATATTTTGTATCAACATATGAAATCAGTGTGTGGACTTCCGTAACAAAGAAACATCCTCCCTCATGATCATCCAAGAATATGAAAGTTAGTTCACTCAAAATAAAACAAAAATTTTTCTTTCTCAGTCCCTCCTCTACTCCCAAGGGACTCTGTTTGTATTTGTCAGTAGTATCTTTAATTTGAGCTAATCTTTTTTTCTACTCAAACAGTGCTTGAGATGGTAAATCTGCACACTATGTAATTAATAGTAGCAAACTGAAGAAAGGAAAGAAATTTTTAAAAAACCTTAGTTACTAGCAAAATCCATTTAGTGAATTTTAGGTAGATTCATAATATGGAATAATTAAATACACAAAATACTGGCATCCTGTATTACAGGGGGAAGGAAGAAATAAATAAATGAGCAAGAATCGAAGTGTTTCCAATGTAATGCACAGTTTTGAGGAGGGATGCAAAGAAGCCCAAAGAATCCTTTTTGTGCTCAAGAAGCCTTTAGTGTGGTGTAATGGAAAGCACTCTGGACTTGGAGTCTGAAAACCTAAGTTCGAATGCAGATTATGATACTAACTTTGTGATTATGAGTCACAGCTGTTTCTACACTTGCAAATTGTGCAACCTTACAGTTGTTGTCATGAACCTGTTCTGAAGCCGTAAAATACCATAGATGTAAATTGTTAGTTGAATTGGGGAGATGAGACCTTCATAAAAATATAAGTAGTAATAGTATTCTAATAGTACTCTATAATGCAAATAACCTGTGTGCAAGATCTCATCAGTAAATGATGATGATGATGATGATGATGATGATGATGATGATGATGATGATGAAAAGCCATAGAACTTTAGGGGGAGGAAATATCACTGTGAATTAAGGTTGAGTAGGGAAAGCTTTCATGGAGGAAAGAACTGTTAACCCTTTTGACATTTATCTGTGCAATCCCAAATTTTAAAAAAAATCTCTTTATGAGTGTATGAATTGATGCTCACACTTTTTGGTGGTCCAGGTATCATAGGATCAAAGAACACTGCAGCTGGCACACATCATAGAGATTATTTAATGGTCTAGCCCCTCATATTGCAGGTTTGTGAAGTAAGACCAAGAAAGGTGAAGTGATTTGGATGACAAATTACACGTATATGCATGTGTGTGCTAACAGAATGGGCATCCGTGACTTTTGTGCCTATATTACTGATTTTAACTGGTTCTCCAGTCAGCTTAGAACTATTCATGCTCCCATCCTATGTTTCTACCTGAACATGAATTTTGGATATAATAGATTGTCTAGTCAGTGAAATACATAGCATGGCAACTAAGGAATTGAACTAGAAAGGACCAGCAGCAAAGATGGCACCTCTAGAAACTGGGAAGACCTTTATGAACAGATGCATAGTGAAGCAAGCAGAACTAGAACATTTTATACAAAGAAAACATTAAAGAGAAAACAACTCTGAAAGACCCTAGAAATCATTTCAATGCAGTGATAAAATATAAGTCCAAAAGGATGAATATGCAAGATAACTATACTCACTGCCTGATAGAAATGTGATGTATTTGAGATGCAGAAAGAAGCATACACATTAAAACCTGGTTAATGTGGGAATTAGCTTTGCCACAATCTAGATATGAATTGGGAGATTAAAAGAATAATTTGTTTAATGGGAAGGAATTCAGTACACAAAAAGCTGATATTGTTTGTACTCAAGTCTTGCTTAGTCTAGTTGGTTTTAATTGCAGAAGAAACCATTTCACTAAAGAATAGCAAAGGGCAGGGATTTAGAGAATTGTTTTGCTTATCTATTTAAAAGAAAAACCCAAACAAATGACTATGGTCTGGTTGTACTGAGACAGCTGTAGGGTAATAGAAAGCGCTCTAGGCAAGAATCTGATGACTTAGGTTTCTTTAGTTTCCAAATCTTCCACTAACTAGTTGTTTGAGTTTGGACAGTCACTTCACCTCTTTGGGCTGGACCACATGATATCCAAAGTTTGTGCAGAGCCTAAAAATTTGTCATTCTAATGCATTGATCCAAATATTTTAAAGATGGTCATTTTAAATTCATTTGAAAATTTACTTTAGATGATAGATTTTTACAAATATTGCTGAACAGTTTGTTTTCATGGAAATCAGTAAGGAATCATTCTACTTGCCAGTGAGGGGGGGAGGGGCCCACCAAAAAAAAAAAAGAAAGCTGCTATCACTTAAAAAAAATTAAGCTTCTACTATATTCAAGGCACAGTGCTATGTTCTAGGTATACAAAGATTCCAAGTCTGTACTCTCAAAGTGTTTGCAGTCACATGATTATAGATTTTATAGCTCACAGCTTAGAGATCATTGAGTCTAATTTCAAGTTTTGTAGATGAAGAAAGTGAGTCACAAAGAAGTTTGCCTAAGATGGCAGGGCAACTACTCATTTCCTACACCTGTGAGTCACTTGTTATCAATAAAAAAAACCTCCGTGTTTGATGAATGAATGGATCAGATAACTTAGCTTTCATCTGTTTCTTTATCATTACACTGGCTATTTCTCATTGACTGACCTTGGTTTGTTTTAATAAATGACCATTTTGATGAGAAGGTTCCTTTTCTATGTGACTTCTTTTCTGTCCCCTTTCCCTTCCCCCTTTTGCTCCATTATTGTGCTACAGGTTCGTGGCAGCCTTTCTATGCTCATCTTCTTATTTGGAGTGATGAGACATAATACTACCTGCTCTTTTACTATCTCGCACAGATATTATAAAGATTGAGGTTTTGAGTGATAAGTGATTTGAACCCATGGGTGTGGGATGAGTAGAATTAGGAGGAGATAGAGGAGGTAAAACTATAAACAATGGGTGGAAAGTACAGAGAGGCAGATTTTACCTTTAGTGTAAGAAAAAAGCTTCATAACAAAGCTGTCTCAAAGAAAAATGGACGATCACACACGGTAGTGGGTTCCACATCATTAAATCACAGAAGTGGAGGCTGCTTGACCACTTAACTAGGATGCTACCAGATGTAAGCTTCATAAATGCATTGTTTCAGTTTTTGTGTAACTTTAACAAGCTTTGCATCATCTTGTTATCGAGACTTAGATTTAAGAGTTGAGAGAGAATTTTATTAAAAATAGTACAGAATCTAAATGAGAAGGAATTTCAGAAGTCATCCAACATTTTGGGATACAGGTGTTAGGTAAAAGCATGATTGTAGACAGTTTTCTAAAGCGGTTTAGCTAAGAAGGGTAGGAGAGTTGTGAGATAAGTGGTAGGCATGGGAGGATCTAGTGATAGTTTTTAAGGATGGAGACATGGGGAGGTTTGTAGGCATTAGGGAAGGAACCAAAAAATAGAGGGATGGAAGCTTCAGAAAGGCAGATATTAGCTCAATGTAAATGAAAACTTCTTAACAATTAGAGCTATAGAATGGATTGTCATAGGGATGGCCCATCATTGGAATTCTTTAGGTGGAAGTTGCTTATCAGGGATGTTTCCAGACTGTAATCTCCATAAATGCATCTTTTGGAAAGTTTCTTCCCTATTACCTACTATCTCTATCTTATAGGGGTGTAATAAATGTTTGATGGTTAAACACAATTGATAGTATTATCATTCAAGTTAGAGTTGAAATAGATGACTTCTAAGGTTCCTTTCTATGTATATTCTGTATTATAAAAATAAAATTCTCTCTCAACACATTAGCCTCAGGTATAGGGGAGGAAATCTAAATTTTGATGCCACAAGAAACCTGAAAAAAAGTTTCTGCCGTACTATTTTCCAGTTTTCCCAGCAATTTTTTTTGAAATAGTGAATTCTTAACCCAGAAACTAGATTCTTTGGGTTTATCAAAGAGTAGATTGCTATAGTCATTGACTACTGCATCCTGTGTACCTAACTATTCCACTGATCCACCACTATTTCTTAGCCACCAAGTAGTTTTGATGACTGCTACTTTATAATACAGTTTAATATCTGGTATGGCTAGGCCACCTTCCCTAGCATTTCTTTTCATTAATTCCCTTGATATTCTGGACCTTTTGTTCTTCCAGATGAATTTTATTATTTTAATTTTTTTGGTTAAGCCATTGTGAATTACAAAAAAAAAAAAAACAAAAAAAAAACAAAAAAAAACCATATTCAGCCAGCAAGGCAATGAGTAAAACATATAAGGAGAGAATTTTTTTCCATTTAGAGAAGAACTGTAGTTTTTATTTGACATCCTTCAGAGTAATGCTGGGCCGATCCAAGTTTCTTATTCCAATTACCTAGTCCCAGGTAAAATTCCATCTTTTCCATGAAACTTTTTCTGATTACTTTACACAGTCAGTCAATCAATAAGCATGTATTTAGCACTTACTATGCCCCAGACACTGTGAACAACAGTAATTTTTGTTTTGTTTTCTCTGAATTCTTAAAGCACTCATTATCTGTACTATTCATTACACAACTTAATCATGCTTCATTTTTCAATCTTATAAAATTGTTCAATGACTATTATGACGTTACCCAATTAGTGGGACCGATGTAATAGTGACCCTTTCCTCCTCAAATCATTGTTGAAAACATGGTAGGGGCCTGAAAAATCAATGTTCTTTTGAGCTCTTGTTAATACTCTACTGTAGTAAAAAGAAACTTTTAATCTATGTTAAAGTGAAAGGTTCTAAAATTTTTTTTTTTTTTAATGAAACAAAAATCAAATGGATGCGTACTCTCCTTTCAGAATCCTAACCAAAAAAATCATTTAATCATTCCTGTGGTTTAAAATCATTTTTGTGACTCCCATATAGTTCTTTAGTTAGGGCTCAGTTATGCACAGTCTTGATTTCCTTGTGTGTTAGTAAGGTATATTATCCCACAGTACCACTATCAGGACATTAAATGGCACATAACACGTCTTCATTTTGTGAGTGAGGAAACTTAGGCACAGAAAAATGAATAGCTTTACCATCATCACCTTGTGAAAACTGTAGAAGGCTTATTGTCTTTCCTGTTATTAGTTATAGCATAGTCAAAGAGGCAGGGGAAATGAAGAAGATAGGATAGGAAAAAATAGGTATATGGAGAAGAAAACTAACCTATTCTTTCTGAGACCATGGAGGATGTTCAACAGTGTAAAACATTACAGGTGTTCAGTAGATAGACATTGCTGCACAGTGCTGGTTTGAAAATATAGATATAAAATTTTATCTGTAAGATTAAAGTTTACGTTTATTTGGTGCTGTAGTATTTACAAAACACTCTTCCTCTGCAATAGTCCTGTGAGGCAAATAGTCCTGAACATTTTATTCCCATTTTACAGATAAAAAATTCTCAAATCTTCCCCAATCCTCACAAGTTTGTCCCTTGGCCCAACCAACCCCATCTGGCTACCTTCTAATTGCTCTCCTCCACTTCATTGCTAATCTTTTGGCAAAAGTTGCCACACCTGATATATCTGTTTCTTCACTACCCAATTTCCCCTCAATGCCTTATAATTATAAATTTTTCTTTCTACTTTAGTCATTATATTTAAACTGCTCTCTTCCAGATTATTGATTATGTACTTACTAGTCATGGACACCAGTGGTTTCTTTTCAGTCTTCCTCTTTCTTGACCATTGTGCAGGATTTTACACTATTGAGTGGATTTTTCTCTCTCCTGGATATTTCTTCTTCCTTTGGGTTCTCAGATACATACATACTCTCTTAGTTCAATTCAGTTCAACAAACACAATGTCCCAATTATAAGCAAGAGATTAAAGGAATAACATGAAAGCCAACAGTCTTCGCATTCAGTATAATTATATTCTACAACATGTATGCAGACAAATATAATACTAATTACACTGATGGGGCTAAGGTGAAATCTAAACAAAATAAGTGGATCTATGAACTCATCAATATGAATATTCCCTCCAATGAGGAAAGCTGCTACCCAGTCCATCCTGTGCAACACTCATCCAGGATATGCAGTGCTTCACAAATTGGGCACCTACCATGATGAGGAGGGCCTTTGTTGTTGGAGAAATATCTACCAGAGTCTTCTGACATGTGGGCTTAGTTGTTTTCCTCGTTGCACACAAAATCTATTATCTTTCTCCGATTCCTTTCTCTCATTCCTCCCTTCTTTTGAACAAAACCATCCTGGAGATTTCATTCTTTTGAGGAACTAAAAGCTCAGGCCATTGATATCGCTTTCTGGTTGCCTGAGAAGAAAAACCATGAGAAACTCTAGCCCCTCTCCAATATTTGGCAACTCAGAGTCAGGGGAGCTTTCCTTCCTCTGTGATCCATGGCTGCCTTGTTTCATTTTCCTTAATGACCAGGGGAAGAGCCTGAGTCTGGCAATCTCACAACAATCTTCTCATCCTCTTGACATTGCAAGGATGCCAATGGATCCCGTGAGTTTTCTACTGGTTGTTTATCCCTTCATCTTGCTACAGACTGGCCTGTACTCTATAGCAGAAATGAAAGATAACCAGCCAATGAATACTCATGTTATTCCCTTTTCCCCTCTTTGATCCCTTTCATTTAATCATCCAATCAATAAGAAATTACTAGGCACTTGCTATATTACATGCTAGGCATTGGGGATACAAAGAAAAAATTAAATAGTCCCTTGCTCAAGGAGTTTATACCTTGTTGTTGATGGTGGTGGTGGTGGTGGTGGGGAACAACACATAATAAGTAAATACAGAATATATTCAAAATAATTGCAAAGTAATTTGGGAAGGGAGGACACTAGGACCTGAGGGAATCAGGAAAGACGTTGTGTGGAAGACAGTACTTAAGCTGATACTAGAAGGAAATGAGACCCTAAGAAATGGAGGTGAGAATAGAGTATATTCCAGGCATGGGGAATCCCCAAAGAGATGGAGATGGTAGATAGATTATGTGTGAGGAAGAGTAGGAAGGTCAGTTTGGCTAGTGTTTCCACAATCTGGCTAGCAGCTTCTGTGGGGGTATAAGATCCACCAACTGCCAGCACCCAGAAAGCTTCCAGCATGCTGCAAAAGCACAGGTTCTTTTGATCTGCTTAACTAAGGAAAGCTAGGTTAAGGGGTTGAGAAGCTTACTTTAATTCAGCACACAAATATCATTCACTTAGTTCAGGTGAAAAAGCCAGCACACTTAACTTCAGAGCAAAATACAAACAAATTACAAACATCAACAGGCAGACCCAATACAATTCATAGTTACCAACATCTAGTTTCATCCCAGGAGCTCAGAACAAGGGCTGGCCCAGAGCTCCAAAGAAGAGACAGCCAATCCCTGGTTTTATATCTTTTTCAGGGTCAGGGGTGACACATGCGACTCACCCATGTGACCTAGAATCCTCACAAAGAGTCCACTTAAACCCATGTGGTCTAAAAGCCTCTGCTGTCCCAGACAAGTAAACTAGGCCCTCCCTGGAGTTAGCCCCACTTTAGGCCCCACCTTAGTTGCCAATCCACACCCACATAGGTTTTACACCTAATAGGGGTTTGGGCCTGGGGCTTAGCACCTAGTAAGGCTCAATGAAATACACTAAATTACTCAAAGCAAACAAAAGCCAAACTCTTCAAGGGCACTTGTTGAACTAAGTGCTAAGGAGCCCATTTTGCTTACCAACACAGCTAGAGTGTGGAAAGGCTAGAATGTGGGTGTAAGACTAGAAAGGTAGATTGGGGGCAGTTTGTAAAGGGCTTTAAAAGACAAAAATACCAGAAAAAAAATTCTCCTTAATTTCAACCCCTCCCCCTACATAGGTTGGAACTGATCTTTCTTCCCTCAGACCTATAGTATTTTGGTTTGTAATTCTCTAGTACATTCATCAGAATAGGAAGCATGGTGTATTGGGTAGAAGAGTCTGGAAGAACTGAGTTTAAATCCCCCCCTTTCATATTGGGGGCAACTAGATGGCTCAATGGATAGAACTCAGGCCTGGAATTAGGAAGAGATGAGTTTAAATGCAGCTTTGGGCCTCTACTAGCTGGGTGACCCTGGGCAAGTCATTTATCCTTTGTTTGCCTTAATTCACTGATGAAGGAAATGGCAAACCACTCCAGGATCTTTGCCAAGAAAACCCCATGGATAGCTTGGTCCTTGGGGTCACAAAGAGTAGAACAAGACTGAACAATAACAGTTTTCATACCAACTTTGTGACCCTGGGCAAGTAACTCACCTCTTCAAAGCCTCGGGACTATTAGGTTGCAAAACAGTATCAGGTATGCATTAGTGATACAAAAAAAGTTGCACCTATTGTGTTTTGTATTATATTATACTTTAAGTGTTTGTGTCTTGTCTTTTTTTAGACCTAGTCTTACTCATACTTAATATCTGAGTGCCTAGTATAGTATTCTACACCAGATAGCTTTTTAGTAAATGTTTGCTGTATTTGCAAACAATTTTCCTCCTTCTTTTGCCACTGAATAGGAAAGCCCTCTGAAGCCCTCTCTCTAATGAAAGAGATGAATGAGCTACTTCAGCATGGTAACCACTCCAATTGAATGTGTTGATTTAAAATAAGTCTGGAATCAGCCTGAGCATAATTAGATCAACTTCCCAGGCCAGGTCATCACATAACCCTTTCTTTGTAATAATAATAATAGCAGACACATACAGAAGATCAATGAAAGGCTGTCTGTTTTGTACCAATTATTTGTGCCCACATCCTATAGAGCTTTACATCTCCCCAAGAGCCTAATACAATGCATGACAAGCACTTAATCAATGTTGGCAGGATCGAATTGAATTACTGGAGCTTTCACCTTGTTAGATCCACCTCATATCTTGTTGATGAGCTGTGAGAGCCTGAGTTGGTTGTTTAAATATTCTGGAGGCCTCTGTTTCTCCATTTGCAAAATGAATTGTGTCATCCTTGACTGGTAGGTGTGGACTATTTTCAAAGCATGAGAACAAAAGGAAATAAAATGACATTCTTTGACGCGGAGGTGCTAGAAAATCCAATACTCTTCATAATAACTGTACTGTAGTGGGAGCAAAACATCCAAGCCCCAGAAGATAGTGAATAGAACAATTTGAGGCTCATCTTAAGAGAGCCAGCCAACCCTAGACCCTCAGAGCTGCTCGTCTGGTGTTAAGCCTCACCCTGTTTCTGCTTCAACAAAGGTGACCTCACTGCTGCTAAGCACAACTCAGGGCTAACTGCTTTTCCTGCCTCCCTAGGTAGGGCTGACTTGTGCTTAAAGCCAACCAATGAAATGGGGAAGATCTAAGGATCCCTGGGTCAACTTGGTATTGTTTAAAGCCAGATAGAAAGGGTGGAGAATGGAAAACGCTGATTTAATTCTCTCCCAAATGTTTCTAGCTAGCCACATCTATGTGTGGGGCTGGTTGGTGTTTGCATGGGGAAAAGAGAGAAGTGGGGAGAGGAAGAAGGAAGGACTGTAATCTTTGGTGGGGCTCTAGAGAATAATGTGTCCCTCGTGCTTAGCTGTTGGTGCTGGTTGCATGTTTCTTTAAATTTGGGGTGGTCTGTGCAGCTGCCTGAGTAATGAGGCGTGACTGACACCAGGTTAAGGCAGACCAGGACCATAGGGAGCTTGGGGAACGGAGGTATCCAAAAAAGGCAGTTACCATTCTTGAGGTGTAGATATTTAGTCCTCAGAGAGAGAGCAGGGTTGAGGGGTGAATAGGCAGGGAGTGTTATTGGTTGCTGTTTTTGCTTCACTGGTCAGGGTCAGTGCTGGCTGTAAAGCCCAACCACAGATTACTTCCTCTTATTGTGCATGAAAAGACTTGGCTCTGCATGCATTGAACACAAGAGTTTGACAGATTATCACTGAATTTGAGCCCTTGGGCAAAGTGCCCAGTTCTGGTTAATTTAATAGGAAAAATATGATGTTTTTATTCTTGAGCAAACTTCCCCCTGCTGCACACGAAGCTTAATTTCCCCAAAGCTGGGAGAAAAGAACATTCAATTAAAAAGAGAAAACTCCCCAGTCACTCCCTCCACCTCTAAACAGCCCCGTCTCCCCCCCCCCCCCCAAAAGACTGTCTCCAATCTGGGTGTGGTGCCTACTAACTATTAGTAAACATCTAATTTCTGGATATTTACCAGATGGTTCCCCTAGATATATATACAGATTCATAAAACTGAAAGGAGACAGATTATTTATTAAATTATTTTGCCATTAACCCTGTTGGGTAAAGAAAAACTATTAGGTATCGTTTCATTTTATTTTTGTCCCTAGTACCCAACACGGTGTTTGGCACCTAGTAAACAATCAGTATGTGCTTGTTGAGTTGAACTGAATTCTCTCATCATTGCCCTGATCCCTCTTTAGTCACCAGTTTGACCAACCGTGAAGCTTAAAGGGTTTATTGGCCTGTGTCAGAATTCCATTATATAAAACATCACAGTATAGTCAAAAACTATAATTATAGTGCATATTGTTTATAAGGAATAACATGGAGAAATTACATAATCAGTCTGCACAGGAGCCAGACATAAAAAGTTGAAACCCAAGTTGTTGGCAGTGAAAAGATATACTTGGTGTACAGTCGGAGAAAGAGGGAAGTGTCAGCATATATATACTACACCCATCAGCTTCCTTCTCTTTAACTGCCAGTTGTATTTCTTGGCATTTGTGGGCAGTTTGGGAATTGATCTGAATATTTGAAGTGGGTGATGTAAAGTGGAAATTCTTTAGGTACTTTCTCAGCATGGGTGGAGTTTTAGTAACCAAATCAATCAAAGCATTGTTATTCTAGATTATCTCCTAAATAGGGAACTAGTCCATTGCATGGAACCCAATGAGAATCTTATACTACATCAGGCTTCTCTTACCCCTGAGGTTTTCTTAACTTATCACAATAAGAGGAAAAATTGCTAGAAATGGGCTTTAAAATGTTTTCCCTTTATTGGGATTTCTGAAATGACTACTAGAAGACATGTTATGAAGAAATCTTTATTTAGTATATTACCTTGAGGGTCAAGTCCTGTGATTTTGGTTCTCTAAAGTTCATCACTGTGGGATGTAAAGTGAGAAGACAGCTCTCTTCTCTTCTTCCTCTGTTCTACTTCACTTGTACTTCATCAGCTCCCATAGATTTAATTACCATCTTTATGCTAATGATTCTCAAATCTACCTTTCCTGCCCCAGTCTCTGCTGACCTCCAGTGTCATTTCTCCAACTGCCTTTCAGACATCTTGAATTGGATGTCCAGGACACATCTTAAACTGAACATGTCCAAAACAGAATCCATTATCTTTCCCCTGAAACCCTTCACACATCCTACCTTCCCTATTATTGTAGTCCCTATTATTGTAGAGGGCAATACCATTCTCCCAGTTACTCAGGGTCATAACTTAAGAATCATCTTGGATTTCTCACAACCTCTCAACCCACACCCCCCAATATTAAAGCTGTTGCTAGAGCCTGTCATTTTTACCTTTGCAACACCTCTTGTATATAGACCTCCTTCTCTCCTCTGACACTGCCACCAGTTTAGTACAGGTCCTCATCACCTCATGCCTTGATTATTACAATAGCCTGCTGGTGGGTCTGCCTGCCTCAAGTCTCTCCCCTCTTCAATCTATCCTCCATTCAGTCACTAAAGTGATTTTCCTAAAACTCAGGTCATGTTGTGCCAAGCCCCCACCTCCCCCCGCCCTGAACCCCCAACACCAGTGGCTTCCTATTACTTTCAGGAGCAAATACAAAATGTCCTGTTTGGCATTCAAAGCCCTCCATAAACTAGTCCCCTCCTTACCTTTCCAGC
This sequence comes from Trichosurus vulpecula, assembly GCF_011100635.1. Classification (NCBI taxonomy): domain Eukaryota; kingdom Metazoa; phylum Chordata; class Mammalia; order Diprotodontia; family Phalangeridae; genus Trichosurus; species Trichosurus vulpecula. The sequence continues at coordinate 194,928,508 of NC_050573.1, forward strand.
CTTTTTATATCTTACTTTCTACCCTGTACTCTTTGATCCAGTGACACTGGCCTTCTGGCTATCCCATGAACAAGATACTCCATGTTTTGTCTCCAGGCATTTTCTCTGGTTGTCTCCCATGCCTGAAATGCTCTCCCTCCATTGCACTGACTCTTGATGTACCTGGCTTCCTTTAGTCCTAATTAAAATCTTGCCTTCTAAAGGAAGCCTTCCCTAAAGCCCCTTAATTACAGTGCTTTCTGTCTTTTATTTTTTTCCTATTTATTCTGTAAATGTTTTGCTTTGTATGTATTTATTTGGCTGTTGTCTCCATTAGATTGTAAGCTTCTTGAGGGTAAGGACTATATTCTGTCCCTTTTTTTATATCCCTGGGGGCTTATCACTGGTCCTGGCACTTAGTAGGTGCTTAATTAATGTTGTTTGATTGTTGTGCAAAGCATTTTGCAAGCCTTAAAGCACTATATAAATTCCAGCTATCATCATCTTCTTCTTCATTATCATCATCATCGATATTATTTTGAGTGCCCTTTATCACAATCAGTACTCCAATAGCACATTCTTCCTTTCTTCTGAATCCCCATGTAGTTATCACCCTATTGGTTTCTGCTCTGCTTCCTTATTTCTTACCTTTGCAAATCATGTAAATTGTCTCTCTTTTCCTCTAATAATTTGAATATTTCTGTAACAGTGTAAATCCAAATTAAAACACATATCCCACATTCAAATCACACATTTAGACAGTGGGAGGATATTTTAATATAACCTGAGCTCTGCTGGTATTACAGGAAACATTATAAGAGAAGAATCTTTTTTTTTTTTTAATTTGATCCTTACATTAATGTGCTTAAAAAAATAAAAAGAGGAGAAAGGACATTAAAAAGTAGAGAGAGAGGAGTTGATAAGACCATAAAGGAACATTCTATATGCTGGAGTAATGCAAGTCGAATGGATAGAGTGGCCTTGCAGCTGTAGTGTATTTAGCACCCGCCTGCAGATTCTGGAGAGCAAGGCCTTGTATCAACTGTGGACCAGTTGCTTGACCTCTCTGGGTTTCAGATTCCTCATTTGTAAAACAGAGATAGAAGTAAATGATCTCTGACATCTTTTCTAGAAACGGCACAAGTGGATTACATGAACCCTCTCCTACCTTTAATACTAAATGTGGTAACTTTTGGCTTATTTAAAACATGACAGACAGAGTCAGGCATCTGACCCCATTACTGGAAAATCTGGTTTGGGATGTGGACTAGCATGTGAGGTCGATTAGCTGAGCTATACACAGTTGTTCCAAAGGTCATCTCAAGGAGCCAATCACTTTGGTGCTCCTTATTTATACTAGATAGAACAACTATTATGCTTTCGTTTTAAAGTAACTCCTATTTCACACCTATTGGCTACTAAAGCACTATACTTAGGAATGATGTGTAGTCACTCCTACCTTAAAAAAAATTAAACTAAAAGAAAAAAAGAAAAACTTGTCTTTGAAGAGATACCATTGTGACTAAAACCAGCATGGCATATTTCAGAATTCTGTATAACATGAACATTTAGCTGGAAAGGCAACACTAGGTTGATAGGATGATCATAGATTTAGAAATGGGGTGGATAAAGATCATCTCTTATGATGACGAAACTGAGACAAAGTGACTGACTTAAGACAACAGACAGTAAGAAGTAGAGCCCCAATTCACACCCAGGTTTTTAGACTCCCAAGACCAACTCAATAGTTAGGGATTTGAGAATTTAAAAAACTTAGATGATGATGATGGAAAAACAAAAGATAATAAAATTTTATATTAAGAATTCAAAGTGATTGCTTTTTTAAAAAAGATTTAATAATGAAAAAGGAAAAAATATTTTGTGGATAAGTAGCCACATCTGTTGAAAAGTTACATATTTTGTGATTCTTTGTTACATGCTTTGGTAGTGTCACACATCTAGAAATAATAGGGAAATATCTTGAAGCTGAAACAATATAGTAATTGTGTCTGACATGCTGTGTATAAACATTCCATTTCTGTGTAATGGTAGGAATACCCAAATAAAAAGAAAGAAATCTACACAGGTGTTTGAGTACAAAGGTTCTCCATATCACTGTACTGCTGAATAGCAAACCAAACTGCAAATGAATTCTATTTTCTTGTTCAGTTCCTGCTAGAATCTTAATGAAGGAAAACACTTGAACTCTTATCACCATCTATAAGTCAAAAGGAAAAGAGATTTTGAGGGGGTAAAGCAAAACACAGAGCAAAGGAATGGACTTAAAATAGACCTGCAGTGAATTAAGGAGGCGGAGCCAAGATGGCGGCGGGTAAGCAGGGACTAAAGTGAGCTCCGAACCGAGTCCCTCCAAAAACCTATAAAAAATGGCTCTGAACCAATTCTAGAACGGGAGAACCCACAGAACAGCAGAGGGAAGCAGGGCTCCAGCCCAGGACAGCCTGCATGGTCTCTGGGTGAGGTCTATTCCACACGGAGCTGGGAGCTGGGAGCTGGGAACTGGGAACTGGGAAGGGAGTGGAGCAGAGCCCAGCCTGAGCGGCGTGGAACAACCAAACTTGGAGTCAGGCGGATGGGGCCCCTAGCGCCCTGAATATGTGAGCTGCGGCAGTTACCAGACCCCTCGACCCACAAACACCAAAGACTGCGGAGAAGGTTAGTGGGAAAAGCTGCAGGAGTGGAAGGAGTTCGCGGTTCGGCTTCCAGCCCTGGGGGCAGCGGAGGTGGGGCAGCTACAGCTGTTGTTATGTCCGGCTCCAGGCCCACCTGGTGGGAGGAATTAAGTGGCAGATCAGAGCAGGGGTGCTCAGCCTGCTGAAGATCTAAGCCCGGCCTGGGCTGGGGGTTCTTGGGGAAGGAGTAGTGTTGGTGAGACAGAGCTGGCACCTCCCCCCCAAACGTGGAACATAGAAATTGTTAGTCTACAAGCAGTCATACCCCACTGAAAAACTCAAGGGTCAAGTTAGTTGGTTGGGAATATGGCCAGGCAGCGAAAGCACACCCAGATTAAGTCTCAGACTTTGGATTCTTTCTTTGGTGACAAAGAAGACCAAAACACACAGCCTAAAGAAGACAACAAAGTCATAGAGCCTACAACAAAAGCCTCCAAGAAAAACATGAACTGGCCCCAGGCCATAGAAGAACTCAAAAAGGAGTTGGAAAAGCAAGTTAGAGAAGTAGAGGAAAAATTGGGAAGAGAAATGAGAAGGATGCGAGAAAACCATGAAAAACAAGTCAATGACTTGCTAAAGGACACCCAAAAAAATACTGAAAAATACAGTGAAGAAAACAACACCTTAAAAAACAGACTAACTCAAATGGCAAAAGAGCTCCAAAAAGCCAATGAGGAGAAGAATGCCTTGAAAGGCAGAATTAGCCAAATGGAAAAGGAGGTCCAAAAGACCACTGAAGAAAATACTACTTTAAAAATTAGATTGGAGCAAGTGGAAGCTAGTGACTTTATGAGAAACCAGTATATTATAAAACAGAACCAAAGGAATGAAAAAATGGAAGACAGTGTGAAATATCTCCTTGGAAAAACCACTGACCTGGAAAATAGATCTAGGAGAGATAATTTAAAAATTATTGGACTACCTGAAAGCCATGATCAAAAAAAGAGCCTAGATAGCATCTTTCAAGAAATTATCAAGGAGAACTGCCCTGATATTCTATAGCCACAGGTCAAAATAGAAATTGAAAGAATCCATCGATCGCCTCCTAAGCTCCTAAGAGCTTCAGAGTTTTAAATTTCTTTTTAATGTATTTAAAATATTTTGAATGTTTTATTTTTAATTTAAATATCGGTTCTACCTATCAATATTTATAGTGGTATTAGAAGTGGAAAGAGATAACATTTAAAGTTTTTATTAATTTAAAAACAATAATAAACCTATTACCTGTTAACATATATTTTTATGAAAGAAAAACTTGTGAAAGAAACTTATGAGCTTATGAAAAAAAATCCACCTCCCAAAAACATATTAGTGAGAAGAGTGAAATTGTTTTATGTATTGTTGAAAATCTCTTTAATAGTTTGGCATAATGAAAGACAGCTGGATTCTTGTTTGCTTCTACATTCATTTACAATATGTTATTTTGGTTGAACTATATGAAGAAAATCCAGCCTCACACAGAGATAATAGAAAAGTTAGGGTTATTTTAAAAAAGTTTTTATTGATGTTTTCTCTTTCCAACATCATTATAGTTATCCCCAATATTCTTACTTTTCCCCTTCCCGGAGAGCCAGAGCCATCCCGTATAAAAAATAGTATTTGAAGGGAAGTCAGCACAACTAATTAATACATTGAAAAGTCTGGAATTCTTCCCTGTCTTCTCCCTCCGTCCTCCTAATTGAATAAGTTATTTTATCTATTATAAATACCCAAATTAACTATAAAGGACATATGAAGAAAGATTCGTCCAGAGAAAGAACTGATATGGAAGTATGTATAGAATAATTTTACGTGTGTGTGTGTGTGTGTGTGTGTGTGTGTGTGTGTGTGTGTATTTGTAAGTGTCTAATGGTAGCCATGGGTGGGGGAGAAAAAAAAAGATAAAAAAAATTACACGTTAATTTTTTTGTATATTTGAAAGGAATATCAAGATGTGTTTACTAAGATTTGCAGGTTCACGTAGTCTTTGTTATTGTACTATGTTATGAAAATGCTTGTTTTATTCCATAAATTAAAATAAATTTTTTTTAAATTAAAAAGAAAAAGTCTGAAAACATGTACAATATATAGTACCTGTGAACTTCTCTCATCCACTGAAGGATGGGCTGGGGATGTCTTCTCAAGGGAGGATTATTTTAAAAGACAAATAACATCTTAGTATTATTATGAAAACAGTATTGATCAGGTGGACCCTTGGAACACACTTGGAGAACTGCTGTAGCTAAACAGGATAATTAGTTGTTCTCTATTTCATCCTATCCTCTTTCACTTGGCATTTAAATGCCCATGGCATCCTTCACACCTTGAAACAGATTCATTCAATAGCTTCTCTTCTTGAAGTCCTTCTCTTCCTTTAAAACGCAGGTCTCCTTTATGCCTCACCTGATTGGGGATGTAGTTCCTCTCTTCCAAAATTCTGTCATGTTTTCTTTGCTTGATGTCTCCTAAGCCTTTAGCAGATGCTTTCTTAGATCATGGTTATTTGTGTTCATGCAGATTGTAAGATTTTTGAGTATGGGGACTAGCATCCTTCCTCTTCATCCTGGGCACCCAGCATAGGGCCTGACACATAGTAGGCTCTTTTAAAATGTTTGTCCAATTAAATCAGCAAGCATTTATTGCCTCTGCTATGTGTTAGACACTGTGCTAAGTGCTGGGGACAAAAGAAAGGCCAAAAAAAAATTCCTATTAGTAAGGAACTCACTCATGTGCTTGAGCCATGTGATACTGGGGCCACTTTTGAGGCCACTTCTAGGAATCGATTACTAAGTCATAGAAGGCTTTGTGGAAGAGAGTCCCCACTCTGTATTGCCCATCTTGACAGGATTATAGATCCTGGTGAATGTTCTTAATTTGCTTGTATGGGTGTGTCTTCACATACAGATGGATCCAACATAAAATCTTTAGTAGGGCTCAGTGAACATGAATGATAGAATTCACCATGTAGATTGTAAAATTAGAATTGTAAGTGAATCAAAAGCCTTCCCCTTCAGGTAAAAGTATTAGGGATAAGGGCTCCATCATTGCCTTCTGCTTTTTTTTTTTTTAAGGGTCATAGGCATCAGAGCTGGATTTCTTAAAAGGGACACTGAATATTGAGCTAAAATCTTCACAAGTAAATTTCCTCTCACACACTTTGAATCTTGGCCATGACTTTTATAACTGTTAGTAAGGAAATTTTTATGTTTGAAGTTGCTATGGGACTAAGAAGGCTCAACAGCAACCAGTTTGTCCCGTGCATTTCAATTAAAGAAAGAAGCAATTCATTAGGGAGGTTGAAAATGTGGTTTGCATGCTAACGTAGTTGTGGATAACAGAACTCTTAACCCAGAGAGAGGTCAGAGGAAAGTTTGTTATACTTTTTTTTTTTTGGCAGTTAAGGTCCTTTGTCTACAAATATCCATTTTCTGTGGTACTTACTCTAAGCTAAGTAACATACTCTCCAGGATAAAATATACTGAACAGACAATCTCTCCCTAAATCTCTGCCTAAAAATTCTCTTAGTCTTGGTAGGCTTTTCCTTAATCTACAGATAATTTTTTTTTTAAAGATCTAAATCTGTAAACATAAACTCCCTAATTCTATTCCAGACTGCTATCTGTGATGGAGACAGCCTGATACCCTGGGGCCTGAGGGGGATGTAAATGCAAAAAAGACCTTTTGAACCAGTCTAGTCTAAAGTTTTCATATCTAACATCTCTCCCTGAAATAGTCAGTGCCATTCTCTAAGTGAATATTGCAAAATCTTGGGGACAATTCCAAATGCCGAAGGCCAGAGCCAAACAGGAAAACTGGGAGACTTGAGTTCATTGGGATTCCCATCACGGATGTTGCACCATTTCTTGGCCCAGTCTAAGGAATGACTGCAGAGTCTGGTAAAGTTCAGAATTTTATTTGAAATAGAAAGTTTGAGGTTTCACTTTTGAGTTGATGTGCCCTTCTGCCCAGGATGGGCAGGGGATATTTTAGGCAAGGGCATTTTTAGTTTAGGAAGCTTTCACTCTCAAGAACCTATGAAAATTTAACCTTCCAATAACTACCTGTATCAATGGGCTGTTTCTGACCGTCCAAAATAGTTACTGGCCAGTAAAAGGTATCATTGGCTAAGATTCATTTAGGCTTAATATTGCTTCCCCAGACACTGGGCTTGAATTCCTTTTCTGTTGTGTCTCTAACCAAACAAATGATTCTGACTAGTCTCCAGCATTCAAGGGACATTATGTACTATTCTTTAAAAACATTTTACTTTTTTAAAAAGGAAATTCACAGTTAAGACTAAAGTACAATATTATGCTCTTCCCAGTAGAAAGGAGCTCTTTCGATGACCTGTAGTTCTGTAATCTGTCTAATGAATTAGAAGAATCTCTTCCATCTCAGCTTCAAATGGTCAGTTCATCAAAAAACTGTCAGAATGTTATTCACATCACAAACACTGTATTTTAATTTAAACTAACTGAATTTAAACTTTTTTTTTCCTGTCCCCTGTCAACACTTTCCAGAAGCATACTCATTTGCAGTTCCCATCATAAAATGTGAGAATAAGAAGTGGCAATGGAGATCATCTTGCCCACTCACTCATTTTTTTTTTCCACGAGGAAACAGAGCAGTGGTGGAAAGCAGATAGAAAAGAGGAAATTTTGTTTGCAAAACGCATCATGCACTCAGACGAACCTGGGAAAGAATAGGAAGGCCAGCCTGCTAATTGTTCATTGCTGTTGCATTGCAGGTATATGAGGAGTACATGTGTTGAGATTAGCAGTTGAGTCTTATTAGCTAGGCTTACATAGCAGATGCTTAATCGCTTAATTACTGATGTGCTTATTGTATAATAATGTTACAAAGGTGCCTTATGGTTTTCTTTTCTTTTTTTTTTTAAGAAGTTCTACCTGTGTTCCAGGTAAAGCAGCTAGGTGGTATAGTGGACTCAGCATCAGAGTCTGGAAGATCTGAGTTCAACCTGTAAGACTCTGGGGCAGCAGGGTGGTGCAGTGGACAGAGCACAGGGCCTGGATTCAGGAAGATGAAGACCTGAGTTCAAATAGGGTTTTAGACACTTACTATCTGTGTGACCCAGGGCAAGTCACTTGACCCTGGTTACCTCAGTTTCATCATCTGTTAAATGAACTGGAGAAGGAAATGGCAAACCACTCCAGTATCTTTGCCAAGAAAACCCCAAACGGGGAGTGCGCCTGAAATGACTGAACAACAACAGTAGACTCAAGTTCAAGTTCAAATCTCGCCTCAGACACTCACTAGTTGTGTATTTCTGGGCAAGTCTTTTAGCCTCTGTCTCAGTTTCCTCCTCTGTAAAATGGGTATAATAATAGCATCTCCCTCCTGGGATTGACTGAGGATCTAATGAGATAATATAAAGTACTTCCCAAACCTCAAAAGCACTATGTAAATGCTTGTTGAAGAATTTAGGGTCTTTTTACTGAGTTCTGTTACTGTGAAAAGAATAAATGAAATAGAAAAGGAAGAAGTTGGTGGTCTTTTTAAAAAAATTTCCTTTCCTTTCACATTCCTTCCTTTCCTTCCTCACTTTAGGTGAGTCATTTAACTGCTAGGCCATAGTTTTTAGGTGAGTCATTTTACCTCTAGGCCGTAGTTTCTTCATTTGTAAAATGACCAGAGTTCCTAAGATCCTGCCATGTGGAAGAGGGAAGAACCATTTTGGGCAAGTCATTTTTTCGAGAAGCTACATTTATATGAAAGAGGTGCATGGTATAGACAGGGATTGTGACACAGCGGATGGAATGTTGGACGTGGAGTCAGGAGGACCTGGGTGTGAATCGTCCCTCACATAATTAATTTTTGTGAAATGCTGGACAAGTCCCACCAGCTCTCCGATCCTTAGTATTTTCAACTTTATAAAATGGAGATAGTAATAAGGCCTATCTCGCTGAGTTTTATAAAGATCAAATGAGATAATATGTAAAGTGTTTTGCCAACCTTAAATGTTACATGCGTGTGGACTATGATTATAGAATCTCTTTATTTTCTACAGTTGAAATAATAATAACTCGCATTTATGTAGTACTTTTAGGTCACAATTATGATCTATGTGATCTAGGCCTGGAGGGAATGGGCCATCTAGCCCAACTACATCATTTTGTAGATGAAGAACTGGGCCCAGAGTGGTTAGTTAAGCAACTTTTCCATGAACATATGTAGTAAGTATCAGAAATCTTAGGACTCAGACTCAGGGCCTCTGATTCAAAATCCAGAAATCTTCCTCCCAGACCAAGTTCTTATTGTTGTTTGTGCATTTAATACTTAAGGTTTGCAAAACACTTCACTGGTGCTGAATTGTGTACTTGTATTTTTGAAAATGACTGAACAGCAGCCAATAAGTGAAGGTCAGACCATCTTGTCCTTTTCCCCACCCCCATCCCTTTCAGTAAATTCCAGTGGCTCCTTATTATCTCCAAAACCAACTATAAAATCATCTGTGTAGCTTCATAACCTGGTACCTTCTTAGCTTTCCAATCTTCTTAAAATACCTTATTCCCCTGATCTGGTGACAGTGACCTCCTTGCTGTCCCTCGTGCTATTATTATCTTATTTTACAGATGGGGAAACTGACGCTGAGAATGGTTAAGTGATTTGCCCATTTTCACATAGCCGCTAAGTGTCTGAATGGGCATACCGAATGGGCAGCACTGTGGAGTGCTTAGAGCTTGGCCAGGCATTGAAGACTCCAATGTCATCCACTTAATCCCGGGCCGTCTCCATTCCTCCTGACTTTTGTCTTGCCACTGGACTTTGATGACTCAAGAAGAGAGAGTGAGGCTGATGACTTTTGGTAACTCTGCTTCATTTAAATATAATTTATGCAAGAGTCAAAATACATCGCCAGGTGATGTCATTTTGATCCTCTTTGAAAACAAAAGATGAACAATGGTGACAAAGTATAGAAGCTAACACAATTAAAAGGCCAGAAGATAATTGTAAGGCCTTAGTAGGAGACATATAACCTAGGAAAAGGAGGGAGGGTTCAAAGGAGCTCCCAGAGCCTTCTTCCATTAGCACATTAATACAGCTAGTTTTTCAGATTATTCGATTGTGTTCAGAGAGAACCTGGCCGTGAAGGATCCGGTGGTTTAGGCTAGGAAGACAGCTTAAAAGCCATTTAAGCCACCACTCCTTGTTTTAGAGATAGGAAAACTGAAGTATAGAGAGCTGAAGTGAATTGATCACGTGGGTGGTAAGTAATAGTGCTGAAGGTTTTGTTTTTGTGTGTTTTCTACTTCTAAATCCCACCATCTTTTACTATATTAGGCTGTTTTGGGAGATGAGGTATAAGAAATAGGGAGGGAGAGAAGAAGAAAAGAAGATGGCAGCAGCAAGCATTTGGAGTGATTTAGGGATCAGTTTCTAAATAGGGGTGAAGACTAAGGAGAAGAGGCTTAAGTGCTTCAGTTAGTAAGGAAATAAAGGCAGGACAAGAGATCTTTCTGCCTGATTTCTACTCCTTGTTACTGAGTGGTAGTGGGAAGTCCATATGCAGGTGTATAGAGACAGAGTCCTGAGAATGTACCTAATAGAACTATCATAATTTATTGATGCTTTGACTAAAATTCCATGATTTCACTCTTATATTTTCATATATATATATATATATATATATATATATATATATATATATATAAACACATACATACATATATAAAGATGGTGTGAGCATCTGGCTTTTTTTCTTAGAAAGATGAGGGCTTGGTCTGCGTTTTCTTTTGCAACATGGCTAATAAGGAAATATGTTTTGCATGACTGCACATGTATAATCTAGATCAAATTGCTTGCCTTCTTAAGGATGGAGGAGGGGAGGGAAGGAGGGAATTTAGAACTCAAAATTTTAAAGAACGAAGGTTAAAATTTGTTTTTCCACATAATTAAGAAAAAGAAAAAACAATGATAATAAAGATAAGGGTTTGATAATACAGGAGAACTTGGAATAGAAAAATCTGGAATATTTAATAATGAGAGAATAGAGGTGAGAGAAACTAGGGAGTGAGTGTCGAGTCTGACTTACTGTCACATGGGGTACTTATAACTTTGCTCCTTTATATAAATGCTCTTTCTCTCTCCTAGGAGTGATAGCTAGGAGCAGAAAAGATGTTGGATTGAACTGATCCAGAAGAAACTTCATTAGCTTGAACTCAGTCTCCCTATTTCTAATTTGAAAAGTTTATGTTTGTAGTCCTTCCAGGCTAGTCAGGTTACCTTCACTCAGATACTAGCACCTTCAACAACCAGAGAGGGAGGCAGAAGTACAAAGTAGACCGAATTTCTCTCTTCCAGCATTGTCTTATCTCTCTTTTTAAAACTTTTTTCCCCCTGCCTTCTCTGTCCCCAAGGTGCCTAGAATATGCTGCCTTTTGGTTGCCCCAAATTTCATACCCCATCTGGTTTTGCGCATCCTCGAAGTAGTCACACACTTAGGCAGTTTTCCGAAACCCAAAGTTAGGATACATGGTCTGACAGTAGAGGGAAAGAGTGAGAGGGATGAAGGGAGAGAGAGAGGAGGGGAAGAAGATAGAAAAGAAGAAAAGAGAAAGAAAGAGGGGAAAGAGGAGAGGGAGAGAGATAGTGCATGTCCTCAAATAGCATCAGCTGAGAAGAGCTATGGTTTGGTACAGAATATCTTGAAAATGTGATAGCAGGAATATGCAAATCTAGAAATAGGAGAGTCTTTCCTACATTTTAAATAACATCTATGGGTCAGGCATTTTGTAGGGTATAATCCTTGCTGAGTTTCAGGTGGACAAAATGATTGTGAGTCTTATATAATGATATACAAACTCCATGTAGTTATATTTTGAAAACAGGATGTTTTGGGAGGAACTGTGCCTTTTCTCTTTGCCCTGTGATCCCTTTTTTTTAGCAACTCAACAGCTATTTAATAAACATCACTTGAATTCGAAATATTATACTCAGTGCTGTGGGTGTGAACATGGGAGACAGTACAGTCCCTACCTTCAAGAATATTAGTCTTCTGGTATACCAGACATGAACATAAATAATCATGATACCTGGAATAATGTAATAAGGGCATAGAAGAAATCTAGACAAATTGCTGTGAGAAAATTTGAAGAGGGGATTGATTTCCTTCACCTGGAAGAATCAGGAAAGCCTTAGTACAGGAAATGATCTAGGTTTGAAGGAAGAATAAAATCTTGACAGAGCCTGGTGGTTAACTTTTCTAAAAAATTTATTTTTATTTTTTTCTGGTGTTAACTTTTGTGAATGCATGGAGTGGGGAAAATAGAGAGTGAGATTGAGAAATAGTCTGCTTATATCGCTTGGAGAGATGGGAATCACTAACTTATTCCTTTTGGTGAGTTGGAGGACCATTATTAGGCTCACCATTGGTGCTATGTAGATCCCTGGTACTGTCGTCTTACTTGTTGATATGACCTAAAGCACATGAAGTCTTGCCATCTACCCTTGTACTATACCCATAAGAACTGTCCAGCTTTTCCATCCTTCCTGGAGCTGAACTTTCTCTTATGTGTTGTCTCTCTCCTCCAGTCAGAGTAGGGTTTCTTGAGAATAGGGACTGTCAGGCTTTCTCTGTTTGTATCCCCAGAGCCTAGCCCCATGTTCGGCACAGAGTGTGTGCCTGATAAATGCTCATTCATTCATTGTCAAGTTACTGAAGATTTTTGAGAAGGAAAGTGATGTGGTCCATCTTTTTGCTAGTGTGTCAGCTTCTTTATCATCTACACCTCGTTTTTAGTAATTTCCAACAGTAATTACATAGGATTTTCTACAGTGTTGCTTTTAGATAAAATGTATATAAATCTCTGGAGGAAAAATTACTTCAACATGTTTTTGTGAAGCAACTATGATGTATAAGACTGTCCTATGTAGGTTCCAAGGACATAGAAAATCAAGTGATGATCACAAAACATTATGCAAGCTCATTAACTTTATGTATTCATATGTTATATATTACACAGATGCTTTGACTCCCACATACACTTTTTAAACCTCATCTTTTTGGGGTTCTCTGGATCTTTCTGGTCATTCCATCATGACATTGGAATGGCAATGAGATATTCCCAGCAGAACACTGTAGAATGTTATAATGGGAGTGATCCAATAGGAGATTAGTTAGTTTAATTTCCCCAGGCCTTTGATCATACTTGATAAAGTGAAGCCTCAGAGAAGTTAAGTGATTTCACCTTAAGAGTTCAGGGCAGAGCCATTTTTTTAACTTCTCTCTTCATTCTCAGTCCTGTGCTCTTTTCATCTGTCTTATCAGGCTGTTGCTTATCAATCAGTCAATATTTTTTAAAGTACCTACTATGTACCAGACCATTGTGCTAAACACTGGGAATACAAAAAGATAGTCCCTTTCTTAAGGAGCTTAAAACCTATTTCTTCTCTCAGCCTAAAATGGATTCAGGCATATGTGATTTCTCATTTCCCCTCCATCTCAAAGATAAAAAGTAGCTGAGGGGCTATCTCATTCAGTCAGTATAGGGATTCTCTCTGCAACACTCCCAGTGGGTGGTCATCTATCCTTGCCTTGAAGAATTACACTGAGAGACGACCTCATCATCTCCTTTGTTGGCTGGTTCTATTTTTGGACGCTCTAATCATTAGGGAGTTTTTGACAGTTGGGTTGAATCAAATGATTTTTCACACTTAATTTTTATTCAGAAATTAACAAACACCAAATAAAAGGGACATTTCCATATATATAGGAGAGGAGAAAAGAGGAAATTGTACACGAAACTTTAGATCTCTATTGTATACTCTGTACTTTTATTTTAAGTACATTAACTTCAACCTGTAGCTTTCAAAGCCATCCTGCTTGTCTGTGGATTTTTTTTTTAAATTTCCCTCTGTTCTCTGCATAAAAAAAAAAAAGATACCCAAATAAGCCTTATTTTCTTCACTACTGTATCTTCATTTTCATTTGCCTTCCTAGCCTCCCAGAAGCATGGTGGTACAGATAGTGTCCTGAGCCTGGATTAAAAAAGATCTGAGTTCAAATTCATCCTCAGACACTTAATAGCCACATAAGCCAGAATAATTCACTCAACCTCCCATCTAGGATGCTCTGAGGAATAAGTGAGAATATGTGCCTGACACATACAAAGTGCTTAATAAATGCTTGTTCCCTCCCTACATTTCTTCCCCTTGGAGAAAAAAAATCCTGTTTAATAAATATGCATAGTTAAGTAAAACAAATCCCTATATTGATTGTGTCCTAAAATGTGTCTCATTCTGGATCTTGAGTACATTACCTCTCAATTAGGAGGTCAGTATCACGCTATCATCGGATCATTGCACTAATTAGAGTTCTCAAGTTTTTGAAAGTTGTAATTTTTTTTATGTTATAATATAAATCATTTTCCTGGTTTGCTCCGTTCACTCTGGCTCAGTTCCCATGGTGCAGTAAAATTCCATTACATTTGTATAGTGTTTAGACATTCGCCACAGACGTTGATTAAGTACTGTGTGCTAGGTGTTGGCAATACAAAATGAAACTCTGCTCTCATGGAGAGAGGGTGGTCAAGGAAAGTACATGCACACAATAACTTAAATACCAGGTAATTTGAGGAAAGAGGGAGGACTAAGAACTGGGGGCTATCATGAAAGGTTTCATGATTTTCCTTAAAATAATGGACAATAGCTATCAAAATGGCTCTGAATCTTTTCATGCCCTGATCCTTTCATAGACTGTTGTATGGCATGGTCTTGAGGCTCTTCACTGTCCTAGCCACCTTCTTATAGATGCTGACAGACAGCTAAATGACACAATGCGTGGAAACCTGGATTTGGATTCAGGAAGACCTGAGTTCAAATGTGACCTCAAACACTACGTGACCCTGGGCAAATCACTTAACCTCTTTCTGCTTCAGTCTCCCTTCCAGGGTTGCTGTGAGGATCAAATGAGATAATATTTGTAAAGGTCTTAGTACAGTACCTGGATATAATAGGCACTTAATATGGCTTGTTGCCTCTCCCGTAGTCTCTCTGTATGGACTCCGTAGGCTGTAGTCCCGCTGAATGTGTCACAGGCAATGGCTATGTCCTTTTATCATCAGTTCTGCATAGTGTAGCTATCCTGCTTAATGAACTAGGAGTAAATCTGGAGATTTGAGCACCCAGAAAAAGGAATATTAAAGGTTAAAGTGAGGCATGTATTTCCAACTAAAAGCCAGATTGATTATAAGGTTGTTAAGGGTGACTTCTATTGTTAGTCAGTGTCTGGTATTGCTTAATTTAAGGATTATCAGTTTACCTTATAAAGAATAAACATTATGGGTCACCCAAAGGACAACAGATAAGTACATGGTAGGTATACATTCAGATTTCATTGAATCAGATATTATTTTGTACCATTAGACTTTTGGCGATGGGCATGTAAATATTCTCTGCTGTTCCTTATACCTGTCTTCTAATTTACAGGTACTTACATCATGTCGGGCCTTTCTTGTGACAGCTCGAATTCCCACCAAGGTAAGTAGTATTTGTTCCTTAACATTTACCTCTCAGATTTTGGTCAGTTTTGATTTAGGGCTAGAAATGCCTTAAGTAACTGTGCTTCTCTTCAGAAAGATACTAAATGTGGTTCGAATAGACTAGTCTTTCCAAATTATTTCACCCTTCTTGCTCACTTTTTGTTCCCCTCAGAAGAGGCCCTAGTGAAAATGGAGTGGTATTTTTAAGTCAAAGTTTCAGGATTTGGCCGCTGGTGTCTCTTTTATTCCTCTGTTATTTACTTTCTTATCCTGACTGTTTTTTCTCTGTACTCTCCTAACTAGCACATGACTTTGATTTCTCCTGCCTAATTCTTGCCTGGAATGGGAACAGATAGGACTATAAGTGATAGGCAAGTGATTTGTTTTCTTAAAAATGTCCACGCCTCCTACAAAATATCAGAGATCAGTTACATTCCTTTAAAAAATTAAAATTTTTTTTCCCCCTTAGAATGCCGTTCTTCAAGTTCTATACCATGCATCACTCAGAATCAACCTAAAACACAGTGTGCTTGAATTCTGACACAAAAATTCATTTCATCTGCTGAACTTAAAGTCAGGAGAAACCTGAGTTCAAATCATGCCTTTTATGCATGCCAACTGTGTGACCACAGACAAGTCAATCACCTTTCTGACTTGCCCAGGGTCACACAGCTAGTAAGTGTCTGAGGCCACATTTGAACTTAGAAACGTGAGTCTTCCTGATCCTAAGCCAGGTGATCTATCCTTTGCGCCTTGGTTCACAGATATCACACAGGAGGCACTGGAGTTTTGGGACTCCAGCTTCCAACAGGTTCACTCTTCATCTGATCAGACAGGAAGGTCAGGAAGACAGATTCAGAGGGGTTAATAATCTTTTTTTTTTTTTTTTTTTTTTGCAGGGGGAAGGCAGGGCAATTGGGGTTAAGTGACTTGCCCAAGGTCACATAGCTAGAAAGTATGTCAAGTGTCTGAGGCCGGTTTTCAACTCAGGTCTTCTGACTTCAAGGCCGGTGTTCTACTCACTGCGCCACCTAGCTGCCCTCCCACCCCATTTTATTTCTTCTAAATTTAGAAGACTTTTATAATCTTCTAAATATATATGTAATGTTCCCTCTTGAACCCATTCCCGATGAAAGTAGGTCACCAGAACTACCAGCCCTCCTCCCCCATCTTAATCCTCTGTATTCTTTCTTCTTCTTGCACCTTTCTTGTATAAAAGTTACTCTTTTTAGCTGTTTCTAAATGGTTTTACTTTTTAAATTCATATCACAGTCAGGTTTATCCCCCTCTTTTTTATAAGCTCAACAATTATTAATAAGAACATTAGACATACAGTTTACATTTTATGTTATATAAAAGGTAAACAGTCTGTTCTTATAAATCACTTAGAGTCAGTCTTTGGTATGTACCTTGTGTGTCTCTTAGCTCTTGTATTTCAGATCTTCTATTAAGTTGAGGATTTTTTTTTTTAACAAAGTCTTAAAAGTCTGAGGGTTTGTCAAATGTGCATTTTTTTCATTCAAAATAATACTGAAATTTGAAGGGTATGATACTTTCAGTTGGAGCCCCAGGTCTTTTGCTCTTCAATATATTGTGTTCCAAGACCTGAGGTCCTTTAATGTCTCTGCTGCTAGGTCTTGTGTAATTCTAATTGTGGCACCATCATATTTGTGAATTGTTTTAATCTTGATGCTTTTATTATTTTATCCTTGATCTGGGAATTTTGGAATTTGACTATGATATTCCTATGAGTTTTTCTCATAGGATCTCTTTTAAGTGGTGTTCGATGGGGGTGGAGCCAAGATGGTGGCTGGAAAGCAGGGACTAGCGTGAGCTCCCCACCGAGTCCCTCCAAAAACCTATAAAAAATGGCTCTGAACCAATTCCAAAACTGCAGAACCCACAAAACAGCAGAGGGAAGCAGGGCTCCAGCCCAGGACAGCCTGGATGGTCTCTGGGTGAGGTCTATCCCACACGGAGCTGGGAGCAGAGCGGAGCGGAGCAGAGCCCAGCGTGAGCAGCGCAGACCAACCAGACCAGGAGCCAGGCGGAGTGTACCCTAGCACCCTGAATCAGTGAGCTGCAGCAGTTACCAGACTTCTCTACCCACAAACACCAAAGACAACAGAGAAGGTTAGTGGAAAAAGCTGCAGGAGTAGAAGGAGTTTGTGGTTCGGCTACTGCCCCAGGGGCAGCGGAGATGGAGCAGTTACAGAGGTACAGCTGCAGTTGCTTCCAGCCCCAGGCCCACCTGGTGGGAGGAATTAAGTGGCGGATCAGAGCAGGAGTGGAGAGCCTGTTGAAAATCTAAGCCCATTCTGGGTTAGGGGTTCTTGGGGAAGGAGGAGTGCTGGTGTGGCAGAGCTGGCGCATCCCCCCAAGCATGGAACATAGAACTCTTTAGTCTACAAGCAGTCATACCCCCCTGAAAAACTCAAGGGTCAAGTTAGTTGGTTGGGAATATGGCTAGGCAGCGAAAACACACCCAGATTCAGTCTCAGACTTTGGATTCTTTCTTTGGTGACAAAGAAGACCAAAATATACAGGCAGAAGAAGTTAACAAAGTCAAAGAGCCTACAGCAAAAGCCTCCAAGAAAAACATGAACTGGTCCCAGGCCATGGAAGAGCTCAAAAAGGAGTTGGAAAAGCAAGTTAGAGAAGTAGAGGAAAAATTGGGAAGAGAAATGAGAAGGATGCAAGAAAACCATGAAAAACAAGTCAATGACTTGCTAAAGGAGACCCAGAAAAATACTGAAAAATATACTGAAGAAAACAACACCTTAAAGAATAGATTAACTCAAATGGCAAAAGAGCTCCAAAAAGCCAATGAGGAGAAGAATGCCTTGAAAGGCAGAATTAGCCAAATGGAAAAGGAGGTCCAAAAGACCACTGAAGAAAATACTACCTTAAAAATGAGATTGGAGCAAGTGGAAGCTAGTGACTTGATGAGAAATCAGGATATTATAAAACAGAACCAAAGGAATGGAAAAATGGACGACATTGTGAAATATCTTGTTGGAAAAACCACTGACCTGGAAAATAGATCCAGGAGAGATAATTTAAAAATTATTGGACTACCTGAAAGCCATGATCGAAAAAAGAGGCTAGATATTATTTTTAAGAAATTATCAAGGAGAACTGCCCTGGAATTCTAGAGCCACAGGGAAAAATAGAACTTGAAAGAATCCACAGATCGCCTCCTCAGATAGATCCCCAAAAGAAATCTCCTAGGAATATTGCCGGCAAATTCCAGAGCTCCCAGATCAAGGAGGAAATATAGCAAGCATCCAGAAAGAAACAATTTGAGTATTGTGGAAACATAATCAGAATAACCAAAGATCTGGCAGCTTCTACATTAAGAGATCGAAGGGCTTGGAATATGATATTTTGGAGATCAATGGAGCTAGGATTAAAACCAAGAATCACCTACCCAGCAAAATTGAGTATTATGCTCCAAGGCAAAATATGGACTTTCAAGAAAATAGAGGACTTTCAAGCTTTCTCAGTGAAAAGACCAGAACTGAATAGAAAATTTGACTTTCAAACACAAGAATCAAGAGAAGCATGAAAAGGTAATCAAGAAAAAGAACAAGAAAAAGAAATTGCAAGGGACATACTAAAGTTGAACTGTTTGGTTTACATTTCTACGTGGAAAGATGATGTGTATGATTCATGAGACCTCAGTATTAGGGTAGCTGAAGGAAATATATATATATATATATATATATATATGTATGTATGTATATACACACATGTTTATGTATATATATGTGTAAGTGAATGTATGTGTGTGTGTACACACACACACACACACACACACACATATATATATATAGAGAGAGAGAGAGAGAGAGAGCGAGAGAGAGAGAGGGGGGTGAGTTGAAGATGAAGGGAAGATATCTAAAAGAAATAAAATCAAATTGAGGGGTGAGAGAAGGAGATAGGGAGAGATAGAATGGGGTATATTATCTTGCATAAAAGTGGCAAGAAAAAGCTGTTTTGTAGGAAGAGAAGAGAAGGTAGGTGAGGGGGAATGAGTGAATCTTGCTCTCATCAGATTTGACCTGAGGAGGGAATACCATACGTACTCAATTGCGTATCTTACCCCACAGGAAAGAAGAAGGAAGAAGATTAAAAAAAAGGGGGGGGGGGAATGATAGAAGGGAAGGCAGATGGGGGTGGAGGTAATGAAAAACAAACACTTTCAAAAGGGGACAGGGTCAAGGGAGAAAATTCAATAAAGGGGGATAGGTTAGGAAGGAGCAAAATATAGTTAGTCTTTCACAACATGAGTATCGTGGAAGGGTTATACATAATGATACACGTGTGGCCTATGTTGAATTGCTTGACTTCTTAGGGAGGGTGGGTGGGAAGGGAAGAGGCGAGAGAATTTAGAACTCAAAGTTTTAAAAACAGATGTTCAAAAACAAAAAAAAAGTTTTTGCATGCAACTAAAAAATAAGATACACAGGCAATGGGGCGTAGAAATTTATCTTGCCTTACAAGTAAGGAAGGGAAAAGGGGATGGGAGGGGAGTGGGGTGACAGAAGGGAGAGCTGACTGGGGATCAGGGCAACCAGAATATGCACCATCTTGGAGTGGGGGGGAGGGTAGAAATGGGGAGAAAATTTGTAATTCAAACTCTTGTGAAAATCAATGCTGAAAACTAAATATATTAAACAATTAAAAAAAAGAAAAAAAAGTGATGTTCGATGGATTTTTTCTATTTCTACTTCCCTGCCTGGGATTAATAATCTTACCTTATTCTAGTCTAGTCTTCTCAAGAGAGAGTTGCTGATAATGGGAGCACCAGCTCCTACATCATTCCCTAATCATCCATCTCTCAGGGGTGGCCAAGAAGGTGGGGCAACTACCCCTATGTCTCCATGGGGTCAAGACATGCTGTAACAACAATGATGCTTGCATAAGAACAGCACATAGGAGGGCTGCTGGCACAAGTTCTTTGATCTGCTTTTCTAAGGAAAGCAACTTTAAAGTGTTTACAATCACACTTTAATTAAACATACATACATCATTCACTTAGTTCAGGGGGAAAAGTCAGCACCCTCAACTCCAGAGCAAATACAAACAGAAATTACAAACAGAGAAAATAACACAAATCAACAGACAGGCTTTTAACTCTGACCAGAGCAATATGTATATAGTTGAGAGAGGGAGGAGGGAGGGAGGGAGGGAGAGAGAGAGAGAGAGAGAGAGAGAGAGAGAGAGAGAGAGAGAGAGAGAGAGAGAGACCCACCAACATCTGGGTTTTCAAAGCCAGTGGGGGTGGGCGGGGCTTCTCAACAGCTAAGCAGAGTATCCACACCAACACTCTTCCAATGAGTGAGCCCCAAAGCAAAACCTCTACTCCCACAGTTCTGAGAGTTCTTGATTCTCAATTTTTGATTCTGAGTTCAATGACTATCCTCTGGGTATATATACCCCTTTTCAGGGCCTGAGTGTTTGACACCTCTTGAGGGCTTCACACCTCTCAAGAGTTATATATCTCTTGATGGTTTCACACCTCTCATGACCTAACGAGCAAAAGGATATGGGCCTTCCTGCAAAGACAAAGACTTGATTGCCTTAGTGCTGAGAAGAACTCCAAAACAAAAGACAACAAAAAGTCCCACTTTGCTTCCCCTTACATAGGCACAGCTTGTCGACTCCCCTAAATCCCCTCAAGCATTGATGGGTCAAAACATACACAGATTCCCCCATGGGTTCCCCATCATTTCCCCACTCACTGACCAGTGCCCACTTGCTTTATAGGGCAACAGACAAAGAAGGCATCTTGCCAGCATTAAGCTCACAGGTTAACTTTAGCAATATCGTCATTCTACGCAAGCACAGTAAATATCAAATAGGTCACCCCCATATCTCATGGCCCAGCCTCAGTAGGGCTGTCTATCACTATGATTCTAGGAATTACTATCTAGGATCCTTGGGGATATTCTGGGAGTTAACCATCTAACACCTGGAAACTAGACATTGCCATCACCATGTATCCTGAGAAACTCAACTCTAAAAATCTTAAAATCCTCTTTACTTACACCACTTATATGTATATATACCTGTTACCTTATGGATTTGGGGAATTAGCAGACAGCTTCCTATACTTAGTATCTCTCATCCATTTTCCTTCCAGTCTCATACCCAGTTGTATTTAAAAGTTGCTCCAAGAGAAGATATATTTCTTCTCTCCATTCATCCCATTAAAAAAAGATTTATGTATAGAGCAAATGTATTTTGTTCTTGTGAAAGTGAAATCTAGATGAAGACCTATACATTTTAAAACTTTTCTGGATGGTTCAGAGTTTTGGAGGAGGCTAAGAGGAAAAGGATTAAGCATTAAGTGAAGAATTATGCTACTGGTGAAGAATCCAACAGAATGTATGGGTTTTAGAAAAGAGTTCAGTGGTCTTTTGAACTACAGTTTCTTGAAAGATGTGTTCACATTAAATAAAAATGTTACTGACTCTTTGGAAGGTATATTACATATATATATTTGCCTTGCTCATGCTTCACTTACCCTGTTCCCTGTCTTGTTCCGTTTTTGCTGTGTCCCCAGGCCTTTCAATGTGAAATATCTTAGAGCCAGTCAGGCAAAATCAGCTACAACATTTTCTTTCAAGCCATTTCGGTTGTCATGAATAAACCGCGGTGTCTTTTTTCCCCAAAGTGACTTGTTCCCTCCTTTTCCCCATGGGGTCAACAGCTGTCCGCATGCCGTTGTCATCCCAGATTGATCAGTGGAGCTAGCGTCTTTGACCTTGTTGGTTAGTAGCTATTAATTAACTATCCAGTATAACTATTTTAACTGGGAAGACACAGGAACACATTCCAGAAAATTTGTGAAAAAGAATATGAATTTATTAGTCTGCAGAAAGAGGTAAGAGTTCTTAGCGACTCGAGGTTCTCCTTCCTGTCAACCTAAAATGGCTTGAGCAAAATTGCCCTTATTTCATGAGTCCTTTTCTTCAAGGCTCTGCAATGAGTCTTCCTTGGTTACACGATCAAGTTATAATAGTTCTTGCCTTTTATGAGAGTCTGCCCTTAGCTTCATTGTGTTCTTCTTTGTTTCCTGTCTTGCTTTCTTTGAGTCATTTTGTTCCTTTTTTATCGATCCGTTTTATGAATTTTTTGGGTACTTATTGTCTGGGGCAGAAGGGGCGAGGGAGCAAGCATTTATTAAGCAGCCTACTATGTGCCAGGCATTGTGATTTGCTTGGTGCTTTTGCAGATATTATCTCATTTGATCCTTGTAACAGCCCTGGGATGTATCTGCTGTTACTATGCTCCTTTTACAAGTGATGAAACTGAGGCAGATGGAGGTTAAAGGAATAGAACAGAAGGGGAAGGGAATAAGCATTTGTATGGCACCTACCATGTTCCAGGCACTTTACAAGCATTGTCTCTTTTGATCCTCTCAAAATAACCCTGGGAGTTAGGCGCTATTATCATTTTCATTTTACCATTGAGGAGACTTAGGCAAATAGTGGTTAAGGGACTTGTCCAGGGTCACAAAGAGAGTAAGGCTCAAGTCTTTCTGACTGTAGGTCCGTTCCCTGCAATACTTAGCTGCTGCCTTCATGTAGTATATATAGCACATGCTACCTTCCTTTGGTTTGTTTATCCAATTTATGACCACACCTAGTTTTCCCAACTAGACATTACACTCTTTTCAATTCATTTTAGCAAAAAGCTTTTAATTTTCTGCTATGTATAATGCACTGTGCTAGGGATTGACAATAGAAAGATGACATATGACAGTCTTTGCCTTCAAGGCAACTCTTACTTCAGTTCAGGGGATAAGAAATATACACAAATGGGGCAGCTAGGTAGCTCATTGAGTAGAGAGCACCGGCCCTGGAGTCAGGAGCACCTGAGTTCAAATCCAGCCTCAGACACTTGATACACTTACTAGCTGTGTGACCTTAGGAAAGTCACTTAACCCCAATTGCCCTGCCTTCCCCCTCCAAAAAAAAAAGAAATACACACAAATAACCATAATATACCTTGAAAATGTAGTAAATGTATAAAAGGAGTCAAACGTAAGAGTGAAAGATTTGAGAGCATTGCTTCTAGGTCAATCAAGAGAGACAATGGAGAAGTGGCATGTAACCTGAGCCTTGGAAGAAAAAAAGAATTTCAGTAAGAGGTGGAGACACATGGTTTCATATGTGAGAAATGTTTGTACAAATGCACACAGGCCAAAAAGAGGGAGGGCAGAATGAGACTGAAGCTGTGTCTTTACTAGTTCTTGGATGAGCAGGGACTAAAATTCAGGTTACCTGATATCCCAGTGAAAGCTCTTTTCTCCACATCGATGCCGTTAGGAAACTGTTTTCATCTTTCTTTAGGAAGAGATTAGACTTGTTTTACCTCACCTCAGAGGACAGCTGTAAGGGGCAAATTGAGGCTTGTGTAGGGAGGAACTTCCTGACAATTAAAACTATTTGAAAGTGGAATGGGCTACCTCTGGAGGCAGTGGGTTTTCCAACACTAGAGGTCTTCAAGAAAAAGCTTGAAGCATTGTTGAGTATGTTGTAAAAGAATCTTTCCTCAGCTACAAATTGAAAGAGATTGCCTCCGAGGTCCCTTATAGCTCCAAGATTCTACAATTCTCTGTAGCTCCCTTTAAGAAGCCCCTAGCTTCTTGTCCCTTATTTAATTGGAGCTCTGGAAATGTGTTTGCTCATGCTGAAATCTGTAAGTGACCTTACAGGAAATCCAGTCTAGTCCCCTCACTTTATAGATGAGGAAACAGGCTCAGGGAGCCTGTGTCTTGCCCAGGCTTGCTATTGTGTTGTTTAGTCATTTTTCAGTCATGTCAGACTCTACATGACCCCATTTGGGTTTTTTTTTGGCAGAGATACTGAAGTGGTTTGCCATTTCCTTCTCCAGCTTATTTTACAGATGAGGAAACTGAGGCAAACAGGGTTAAGTGACTTTCTTAGGGTCACCCAGCTAGTAAGTGTCTGAAGCCATATTTGAATTAAGGAAGATGAGTCTTCCTCACTCCAGGCCCAGCACTCTATCCGTTGTGTCACCTAACTGCCCTTGCTCGGGGTTACACTAGTAATAACTTGTGGAGCAAGGCTTCTTTCAGCATTTTAAGATTAGTGCTTCCCATTCCATCACCTCTCCACCCCCCCCTTTCATACTTCTTCCACCTCCTTTAGCCATTCTTTTGGGCTGCTGGCCTCTCCCTAGTATGGCAAGGAAATCCTTTTCTAATTCAGTTGTTTCAGAAAACCCCCTTTGAATTATGTTTAGCATTTTTGAAATCATTTGGTCTGAGTTTGGTAAAGTGGGAATGTTGATAGCATTGAATCATTCTTGTCTGTTTCTCCATTTTCTTCCCATGTAGGATTCACTTATCTAGTGGATAAACTAGGTTAATTACTCATTTGTGTTTCTAAATTTGATTGTAATCTGATTACATATTTTAATATTGGGAATAAAAATGAATATGGAAGAATAACAAATGCCATGGCTTACATTTTAAAAAGCAGAACTTGCGTAGAGTAGGAACAAAAAGAAGATCCCACGTTTTCTTTAAAAAAAAAAATAAAAAGAGCTTGTCCAGAAGTTAGAAATTAAATGCAGGTGGGGCAGGTTGAGAGGCAGAGCAGAATAGCAGCTCTGAGTGGAAAAAAGAAAAGACAGAGAGGAGAAGATATAATAGTAGGAGACTCTGATGATGATGATGGTGGTGGTGGTGGTGGTGATGATGATGTTTCCTACCTGTGGAACTTATGCCATTCCAAATATTACCTGGTTCTGACAAACTTTTCTTATAGTTATTTTGTGTTTTGATGCAACCCTGGGATTCTACCTCACAGCTGTTAGATTTGTAGTTGATAGAAAAGGGGGATGGCAAATATTGGAAGGGCTATAGAAAAACAGGCCTATTGATGCACTGTTTGTGGAAAGCAATTTGGAATTATGCCCCCAAAGTTACCAAACTATGTGTACATTTTGGCTGAGCGAGACTACTTTTTTTTTTTCCACCTGTATTCCAAAAGAGAACAGACAAAATGAAAAAAGTCCCATATGTGCCAAAAAAATTTTTTTCTAGCTACTCTTTTTATAGTGGCAAAAAACTGGAGACTAAAGGGGTATCCCACAATTTGGGAATTACCAAGCAAATTATGGTATATGAATGTAATGGAATAGTGTTGTGCTGTCAGACATGATGAAAGAGATGGTTTCAGGGAAACCTGGAAAGACTTGTATGAAGTGATAAATCAGCTGAGCAGAACCAGGAGAACAATGCACACAATAGCAATAATGTAAAGAAAAATAAATTTGAAAGCCTCAAAACATAGTGGTCAACAGTAATTAACTATGATTACAGAGAACCCATCAAGTAGCATGCCCCTCACCTTCTGAGAGAGAGGTGATAGACTAAATATGCAGGATGAGACTCATTTTTACACTTGGCCAGTACGGGGATTTATTTTGGTTGACTATACATATATGTTATTTTGTGCATATTTGTTGTTATTGGGGGTTAGTTGAGAGAGAGAGAAAAAAAATGCTTGATAACTGAAAGAAAATAATTCCTCAAAACTAAAAAAGGAAGCAAAAAAAGGAATATTTTACAATCTCCTGACAAGCTCTCTCCTACTTCCACCCCCAGAATGTAGTTTACCTTAGAACATAATGTCTTACCTTGGAGATCTGAGGCTGTCCATCCCCAGTTGTTCCTACACCTCTTATGTTTTAGGGGGCTAGTCTGAAATCTTTTTAAAAAGGCAGATAGGTCTTAGAAGTTAAGTTAACACCTTGAGGCAGATGTTTACTTGTTGATCTCTGGGACACTTCAGTTGAGAGGGTGGGTGGAGGTTGGGGGGGACACACCTCAGGATACTGTACTGTGTTTGTTGGTGGGAGGATAGAGGTCTCTTAGCCCTACCAGGGCGTTTGCCAAAGTGATAGAAGGGAACCACCTAGTTGCTTCCCATTGTAACTAATTATTTCTAAGTTGAAAGTACAGTGGTTTCTCACTGCAGAAGACTTACAAATACTCCTGGGTCTTTTATATTTCATAGTGGGGATGGGGAGGGGTTGGAGTTGGAAGAGAAAGCCCTAGTTGTCTGAGTTACTGCTGTGCTAATAGATACCCTTTTGCTAATATTTTGAACCAGTGAGAGAGGAGAAGGTGTGGCCGAGATTAATTTTGGATCAAAGGGAAGGAGACCATAGTAGTGTGCTCTTATCTTAAACATTGGCAGTATGAAATTACCTAGGGGAATGGAAATTCAGTAGGAGTAGTTGAGGAGTAAGAAAGATAGATACAGCATTTATTATAAGTTTTTTTCAAGTATCAAGCATTGAGCTAAGCGTTGGAGATATGTAAGAAATATAACAAAACAAGATGGATCTTATTTACAAAGAGGTTATAACCTGGAGGAAGACAAAATTGGAAAGGGGCTGGAAAGGGGGTGTGCGTGTGTGTGTGTGTGTGTGTGTGTGTGTGTGTGTGGTATTAAGAGTTTAGGAACTAGAGCAGTCTGGAGCCACCAGTGAACTTAGATGGTTGGGGCTCCTCAAAAATAATGATCCCAGCTGGCTCTTCACCAATCAGGAGAGAGGGAAAGTAGATGAAAATGTTTTTTGGTGTTCACTGAATAATCTAGTAGGACTTAACCCTACCTGGAATCCTTTTGCTACTGAGCATACTAATAGGCAGTTGAAAGAGCTGAAAAGGGGCACTAGAGATAGTAATTTTTTTTTAACCTGTACTGGTTCAAGTAGTGTTCTATTTTTTCTTGCTGCCTAATTCTCTAATACTATTGCTATTTTATCAAAGCAAGAAGAGTAAAAGACCCCCTGTTTAGTGAAGAGAATATCCTATAGTCCCTGCCTAAAATATTTAATTTGGTTCATAGGGCCGTAATTTAAAGACCTAATGAAAAGCTCATAGTAAAAGAACCAAATTGCACAGAGGCATATTTCTGCCTCTTTCATTTAACATGTACTTGCTATTATGAATATTTACTTGGCTTTTTAAAAAAATGTTAATTTTAAAGGAAAAAAATCAGAAAATAAAAGACCTCTTTTGCATATTTTTTCCAAAGGAGATTCCCAGGGCAATTTTGTTTTCTTCTAACAGTATCCTTACTAAGTTCAGATGCCTGGTTTAGGAAACCAGTGGGGATAGCTCCTCCACTGCCCAGACACCTCCCCCCCCTGCTTTTTTTTTGTACGCAGCCCTGAAATAAACGTTCTTTGGGCCTTTACTGGGTTATCCTTAACACCCATTGTTCATGCTGTTGACACTGAGAGGCTATCTTTATAGCCAGTACTAAGTAAAAGATTCCGGGAATTATCAAGGCTAATCATTTGAATTTTTTTGATTCTGCTAACTCCAGAAACTCCTTTTTATTACTGAATATAAGCAATCTAAAAAATCTTCTAGAAAGCCAAATACCAAGTCTCCCTAGCCCACATCTTCAACTTTGGGAATGTCTTAGATTACATGTTGGACACTAGACTTCAGTGAGCTCTATAAAGGTAGAGACTTTATGTTTCACTTAAAAGTGTTTTATTTTTTTCCAATTTCGTGTAAAGATAGTTTTCATCATTCACTTGTATAAGATTTTGAGTTCCAATTTTTTCTCTGTCCTTCACTTCCCCCTTCCCCAAGGTAGCAAGCAATCCAATATAGATTACTCACGTACAGTTACATTAATCATATTTCCACATTAGTCATATTATGAAAGAAGAATAAGAACAAAAGGGAAAAATCACAAGAAAGAAAAAACCAAAAGAAAGAAAAGTGAAAATAGTATGCTTTGATCTGCATTCAGACTCCATAGTTCTTTCTCTGGATGTGGATAGCATTTTCCATCATGTGTCTGTTGGAATTGTTTTGGATCATTATATTGCTGAGAAGAACTAGAGAGTGGGCTTCATTTAAACTTTTTTATCTCCCTAAGGGTCTAGTATCATAAGAACTTGACCAGTGTTGGTTGAATGAATGCTGACTTTGCTTCTTAGTTCGTAGGACGTAATAAAGTCATGGTTGATTAGAATAAAAAAGTAAAAGTTTGAAAATAATTTAGAGGACATCGGAATAAATAATGCACATTTGAGGTAGTCTGAAACCTAATGAGAAGTCTCCATGAAACCACTCCTCTGTTATCCTCCAGTGTCCGTGAAATATTCTGACATCTTTCATACTTTATACTTTCATACTGTATTTATCTCTACGTTTCTTTTCTTGGGACCCTTCCTCTTCACCAGCTCTGTCCCATTTTCTAGCAATCTTCTACCTAAGGGAGCCAGTTCAAACAGCCTCTTGAGAGCCGATTGTTAAATTTACACCTCAGAAACTGGCAGTTGGGCTTGATTGATTGTTTTGTTGATTGTCTAAACTAAATAAAGTGTTAATTATGCAGACTAAACTTAAAAGTGAGTCACAGCTATAATGTTTTTCCTGAGGATGTTAAAAACATTTACCAGCCTGCCTCTGCCCTCCCCTGCCTTCCCCTCATCAGCATTCCCTCTTTCTTTGCTGTCTTGATTTATAACATCCTAGTATACTGTTGACCAGATACTTACTCAACTGTGAGTAATTTCTGGGAACTTTGAGGCACTTAAGCTTCGTTCACTGCCCCCTCTTTTTTTTCTCTTTTTTAAAATTTATTTAATATTTTTAGTTTTCAGCGTTGATTTTCACAAGAGTTTGAATTACAAATTTTCTCCCCATTTCTACCCCCCTCTCCAAGATGGCATGTATTCTGATTGCCCCATTCCCCAGTCAGCCCTTCCTTCTGTCACCCCACTCTGCCACCATCCCCTTTTTCCTTACTTTCTTGTAGTGGAAGATAGATTTCTATGCCCCATTGCCTGTATGTCTTATTTCCTAGTTGCATGCAAAAGTATCCCTTGACTTGATTTTATTTTTTTAGATATCATCCCTTCATATTCAACTCACCCTGTCCCAGTTTTTCCTCTACTTCTCTAACTTGCTTTTCCAAATCCTTTTTGAGCTCTTCCATGGCCTGAAACCAGTTCATGTTTTTCTTGGAGGCTTTTGATGTAGGCTCTTTGACTTTGTTGACTTCTTCTGGCTGCATGTTTTGGTCTTCTTTCTCACCAAAGAAAGATTCCAAAGTCTGAGTCCATTTTCGCTGCCTGGCCATGTTCCCAGCCAACTATTTGACCCTTGAGTTTTCCATTGGGGTGTGACTTGAGTAGAGAGTACTTTGTTCCAAACTTGAGGGTCTGTGCTGTTGTTTTCAGAGCTATTTCCACCCAGCAGTCTCTGCCACAGCAGCGCTCCTCCTCCCCCAAGAACCCCTAACCTGGACTGTGACTCAGATCTTAAACAGGCTCTGCACTCCTGCTCTGATCCTTCATTTAATTCCTCCCACCAGGTGGGCCTGGGGCCAGAAGCAACTGCAGCTGTAGTTCTGTAGGTATACCACCTCCACTGCCCCCGGGGCAGTGGCCGAACTGCAAACTCCTTTCATTCTGTCCCCGCAGTTTTTTCCCACTAACCTTCTCTGTTGTCTTTGGTGTTTGTGGGTTGAGAAGTCTGGTAACTGCCACAGCTCACTGATTCGGGGTGCAAGGGCCAGTTCTGCCTGGCTCCCAGTCTGGTTGGTCTGGGCGCAGCCCACGCTGAGCTCTGCTCCCTTCCACTCCCAGCTCTGTGCAATAGTTCTTACTCAGCGACCATCCAGGCTGTCCTGGGCTGGAGTCCTGCTTCCCTCTGCTATTTTGTGGGTTTTGCAGTTCTAGAATTTGTTCAGAGCCATTTTTATAGGTGTTTGGAGGGTCCTGGGGGAAAGCCATAGGCAAGTCCCTGCTTTCCAGCCACCATCTTGGCTCCACCCCCACTGCCGCTTCTTAACAGCCTCAGAGCTCTAGCACCATAACTGCCTAGCTACCTTTAGCTGTGGTGACTTGGAATTGGAGGCGGTGACCTCCAGGTGACAGGTAGTTGTTTTTTGTAAGATATAATAACACACTCTTTGGGAGCATCATGAAGCCCCTTCCCTACCGTTGCTCAAGGCCTTTTAATTTCTTCCATTTCACTGAGCACCATTTAGTAGGGAAAGTATTATTTAATCAAGAACTTCAAACCCAGAACCATTCTAAGCACGCACATTTTCCCGCATCTTTCCACATCTGAAGAGTCTGTCATGGTTGTGTCCAAGCCCAAAGATACAATGAATGGATTATAAGTTAGAGAAGAAGCAAATTATGGTAGACATAGAATATTGAGTGGAAAATGGGAGTGAACAATGTTATATTTTATTAAGAAAGAGTAAGATAGGAGGTTTGAAGATATAGTGAAATAAAGTGAAGTAAAAGAAACTGTCTGTCAAGTCTCTTCCCACTCCAGTTATCCTCCATTAAGTTGCCAATGCAATTTTCCTAAAGCACAGTACCAACTATGTTGTTACCCCTATAATCAAGAAGTCCCATGGGTCCCCGTCATCTCCAGGATCAAATCTATTTGGCAAATGATCTGTTTGGCACTCAAAGCCCTTCATAACCTAACCTTCTCCTGCCTTTCTTGTCATTTTGCACACTATACATGTGCTTTCAACCATTGACACTGACCTTCTGTTCCAAGAATAAGACATCTCCATCTCTTGTCTCTGGACATTTCTCTGGTTGTCCCCTATATCTGGAATGCTCTTCCTCCTCTTCTCTGCCTTCTGGCTTCCCTGGCTTCCTTCTAGTCTTCATTAGAATCCCATTTTTCTTCATCAAAACTTTACCAACCCCTCTCAATTCCCTTCTGGTATTTATTTCCTATTTCTCCTGTATATATTTTGTTTGTACATTATTTACTTTTTGTCTCCACTGTTACATTATGAGCTCCTTGAGGGTAAGACTCTGTTTTGACACTTTTTGTATCCTCAGCAGTTAGCACAGTGCCTGACACATTTAATAAATCTTTTTTGACTCACTAACTGCCATGAGACAGGTGAGGAGGTGGGGAAGAGCACCTTATAATAAAAATATGAGGGGAAGTAGTATTATTTAGCCAGGTGTTGAAAGGTCCTTTGTATGAAATGTTTGGGAACTTTTGGTTTAAGTACATTTAACATTTGAGTATTGATTAAAAACAAGTACCTTAATGTTCTTTTTATGAGAACCAAAATAAACATACACATATATGTGTTACACATATATGTATATGTGTGTGCGTGTATGTATACACACATGAAGCAAAACAAAGATGAAGACTGATGGGTCAAAAAGAACATAGCATAAGGGATGACAAAATACTTTTGAAAAAATAGGAAACTGATATTAATCATATTCTTTTGAGGGAGTTTTTTTAACCAAAAAAATTATCACTATACTTTAACTGCAACCTTTATGTTTAATACTGGAATGTGAGGGCAGAAGTTTTTAATGAGCTGGTATCTTGTTGAATCTGGGGAAACCTAAGATTACATTAAGTGGACGTCTTTTTTGATCCTCAGTGCTATGTGTCTACTGCTAAAGAGGCAAGGAATGATCTATCCTCAGAGCATACTATACATCTTAGCTTTGGAAACAGGGATTCCACAAAATTACTCTCTCTGTAAACGGTTTGATCTTTTGTCTATTCTTAATCTGCCATTGATTTATAGGATTTTCTGAATTAAACCTTATATTTTAAGACTGTTTAATAAGATAAGCATTTTTTTTTTCTCTAATTACAGCTAGAGTTAACCTTCAGCTACCTAGAAATCCAAGGAGTTACCTGCAACAAGCCAGGTCAGGTGAGTGCCTGTTTATCAAGGCAAGGACATGACCTTTTCTGCATTCCTGAAATAATCAGACTCTTGCTATTTTTATTTCACCTATCTTTAAATCCCATTAGGACAATCCAAAAAAACAAGTTTCAAAAAACAAACATTTCCTCCCAGAAATTATAGTGTGGGTATTTGTTGAAAATGTTCACACATAGGCTGTTCATACACCGGCTGAGCTGCAGAATTGTATGGGTAAGTAGGTAGGTAGGGGGAGATCCAGGGTTATTATGATAAAAATAACTTTATGCATAATTGAGTTTGCAAAGAACTAATTAGCATTAATTATTAGCAGCAGCATGAGTGGGATAGTGCTGTTTATTAGCATTACAACTTGTTTTACACAGTCTCTAAATTTTCAGTCTGTATTGCATCTATTATGGCAATGCACTACTATTTTAAAGTTGGTAGTAAAATGTTGAGAATTCATACTTTTTTTAAAAGAGGATGTGTGAGTAGTTAGTGACATTTTTTAGAAATAATTGTTTCTTCTTGTAGCATTTAATCTTTATCCAGCTTATGCGCAGCTTCTTGATTATTAATCATAGTTCATCCAGAATAATGTTTACAATGTGTTTATCATTCTAAAGATTGGGAGATTGCGATTAGGACAATAGCACCATCTATCTCTTTGTTCAAATGATCAGACTATGTGCTGGAGAGAACAGTAGCATATGAATGATGATATAATTAGATCCTTACTGATGACTCCTCACTGATCTACTGGTAATGGGTGGGGAGGATTTTAATTTGACGGTTCATAGTAAAGGATTTTTCAGAACATGATTTGACACTGTGGCCTTGCCTACAAGCAGCTACTACAAAGGAGTGAGATGAATTGTTTTGTGTGGCTCTTGGAATCAAATCAATAGACTCTCTTAACCCAACTTCCTTGGCTGCCACTCCCTCATAAGTGCTTTCTTATATTATGTTGCATTATGTTATGCTGTTATGTTGCATGTTAATATAATACATGAGTCATAAATTATATAAGGTCATTAATGGTTAGGAATGATGTCACTTTGTATTTGTATCAGCAGTGCTCACTTAGCACAGCGTCTGATACACAGTAAGAACTCAAGGATCATTTTTTAACTCGCAACTCATGTTATTGACTTGCTTGGAATTGAGCATGTGGCAGATTTGTCTTGGGCCCCTTTTGAAGATGTTGTATTAATGGAAGTATCCCTTGTAATGACATGGCTTCATTCTTTCTTTGTGGTCCATGCCACAAAACAACATGGAAAGACTACTGGGGTTCTGCTTCTGGATCATTTGATTAGTAATTGTATGATTATCAGCCAGTCACTTAGCATTTCTGGGATTTATTTTCCTCATCTATAGACTGAGCAATTGGAGGAATTGGAGAAATAATCATAATATCCATAAAATTTATATAGTGCTTCAAGGTTTTCGTGGCATTTTACATATGCTGTCTCATTTGATTCTGACAACAGCCCCATAAGGTGGGTGCTGTAATTATTCCCGTTTTAGAGATGAGGAAGCTAAGGCTGAGACAGGTTAAGTGACTCACCGGGAATGATGCAGCTGATAAGAGACTGAAGCAGGATTTGAACACAGGTGTTTGACTCCAAGTCTAGAATTCTTTTGCTACGCAGAGATCCTCTCCAGTTCTAATGAACATTTTATGATTTTTCTGTTAGAACGGAACCAGTAGTTGAAAAAAAAAGAGTAAGTTTGAAGGACAGACTAGCAATTAGGAGGCATTAATTTTTAATTCAGTGGTTGTGACCATAAGCCCCTTTACTTTTTTTTACTCTTCTAGTCTGTTTTACTGTTTACAAAAAAGAGAGATTGCTACAGCACCAGGGGGAATTCTAGAGAGGAAAGGAATCTTAGGTATTAAATAGAACTATAGAATTTAGAGGTTGAAGGAAGTTTTGAGCTAATTTGATCCATTGTCCTCATTTTACAGATGTAAGTTGAGAGGTTAAGTGATGGTTACATTGACAGTAAGTCGTAGGTTTCATGCCTAAAGCATGTATGTCCATCATAAAATTCCTTGCAAATAGTTTGCCAAACCTCTGTTCAAACACCTCTGGTGATGGTGAAACATCCCTGCCTCATTAGTTGGGCTGTTCCATTTTCCATATGGAGTATTACTTCTTATTTTGAGGCAAAATCCGCCTCTTAGTATCTTCTACTTCTGCCTTCTGGAGCCAAGCTGGATAACTTTCATCTCTCTTGCAAATTTTGAGGACAGCAATGACTCTTCCCTAACTCCAGTCGTACCATCTTTGGAGTATATGCAATATCAGTTCTTCCAACTGTCATGCACATGATATTATTTTGAGTCTTTGTTGACCTCTTTTGGATGTATTCCATAGTATTTGCAGTCTGGCACCTTCATTGTATATTCTCTTAGTATGTTCTTTTAGGTGAGTATATGTCTTGACTCTCCAACTAGATTGCAGTTTCCTCAGTCAGTCAATAAGCGTTTATTAAACACCTACTGTATGCCAGGCTGACCTCCTAAAAGGAAAGTAGCCATGCTTTCTATTTCCTTTATATTCTCCACTGTCTCTTGTACCCTCTGAT
Organism: Trichosurus vulpecula; assembly: GCF_011100635.1. Lineage (NCBI taxonomy): Eukaryota > Metazoa > Chordata > Mammalia > Diprotodontia > Phalangeridae > Trichosurus > Trichosurus vulpecula. Next base: position 194,962,993 of record NC_050573.1, read on the forward strand.
TAGCACTTCCTTTGCCAAATTGGTTTCAGAGAACAATGTTAAAAATCATTTAACACCTTTCTCATGGTTCATTTCATTGGTTATAATATTTCTTTACAACTTGATTTTGGGAAAATAAGTTTACCGTGAAGGTATATGTAAAACCTATATCGGATTACATGCCGTCTTGGGAGGGAGGGCGGAGGAAAGGGAGGGGGATAAAATTTGAAACTCAAAAACTTGTGGAACTGAGTGTTGTAAACTAAAAAAAAATTTAAAAAAAGATAGGAGGCAAAAATCATTAAACAATTCATAGACTCCTTTAGGACAGTGTTTTCCAGCTGTTGGTTTCTGTTCATTTTTTGCCTCCCTATAAAACTTTTTACTGTTAAACATCTTTACTTATGAATACCTCCAAACTCAAAAAGCATGACATTTGACTAATAAAAGTGAATAATGCCCTAATTTGAAGTGGTCAGCATGAATGATTCAATATTAAGAGCAGAAGGTTGGTGATCACACACCTGGGAGGGGAGAAACTACTTATTTTGTCTTCAAGTACCATAGCCTTTGCATCTGTCATCCACCAGAAGGTGAGAGGAAGGGGAGTTTGCAAGATCATACAGTTATGTTCATTGTAGCCTTATATTTAGGGATTTATTCGGTATAGTATTTCGATCACCATAAATCCTAACAGAATCTAAGGGTGATTTTAGAAGGAAGAGGAAAAATTTCAAGAGATAATACATGGTTTTGAGTACAAAAATAGCAATGATATGATGATAGCAATAGCAATCAGTCATTTCAGATTTGCCTTAGGTGAGATCATAAAAATAAAGCAAACTTTGATTATCTTTATGAAAAGAAAAAAAATACAAATTTTGTCTGGAAGTATAACTAATCATTTTAAAATGCACGTGTTGTTTTGGCTGGATCACAGAAGAGAGGCCATTAAGACAAGTGTGCCTAGATTAGAGGTGGTTTTTTGTGGAACAAAAGCTTAGTTGGAACAAGGCTTTGTTGACATTGGAAGATAGAATATTCAAAATTTATAAATAAATCAAGAAATTTTAAAATAAAAATCTAATGAAATGAAATGTCAAAAGAGTTCTTTTCTTTTGTAAGGCTAAGTGTTCCAAGAGTTAGGGGTGAAGAGGAAGAGCATTTCAGGAAATGGGTGAGAAGACTGTGCAAAGGTAGGAGAGATGGAATGTCAAGTTCAAGGAACAAGTAGTTCCCACTAAGTGGAGGTTTTAATGGGTAAGGTGTGGGGTGAGGGGCCATAATAGGAAACCAGAAAAGGTGATGAGAGACAGCTGATTGTTAGCTCAAGTTCTGGTACCCATGGAATTTTCAAAGACTTGGAGGAATACTACTAGCACATTCGGTAAATCTTCCTTAGAGAGTTTATGTTGGGATAATGTAGAGACTCTGACAGGATGTGAAGGTGTGGGTGACTTGGGATCTCACTTGAAGGGAGTACTCACACTGATAAATACCCACACTGATATGTATGTGTATATACACACATGTATATACATACATTTATACATATACATGTGTATGTATGCACATGTATGTATGTATATAGACATATGTATATGTGTATCTATTTATATGGTGTGTGTATATGTATATGTGTGTATGTGTATTCCAAAGTATTACTGATATAATTTTCGTGGTGCCTGGTTAGATGCTTTGTAAACCCACAATATAATTTGGGTTCTGAAATATTCCTTTTATGTTGGAATAATATTGGGCTATTCCTTTTACACTGGTGTAATATTTTTATGGTCTGCTTAAATGCAAGGTCACAACCTAGTGTGTCATTAAGAGACATTGGTTAATGAATCATGACAACATCTGTTAGGAAGGTGAAACCTCCCACAAATCTACAAATGTAGATTTCATTAAAAAAAAATCTTTCTTTTAAAATTGTTAGATGATTCTACCAACAAGTAAGGAAAAATGAAATTGATTTTTTAAAAATTTCTAAATGCGATAGGTACCTTAGAGTACATCTTTGGGTTCATAGCATATGTGCTAGATTTTAAAGAGACCATCTCATATATCTGTTTAAAAACATAACACAAAAATAAAACATGTCCCTCTTTCCAGCTTTATCATTTCTGTTAATTATATTATTGTCCTCCTAGTTACTCAGGCTCTCTACAGTAGAGTCAAATGTGACACTTCCATCTTCCTTTCTCTTTATCTCTGACATGCAATCAGATTCTCATTATAGTTTTGAAACATCTCATATCCAATCCCTTCTTTCCACTCACATTGTCATCATTATCTTTCTATGGAGTACTGTATTAGCTTTCTTACTATTGTCTCTGCCAATATTAATGCCCGCTTTCAATCCATCCTCCACAGTGCTTCTAAAATTGACTGATCATATTGTTCTCTTTCTCAGATGCCTTTGGTGACTATTGCCTATATTTATGTAAAGCATAAATTTAAGGCATTTAAGACCCACTGTTATCTGGTGCAAACCTCTATCTCCAGCTATATTTCATATTACTATACTTTACTCACTTTACATTCCCAGCTAAACTGAGCCACTACTTGTCCCCCAGTCTTGTTCAATTATCTCTTGTCTCTGTGCACTTCTAGAGGCTGACTTCCACTACTGGAAGGTCTTTCCATCCACTTCCCTGCCTGTTGAGATCTTTCTCTTCCATTAATATCCAGCATGTCACTTACCTGTTCAAAAAGCTCCAGTGGTTCTTTGTTGTCTTTAGTATAAAAGATAGGCTCCTCTCTTTGACTTTTAAAGCTCTTTACCATGTGGCTCCAGTCTACCTCTCCAGGCTTATCACATGCTACTTCCCTCCATGCTTTCTGTCTTCTAGCCATGCTGGCTGACTTGCTATTTTCCCCATCCCTATAATGCTAAAGTTTACTGTCTTAGAATCCCTAGCTCTCTTAAGAGCTCCCTCTCCATCCCTACCTCTTCTCAAACCAACTTTTCCCCAACGCTACATTAATATGTATTTACTTTGCATGTATTTTGCATTTACTTTTGTGTGTATGTATATATACATATACACACATATGCATATATATGTGTGTACATACATACATACGTACGTATACACACATGTAAAAATAATTTCCTCCAATAGAGTGTGAGTTTCTTTAGGGGAAGAAGTGTTTCTTTTTTGTCTCTGTATGCCTAGAGGTAGCATGGTCCAGAGAACTAACCTTGAAGTCAGGAAGATCCAAGTTTGAGTACTGCCTCTAATACCTATTAGCTGTTTGAGCTTGGGGAAGTCACTAGAACATCTCAGTGTTCTGGGCCAGTGGTGTCAAAATAAAATACAAGTAGGGTGGAGAGGGACTAACAATGCATAAGGGTTCCTGTTGGTACATATTGACTTTGAAAACCACATGTTAACATTATCTATGTTGTATTGTATTTTTATTTATTTTCTTAAATATTTTTCAATTACATTTTATTCTTTTTGGGGCTGCACTCAGGAGTTTTGGGACAATGTTTGACAACTGTATTCTAGGCAACCCTCTAAGGCTATTAGTCGTAGACCTGCATTGATAGAGAGAGTTCAGGTAGGAATTTCTTGTATCATTGATATCACATATCTGGTCCCTATCCTTTATCCCCTATCCCCATGCCTAGCACCAACACATAGCACAATACCTGGCATGTAAGAGGTATCTAGTTAATTTTTGTTGAAATTATTTGGATCAAATGAATCTTTCCCTCACTCACCCCCAAGCTAAGCATGATCTATGCCTATTCAATGTCTATACCATTTGACCTAGATTTCTTCTCTGTCCTTGTATTCTACCTTGTGTCATACTCATTCGTGACTGTCTGAATTATTATAATAAGTTTATATGGTCCTTGAGAGGAAGGATTTTTTTTCTTTATGTCCTTGGAACCTCACAAAGCATTCTTTATATGCTTCAGTCTTTCGGATATCTGCCATTTCGTTGGTGTATGTAGTCCTCCCATGGATGTAGATTCAAAACTGTTGAAAAATTCATCACCGTGAAATCAACCTGGTAATAGGAATATCATAGGATATTCTTCCGGTGGTAGATCTTCAGGCTATTACTGTTATCAATAGGTGATGTTTTCTAGCTTTGTAGGATTTGTCAGAGCTCATGTTCCTTGGATAAGAATCCAGGGTTACTTCTTGGCCATGATGTGTCTTTAGAGCTGAGTGAGGTCTTTAGTAGAGGCATTATATTAAGAGTTAAACATAGTAGGAACTTAATAAATGTTCGAAGATCCAAATGAACTTGATAATCTATCAAGGCTAGCTACTTCTCATTTGAAATAAGAAAGGGGTTGGTAACAAAGACTATAGAATTTGAGAGGCAGGGTTTATTACTTTTCTCACAAAAATGATTTAGTACAATTTTATTAATTGCAATTTCTAGGTTCTTTTTTATATGCTTTTAACAAGGGTAGTGCAACGTTTCCTAGTGCTGTATGAATCCATTTTTCATAGAAGGTTTTGTAGTTGAATACCTCATTTACCCTTCCTGTAAACTTCCTTCCCCCATCACTCTATGTAATCCCTCATAATTAATGATGATTAAATGTTAAGATAAAGTGGGATTAAAATAAGCTAATTACTAGTTACTCAAATTAAAACTGTAGTCTGGATAAATATGAGAGGTGTGTTACAAAGTGTAGACGTACTTCTTAGAGCACTGAAGTGTGATTGTACATGGAAAGTATAACAGGTATGCAGTAACTTCCTCCCTAGGTAACTGTTTAAAGAGGAGTAGATATATGTACATCAGTGCACAATTTTATCTAAAAAGAGCCACACAATTACTTTAGGAAACCTTTATTTAGGAATCTAGGAGTGCTTCTGTAGGTGCCTCTGGATTCTATTGAATTTTTAGTTTTCAGGAATGAGGATTTCCACTCTGCCCTTTCATAATCCATAATTAATTTGGCTGTGTTTCTCTTCGTTCTCATGTTGGCCTCCTGGCAGCCCATTCTTCTAAAGCATTTTAAGGTTTGTGCCATCAGTTTTTCAGGTAACAGGCTGTGAGATAGGAGGCTTGTTCTCATAACAAAAGTTAGATGAACCACTGAAGTCCAGTTGGACCTTCCCGTCATGCAATTTGACAAATGTAAAATATTATATCAAGTTATTAATCTTAGGAGCCGTTAAAAATATGTCCTGCCTCTGACACATACTTTGTGATCCTGGGTAAGTCTTTAGATCTCCCAGTGCACCGCGGGCACTACATTATATAAACTGCATTGGTAGTGCAAGTTCCTGACATCAGTGAAGTCACAGGCATGGTTTTTAAAAAGTCATACCCTTTGAGAAATGAATTTCATATTCGCCAATAACTGCACAGTGCCTCGATCCCAGTTCAAGTGAACTTGGAGATCAACTAGTCTAAGAATTCTTAACTTTTTTTATCATGGATCCCTTTGATAGTCTAATAAAGTCCCTTCTTAAAAGAAAAGAAAGCTTTTAATTGATTGAAGGAGAAGTTAAATTTCAATTATAGGTTAAGGGAAAATAGAGATGTAATTTTTTTCTAATCCAAATTCATGTATCCCTTAGCACAGTGCCTCAGTGGATTGCTTAGCATAGTCCCTCACCACTTAGCACAGTGCCTGGCATGTTTGTTGTTTTACATTGTTTGTTGTATTACATTTTCCCCCACAGATACTTATGTTCTTCATGGCCTCTAGGTTAAGAACTCACCATCTAGTCCTTCCTACTATGAGGACCAGAAGTTGTGACTTGCTTATAGGCCCATAAATACTGGCATAGTTAAACAGTGGGATTCAGATTTAGTCTTCCTCTCTCTTAGGCTACTGTGAATCTCACTGAACTAGATTGCATGCCCAATGGTTTCAAGATATATATTTTTTTCCATTGTTGTCTGTTGTTCATTCTCAAAGAGGATCAGTGACATCAGGAGAGTGATATCTTTCCTTACAAGTGAATTGAATTTAAGTGAGACAGAGCTGTGCAAAGTCACCAGACTCACTTCCTCCTCCAAAGTCATTGGAGCCCAGTGGCAAGATATAGTTCAGGATGACTGGTAATGACCCCAGATGCAGTGGGAGACCTTGGCCTTTTTAAACTAAGGTCTTTCCATGGTCTCTGTTTGTCCATAGACTAGTTTTGAATTGACCTAAGGATATGAATCTGAATGGTCATTGTGAATGATGTGTTTCTTTGTTAAAATAAAAAAAAACCATGAAAGCATTTAATTCACCTTTAAAATAGGATTTCAAATGTAATTTCCAAATTTTTGTTTCATGCAGATGATTGTTGAAACTGAAAAATGCCCCCTTTCCATGAAGATGGCATCATCAGAAGATGTGAATGATGTGCTGGCACACATTGGCACCTGTCTGCGAAAGATATTCCCTGGTCTGTCACCAGCGTAAGTACCCTATTGGGATGGCACCAGTCATAGACATGATTCTTTATCAAAGTTAAGGAGAGGAAATTTCTTTTTTCTCTCTTCCACCCTGAAAATGCTTTCCTTGTATTTCTCTACCTTGCCTCTTCCCACAGCCTTTCCTTTTCCTTCAAAATCAGCAGCTCGAGCCTAATTTAGACTATATTGTTTTATGTTAGTGCTTCCTTTTAGTGCTGGTCCTGAAGCTTCAGAAAGGTTGTAAGCAAGGTGAAGGAAGGGACATGGTTTCTCATTACTTTGACGTAAGGTCAAAACATAAATATTAAAGCCTCTTTTATATAAGTCATCTCTTTCCCTGCAAAGAATTTCCCTTCATGTGTATTAATGGTGTTCCAGGAGTAGAACCCAATGTGTGAGGGAACTGTTTGCATTAATTCTTCTACTTTAATATGTTACTTTTTTTCCAGAAGAGAAAACTTGAAAACAGACTAGGAAAACTAGCCTCTTGCCTTCCATTTCTCTGATTTTTTCCTAAACTGCTACACAAATTCTATCTTCGTGTATGCCCTATATTTCTTTGTATGTATTTTTAATAGAACTTACTTCTGGGTGGCAGAATTTATCATGTTGTGTTAGTTACCACTAATACTACAATTATATAGGCTAGAGGAGGAAAGTAAAAGCCATGATTTGTGCTAAAACATGTCCTGGAATAATCTTTTTTCCCATCTAAACTCCTAAATTCTATTGTAGCAATGTCCATCCTGTTCTGGGTTGTTCAGGGAAGAATATACATAAAATACCATCCTCTCCCCAGGATCCTGAATCACTGAGGATTGGTTATACCTCAGAGTATGATGGGGGTGCTAGGTGAGAGCTATAGACCTCTCTCTCTCTTTCTTTCTCTCCCTCCCTCCTTCCCATCTTTTCTCTCTTTCCCTACCTCCCTCTCTCTTTCCATCTCACTTTCCTTCTGCCTCTTACAGATGTGGACACACATTCTCTTATATTATGGCCTCCAATTGAGAGTATGAGTTCCTTGAGAAAAGAGACTAACTTTTTCTGTTTGTAACCCTCCTCCTTAATAGATACTTTTTAATTCTTTCTTCTAATTACTGCAACTTAGTTCAGCTCATTTCTGGGCTTCTTCCATAAATAGCCACCACAATTGGCACTTTGGAGAACAGTGTTGGGGGTGAAAGGGATCTATGAATACCCCTCTAATCACTTGACTTTTGGATGCATTTAATTTAGGATTAAATGCCATCTTCATTCCTCTTTGTCTCACATCCCAAGAAGGGAGTCAGAAGCTGTTGGTATCATAGTTGTACACTCCTCTCTCTCTTTTCCCTTCTGAAGATAGACTTCCCTGGGGCTTTCTGAAATTTCTGGTTGCCTGAAGATGAAGGGATTTCCCTTCTCTTCCCTCTGAAAGCTATGAACTGTCTTTTCAGTATAATGTGGGGAGAGCAATGGGGGGCCTTCCTCTGAGTCATGTAAAACTGAGCAGTCCCTGGCTTCCCGTTAGACACATTTCTGTTAGAGTGGGAGTAGATGGCAAGGTGAGGGGGCGTTAATAATGGATTTGGAACTGATGTTAATGCAGCCTTTGTGAATGTCGGGAATATTGGTAAATGGGTTTTTCCTGATCACATTTTAGTAATGTAACATTCCACATATCTGGGCTTTAAATATACTTCCTTTCAGCATGCTTCTTTTTAAAATGTATGATAAATTAGCAAGTGTCTTTCACCAGTGTTAATCACAACCCTATTTGGAATGTCCTTACAGCACCCTTAACTTTAAACAGATCTATCACATGCCGCATGGCACCATCTGAAAAGCTTTTTATGATGAAGGGAAAAAAATTAAACTGTTAGCTGTTTTCTTTTTTTTCAATTTAAGGGATTTTCCAAGGAATTTACATTAGTTTTCAAAGTTGATTTTGTTTTGAGAAGAGAAATTTGGATGAAAATGGTATTTTTACTTGTGCCTTTCATTTAACCCACAAGCAAAACCCTTACTTTTAATTATTCAGTTAACTAGTGTTCACTGTGTTCCTCCTTTGTGCCTGGGACTTTACTAGGCAGAATGAAGGAGACAGAACAACAGCAGCAATGATTGTAATAATAAGTAGCATTTATAAGGCTTTAGTGTTTGCAAAACACTTTACAATTGTAATTTCATCATCTTTCCAGCAACCGTCTGTGATAGGTACTATTATCATCCCAGTTTTGCAGGTGAGGAAAATGAGCCTGAGAGGGATTAAGTGATTCACACAAGAGTCACATAGCTAACAAGTATCTGCCATAAGATTTGAACTCAGTTCTCTCTGACTTGCAGCCTTGCGCTCTGTTTACCGCATCACCTTGTCTCCTCTCCTCCCAGAGGTATAAGACTTGATCCCTACTGTACATTTGAATTGAGGAGACAAGATTAATGCATGAAATAAAAGAAAATAGGATGTAATTAGTGCTAAATTATGTGATACCCTCTGAGTAAAATAGCCAGTTAAATGGGAGAGCAGAAGATTAAATGAAGGCTGAAACAGACAAGGAAGACTTCTTGAGCAGTCTAGGACTTGAGATGAGTAGGTAAAGTTTGAGTAGGGAAAAAGAGAGAAGCCTCAGGTAAGAAAAGCATTGTGAGAAAAAACATAGATTTACATCTTGTTAGGATGAATGCTGTAGAAATGACCAAAGCAAACGCGTGCACACACGTGTGCGTGCACATGCGCACACGCGCACACACACACACACACACACACACACACACACACACTGAGCCACATGAAATGCTTATATTGTATTGATCTGTAATGTTTGTATTCCTTAATATAAGAGAATAGGCTTTAAAGCTAAAAGAGACCCTAGAGATAAGAATTTAGTCTGACTCCCTCATTTTAGATATGAAGAAACTGGCTTGTCTGTAGATCTTCCCCCCTGCCCCACTATCATCATGCCATCCTGTAAGAGAAAACAATCATCTACACAAAGTATTATCCCACATGTACATAATCTTGTGAGCTGAATCACCGAACTTTTTGGCAACTACATAAATCTTCTCTGTTATTCTCAATTCTAATTAAGATGTTTATTTTAAAATTCAATAGTTAAATTTGGGTACTGAAATAGAACAATGATCTCACTGATAAACCTATCCCCTACAACAAGCACTGGTTTCTGTAACCCATGGATTCTAAGAGTAATGGATTTGGAGTCAGAGGATCTGGGTTCAAATTCTGATTCTGCTATTTACTCCTGTATGACCTGGGAGCAAGTCACCTCTTTGGGGCAAAGTTTCTTCATTGTGTAATAGGGCTAATAATGCCCATAATGAAAAGCAGAATGGTGTAGGAGCTAGGAAGCCATCCTTGGCATCAGGAAGACCATAATAGCTTTATGACTATGGCCAAGTTTCTGATCCTTTCAATGATCTAGGAGACTCTCTAAGCCTGAGTTACAGATGTGTTACCAATATGCAGTAGTAGAGGGAGTTTCTTTAACAGGGAATTCCCTATATCAATGTCTAAGATCTAAACCAAAAAAACTTCCTATAACTAGCCATAGTGTTGCCATGAGGTACAAATGAAATAGTAGAACTTTTTTTTTTTACAAGCCTTAAATCTCAAATATGGTACATGATCATGATGTAGGACTACTGTGTTATAAGAAGTGATGAGCTCAGTGATCTTAGAAAAGCATGGATAAACTTGCTTGAAATAACAAAGAGTAAAATGAGCAGAACCAAGAGAATGTTGTATGCAGTAACAGTAATATAGTTGTAAGAACTAAGTCACTTTGACTATATAAATACCCAAATTAACTACCAGGAACATGTGAAGGAAGATGTAATCTGCATCTAGAGAAAGAACTGATAAATTGAAATATGTATAGAATGGTTTCACATATATACATATTTGTGTCTAATGATATCCATCTTGGAGGGGTAGGGAGGGAAGAAAAAAGGGAAAAAAAGGAGGTTACATGATAATTTTAATATAGATTTGCAGTTTCATGTGCAGTTATCTTTTTTTCCCTATTCTACTATGTTATAGAAATGCTTGTTTTATTTCATTCAGAATAAAATGAGTTAATTTTTTAAAAAAACCTTAAAGCTTTATAAATGTCAATTACTACAACTACCCCTCCTCCTCCTCCTCCTCCTCTTCTTCCTCCTAGTAAGAAGTATCCTGCTGTAATGGATAGAGAACTGGCCTTGAAATCAGAAGGACCTGGGTTCGAGTCCTGTCTCTGAAACCTAGTGTTCATATAATCCTAGGCAAGTCACTTAAATATTCTAAGCATTTTTCCAATAATAAAAACAAAGACGACAATAACAGTAACTAGCACTTTTAACATTAGCAGAGTTCTTTACATATATTAACTCTTGATCCTCACAACAACACTAGAAAGTAGGGTTATTATCCTCATTTTACAGATGAGGAAACTGAGGTATACAGAGGTTAAATGACTTGTCCAGGGTCACACAGTTGTAAGTGTCTGAGGCAGAATTCAAACTCTGTTATTTCTGTCTGTAAATCCTGCCCTCTATTCAGTGTCTCACCTAGTTGCCGTCTATGATTATAAGATGGTGACTTACTTTGATAAAAGTAATTTTTTTAACCTGGAAGTATTTTAACCTGGAACTATTCTATAGTTCTAGTCCCTAATCCTATCCTTGTTATTATTTTCAATATTACTTTTGAAGGCAACACCCATTTATTGTTGTTTTATTTTTTGTTTGTTTGGACCTGTGATTTCCCCTGTATATGGAACGCCCAGCATAGAAACTCACTTTATTAATGCAGATTCAATAGTTTGTAGATATATGGTATGCCACACTGCATTAATTTTTTTTCAGGATTAAATATTCCCCTTTGTAGAGAAATTTCCAGTTTAAAAAAAGAGGCAGAATAAATTCCCTAGTCTTTCTAGATTGGAAGTTTGTCATAATGCTTCCTGAATTGAAGGAGAGTTACTGACGATACTCAGCAGGGCAACAAAATCAGTCCAACTATTCGTTCAGTTTATTTAATGCCAGTAGAGTTATGCGCCACATGAGTGGTCATGGTGCTATAGAAACATGACCCTCTGCTTTATTAATGGTTATCCCTCTAAGACAAGAGAAGCAGCAAGATGTGATGAAAAGAGAATTCACTTGGGAATCAAGAGGCCCTGAAGTTCAAGTTTATAACACACACTGGCATGTTATGGTCATTCTTAAAGAGGACCAAAATAGCATCATTATGTTGGAGTCAAGGTACGGTGTATCTGATTGTGGCTGATTAGACCAATATGAGCTCTGAAGGTTCTACCACAGGACAGGCACAGATAGTTCATATGAACATTCGGAGTGGAGATGGCTCTAAATTTGTGCATTTCACGTTTCTTTTGAGCTACTGCAATTCTGCTTTCTCATAGAGCAGTCTGTTCTTTAATGGGGGCATGCCAAACGGTTGGTCCTGTGTCAGTGTCTCCCAAGTCTTATAATGGATACCAAAGATCTTCCGAGAGACTTTGAGAGTGTCTTCTGATCTCTGTGTGAGTGCTTGCCTTGTGTGAGCTCTCTGTAAAATAGTCTGTCTGGCAAACTTACATTTGGCATTTGAACAACATGGCCAGCACATTAGAGTCGCACTCTGCAGTGGAGTTTGAATGCTTGGCAGTTTAGCTCAAGAAGGGACTTCGGTGTCCAGGACCTTATCTTGCCAGGCGATCTTCAGTATCTTCCTAAGGCAATTCAAATGGAAGTGATTCAGTTTTGACATGGCTCTGGTATATGGTCCAGGTTTCACAGGCATATAACAATGAGGTCACCACATTGATGTGGTGTTCATAGGTTAATAGGACTAGATCACTGTGGTCCTTTTGTAGTCCTTTATGTTGAAGTCCTCTTTATATTGAAGCTGCTAATACAGAATATATCAATCTTGCTTTTTGCAAAAATAATGTGGAATCTGTCACATTTATAAATGATCTCAAATATTGCAGAATTTTGACAGCACAGTGTGATGCATTTATATCTAACTCATGACATTAGGAGGATAGTGCTATATAGATATTTTAAGTTGTTTTAACTTTCTATCAAATCACTTAAGACGTAGAAGCAGCAATACATGCTCAGCACACACTTTATTCCCTTTCATAGCTTTAGTCTTAGAAGAGACTGTGAAGGTCCTATAGTTCAAACCTGACATTTTATATTTGGGAAATCTTAGGCCCAGAGAAGTTGCAACTTGCTCAAGGGTACTCAGGCGAGTTTTCTGTTTCCAAATGTAGCATTTTTTCTACTTTTCTGTCAGCCTTTGGTACACACTAATGAAACAACCACAGACACAAAAAAGTAGTACCTAGAGCACACTTTAATCCTGCTCCCTCTTTATTTTATTTTTTATTTTAAAAGTAGTATTGATATAGCAGTCATTTCTGTACAACTAGCTTTCCCTTTTAAAACCATATTACCAACATCAACAACAAACAGGCAAAACCATCTGATGTAGTGAGCATATCTGAGAGGATAGATGACATTCTACACCCTTAACTCTTTACTTTCTAGGGAAAGACAAGTAGTGCATTTTCTCAACTTTTCTCTAGGTCCAAGATTGATCATTATAATTACATAGCAGTAGGGTTTGCTTTATTATAGGCAGGCAGGAGTACAATGTATAGAGAGTACCAGCCCTATGGTCAGGAAGACTGAAGTTCAATGCCAGTCTCAAGACACTTACCAGATATGTGACCCTGGGGCAATTTATTTAACATTTTTCCAACTCTGTTTCCTCAACTGTAAAATTGAGTCAATAATAGCCCCTACCACCCAGGGTGGTTTTGAGGATAAAATGAGATAATATCTATAAAGTACTTTAGAAACTTTGAAGTACTTTATAAACTTTAAAGTGTTTTTCAAAACTTAAAACATTACATAAATGCTATTAGTGTTCTTTTTTTTCCTTAATAGTAGTTTTTTTTTCCAATTACATGTAAAGATAGTTTTCAGCATTCATTTTTGTAAAATTTCGAGCTCTGTTTTTCTCCTTTCTTCTTTCCCCAAGACAGCAAACAGTCTGACATAAGCTATACATGTACAGTCATGTTAAACACATTTCCACATTAGTCATGTTGTGAAAGAAGAATCAGAATAAAAGGGAAAAACCAGGAGAAAAAAACAAAAGCAAAAAAGGATGAAAATAGTATGCTTTGATTTGCATTCAGACTCCATAGTTCTTTCTCAGGATGTGGTGAGCATTTTCCATCATGACTCTTTTGGAATCATTGTACCATTGAGAAGAACTAAGTCTATTATAGCTAATCATCACAGAATATTGCTATTGCCGTGTACAATGTTCTCCTGGTTCTGCTCACTTCACTCAGCATCAGCTCATTCAAGTCTTTCCAGGTTTTTCTGAAGTCTTCTTGCTCATCATTTCTCATAGAACAGTAGTATTCCATTACATTCATATACTACAGTTTGTTCAGCCATTGCTCAATTAATGAGTATCCCCTCAACTTCCGATTCTTTGCCACCACAAAAAGAGCTGTTATAAATATTTTTGTACATGTGTGTCCATTTCCCTTTTTTAATGATCTCTTTGGGATACAGACGTAGTAGTGATACTGCTAGATCAAAAGGTATGCACAGTTTTATATCCTTTTGGGCATAGTTCCAAATTGCTCTCTAGAATGATTGCATCGGTTCACAACTCCACCAACAATGCATTAGTGTTCCAACTTTCCTATATGTTCTCCAACATTTATCATTTTTCTTTTCTGTCACATTAGCCAATCTGATAGGTGTGATGTACCTTAGAGTTGCTTTGATTTGCACTTCTCTAATCAATAGTGATTTAGAACATCTTTTCACATGACTATAGATAGCTCTAATTTCTTCATTTTTATTTTAATCCAATTATAAGGATTGTTTATAATGTCACTTCTAATACCAAACAATATACTCCTTAAAAAAGAATCATCCTTTATCAACAAGTTGACGAAGAGGAAAAAAAGCATATAGCATATGGATAATGAAAACCTTTTTCATTTAGATATGTGCAAATATGTCTGTCTTTTTTTTAGTGGCTACTCTAAACTCTTAACAATTATGTTTTCATTTTCTATTTTCCATCTCTGTTTTCACCTCTGTTCTTTCTTTGTTCCTTCATAACAGAATGCTTGGCTTTTTTTCCTCATTAGGAGATCCAGTCTTACTATGCATATTAAATAGTACTGCTGTTAAATTAATCAGAACATCATCATCATCATCATTAGGTGGATGATAATGATAATAAAAGAACATCTGAAATCTATGTAATGCTTATTATATGCCAGGCACCATGCTAGTTTCTTCCAAACTGTTATCTCATTTGATCCTCACAACAACTCTGGGAGGTGCATACCTATTATTATCCCCATTTTACAGGTGAGAAAATGGAGGAAAACATAGGCTAAGTGTCTTGCCCAGGGTAGCATAGTTGATAAATGCCCAAGGCCAGATTTAATCTCTGAGTCCTTGACTCCAGGCCCAGGGCTCTCTCCACTATAACACCTAAAATGAAAGGAATGTAATATTCTACTTTACAATTATGTTGCCAGTTTGTAAGTTTTCTTGCTTTTTAGGTCTCCCATCTTTTTTTTTTTTTTTAAATTTCATTAATTTATTTATTTTTCTCCTATCTTTTTAACCTAAGCCTTACTCCTAATGTCAACGGAAGCATGGGCATTGCTAATTATTCTTTTTTATTGTTATTCTTTCTAAGATACTTGCTTTTCTGGGTCTTGCCCTTTTTAATTAAATGTGGTAAATAGCATACTTTTTAGGTTGCACTGCAGTTTTCTTGCAGTATGCCTGAATTTTTGCTTATGCTTTCAATGTGCTTGACTTAATTGACCATAGGAGCTGTAACAAGTCATTTATGTTTGACGACACATTTGACAATCTGAAGCAGTTTTCATATTTAAAATCAGTGTAGTGCAATGGAGTTAGTTTTATGTTTTCCATAAGAACTGTATTATATATTACTTTATACAAGTTAGAGGTAATATGTGTGATAATATGTATAATATCTGTGGAAATAGAAGTTAAAGGAATAGGACCAAGTATAAGTGTGTCTGAGTATTAAATACTATTATTAGGTCAGGGGGCATTCCTCAATATAGAAGTGGTCAAGGGATTTGAACAGTTTTCAAAAGAAGAATTGCAACACATAAACAACAATATGAGAACATATTCCAAATTGGTTGGTAGGAAAAATACAAATTAAAACCATTCTGAAGTTCCCTTTCACATGATGCAAATTGGTAATGATGACAAAAAAATGAGAACGTTCAATGATGGATAAATTGTAGGAAGATAGATACTGTAATTTATTGTTGGTGAAGTTGTAAATTAATTCAATTGCTCTGGCTATTAATTTGGAATTTTGAAAGGTAAGTTGATTAAACTGACCATACCCTTTGACCTGTCAATCCCAGAATATAGCCCAGGAATGTTAAACACAAAGAAAGGTCTAACATGTCAATATATTAATAGCAATACTCTTTGGTTCCAAAGAATTAGAAACAAAATAGATAACTCACCAATTTGGGAATGACCGAACAATAATGGACTATTGTCTAGGAAACAATAATGTGTATGAGGAAAACAGAGAAACATTGGAAGATGTTTATGAACTGATGAATAGTAAAGTGAGCAAAATTAAAAGAATAATGTACACAGTGACCATAACAATCCAGAGGAAAGACCACTTGACATGACAGACATTTCCCCATCCTACTATTGATTCTCTTTGGTCCATGGTATATACTACTGAGTTGTGTTTGGGAGGGAACAGGCAAAAAGTCATGACAGCTCTGTGTCCAATATTTGATTTAGGACATAATGATGAGGAGATTTAAGATTCTGAATAATCACATAGTGGGTTTGTTTTCTCTATGACCTCAGACTGCTATAGACCCAGCTCTTTCAGAGTCCCCTAACAGAAAGGGCACTGATATTTTTCTTATTTTTCCTCAATAGCTTTCTTAATTATCATTAAAACCACATACCCTTCAACCCTTGTTTTCCATGTAGGCAAGAATTGTAAAAGAGAAAAGCAAAGAGGTTAGTTAAAACTCCTGTGTAGAAGGGAAAGAAAGCTCAGTTGTTTTACTTAAAATATAGCCAAAGAAACACCCTGGCTTGCCCCTTGGTAGACTATTATGCCTTTTTGGTGCTCTGGCTTCACTTAATCACTAGCTTTCATTCATTTCTGGTGTCCCAGAACAAGGCGATGACTCCATCAAAATGCAAGAGGGATGGTGCTGAGCAAGAATTTTGGTTTAGTAGTAAAGCAGGAGTTAGATTTGGTTAACATTCCACATGGCTGCATTCTATCACGTTATTGAACAAATCCATGTTTCCAAAATAACCAAGGCTCCCTACAACAATAGGACTCTAGGTTCTTGTACATGGTTTTTATTTTATTTTCTATTTTTTATTTTTGGGGAGGCTGTTGGGGTTAAGTGATTTACACTGCTAGTAAGTATCTTGAGGCTGTATTTGAACTCAAGTCCTCCTGACTCTGGGGCCGAGGCTCCATCCACTGTACCACCTAGCTGCCTCTTATAGACAGGTTTTAGAAAACTTTGACTAATCCAGTGAATCTCAAGTATTTCCATGGAGACAATAAAGGATTATTAACTATCTAAATACTTTTAGGAATGTCTATGCTCAGTAGACTGAATATGAGACTGAGGAGTAAATCTATGAATTGTATCCTAAAATGGCGCTATCCCTTTGCTTTGTGGACTGTTGGCAAATATGTGCTTCAATTATGAGATTGGGAATTAAGAGAAATTTAGTTGGATTTGTGTGACATGATATTGAATAAAGTAAGCAGAAATGGAAGGGTTCATAATAATGAGAATAAATATAAATGTAGTTAAAGAGATTAAATTCACTGGCCAATCTTGAGCCCCACTTCTCTCCTTTTGTTAGATGCATAGGTGGGGAGGAGGGTGGGTTAGGGTACAGAATATCACATATACTCTCAAATTTGGTTATCTTGTCTTTTTTGTTTGCTTTTCTTTGATACAAAGGAGATGGTATATCTGGAAATGACTGGAATATAAAGGGCATCAACAAGTCATTATTATCAATATAAATATCTTTGAAAATGTAAAAAAAAAACCAGTTGTGAAAGATATATTTTATATATAATTAGTACAGCATTTCCCAGGTTTCCTTTCAAGGGTAGAATAAGTTTGTTCATAAGACCTGGAGTCAGGAAGACCTGAGTTTGAATCCACCTTCAGACATCTGTTGGTTTTATGATCTTGGAGAAGTCTCTTAACCTGCCTGCCTCAGTTTCCTCAACTGTAAAATGAAGACGATAATAGCACTTACCTTTTACAGTTGTTGTGAGGAATAAATGAAGTAGTATTTGTAAGAACACTATGTGCCTGGCACATAGAAGTTACTGTATAAATGCTTACTCCCCTCCTCTTCGCTTATCCTTTTCCTATTCCCTTTCCCTTCTAAGTGAATCTTTACATAAATTACATACAAACATATGGTCAGCTTTAAGGAAATCTAATGCTATGCCATTCATAGAATCCATAGATTTAGAATTGGAACAGACTTGGAGGCCATCTAGTCTCCTCATTTTATAGATGAGGACCCCGAGTCTCTGAGAGGTTAAATCACATGGTCAGGTGCTGAGGCAGGTCTTGAATTTAGGTATTCCTGACTCCAGATCCATCATGGTGTCTACAACGCCACCTAGTTCTTTTCCTGTAGGATTGTCTAGAATCCAAGCGACTGCAAAGTAGAGATAACTAGATTTTTTATAGATTATTTTGCAATACTATACAGAGGGGATTGATTTCAGTGATTTTATCTCCAGTGCACCACGAGAAACTTGAGTACTATCAGAATAAAGCAGTTTTAAATTCTATAGGTATTTTTAAGGGCCTACTATAAGCCAACCAACGTGCTAATGTGCAGCCAGGTGGTGCAGGGGGTGAATAGAGTGCTGGGCCTGGAATCAGGGAAGCCAGAGATCAAATCTGACCTCAGATACTTACTATCTGTGTGACCTTAGGCAAGTCACTTTACCTCAATTTGTCTCGGTTTCCTCAACTGTGAGATGGAGATAATAACATCACCTGACTCCGAGGGTTTTGTGAGGATCAGATGAGATCATATTTGAAAACCATTAGCACAGGGCCTGCCATATAGTGGGTACTATATAAATGCTTAATCCCTTCCCCTCACCCTACACATACTGCTAAGTATAAAGACAAAAATGACAACAGTGAAATGTATCATTTTTTGATTCCTTGAAAATTGATAATCCATGTGTAATGATAATGCAACTTTACTTCTGCAAGGTCTCTAAAACTTTTCACACAATAACCTGGAGAGACAGCTATTCAAGAATTATTATCCTCATTTTATGGATTGATACAAATTGAGACAAAGAACAGTCACATGACATGTCCAGGACCACACAGCCAAGTATCAGGGATGGGAATCAAACCTAGGCCTCCTCATTCTGAGCCTACCATTCTCTCAGCAGGGGTCCTCCCTGTGGCTACATTCCTTTCCCCAAAATTTACTATCTCATGCCTCTCCAATACCTATAACAAATCTTTTATCCAGAAGATTAAGTTAATCAGAATATTTCACTTCTTAGTCTTAGTCATTTTACAAGAGACAACCCAAACAAATAAATTAGGACTAGTTTTATTACAAGCAGAACTCTTAACTTTACAATTTGATTTTCCACTAGATGTTTGAAAATTGTTAGTTTCGTTAGCAGACATAAAAATAGAACTCAGCTTAGGAAAGCTCAGGATATGTACAACTTTTCAGGAATACATCTGTTGCAGAAAGTATGGCACATTTCCATAAAATAAACTTTTATGAAAATTGTTTAGGAAATTTGGCTTATGTTCTTTAACTTTATCTTTTAGGAGAATTATGAAAAAAATTACTATGGAGCCCTCTGAAAGACTTACCAATCTCCAGGCACTGTGGGACAGCCAGACTGTAGCAGAAATAGGGCCTTGTGGTAAGCAGGCGTTCAAATCTGAAATATTAATCTTAGGTAGAATTCTTCATGCCAGGAAGTTGAATTCTATTCCTAGCAGGTTGCTGTAAAGGTGCAATTAGTTTTAACCTGTAATTAACTCAGAGTGGACCCTTGATTGGTGGATAAAAATCCTATATTTAAGCCTCATTGCATCCTACTCTGTATTTACTTTGACATATGTGGCATTATCTTGGCTTTGTTTTCCTAGTCTAAAAGCTTCTAAAACATCAGAAACCTCTTTAAATGTTTAAGATTTAAAAATTTTTTAATTGTATTGTTTAATGACAGCGAACCTATGATTTTCACTAGTGTTTCAATTGACTATTTTAGGAGGATTTTCTCAGATGTATGCCTGTGTTTGTGACTGGCTTGGATTTCCATATAGAGAAGAAGTACAGTGGGTGAGTCCATCTTTCCAAATTTTTATCTAGAGCAGGGATTCTTAACCTAGATTCTGTGAACTTGTCGTTTAAAAAAAATTATCATTTTATTTTGATACAATTGATTTCCTTTGTTATTTTATTTGTTTTATTTCATTATTTAAAAAGATTATCCTGAAAAAGGGTCTATAGGCCTCCCCAGATTGCCAAAGGGGTACGAGACTCAAAAAGGTTAAGAATCCCTAATCTAGAGGGTAGGTTAAATAGCTGTTTCCTTAGCTGCTTTTTCCTTTATATATTGCCTGATGAAGGCATCTTTCCCTCACACTGTGTGAAGCTTTTCTAATTTCCTAGGGTAGTTTACCTAATTGAGCTGAAGGTAAATCCCTTGTCCCTTTTAAAAACTGTTGAATTCTTTTAAAAGATTTGTTTCCCTGCGTTTACATATGGACTATCAAAATGAGCAAACTATATTTCTTCTAGGATGTGGATACTATTTATCTGACACAAGACACTCGGGAACTGAATTTGCAAGACTTTAGCCACCTTGATCATAGGTGAGTATGTCTTAACTTATCCCCAAATTGTTTTTCCATAGTTGCAGTTCCCTATTGGTACATACTTGGACTACCCATTCTCACGGGAGAGTCCCTTCTTGGTGGGAATCAGAATAGTCCTAGGACTACCATAAGCATTGCTTTTTGGGAATCAAAACCTTACAAAGATTCTATTTTCTTTAAAGTGGATGTTCACTTAAGATTTTTTTTGTGACAGTGTACCAACTGTTTACTCATTCATTGTATGTTAGTTCGATGCTAGTTAATGGTGTATGTGGTTTAGTTCTTTTAAAAAAATTGTACCCTTCATACGGTTAACCAGGTAGTAATTTATTAAAAATTAGCATCTTTTTATTTAATAAATTATAGAGAGTAGTGGCAACTAGGAGGCTAAACTTTAGAACTAATTTTTCCTTTTGAAGGAACCTAATAAAATAATTTTCCCATGATGTGTGCGTGCGCGCGTGTGTGTGTGTGTGTGTGTGTGTGTGTGTGTGTGTGTGTGAATGTGCATAATATCCTATGCTACACATTCCATTTTTGCTTGGCACCAGTTGCCATAATTATGGTAAAGGGATGTGTTTCTAGTTTCCAGAGCTCAAAGTTGTAGATAGTATTGCATTTTCCTATAGCATGAACATTGTAAGTGTCACCTAGGTTCCAAGGCTAGTCCACAAAAACCTTGTTAACCAGTAATGTAGCTAAAATATATTACTCTTTTCTTTAACTATTTTATGTCAATTAGGTGCTACAGTGGATGGAACACTGGGCCTGGAATCAGGAAGGCCCGAGTTTAAATCTGGTCCCAGATACTTAAAATACCTAGAATTTGTATAACACTTTCTGGTGTGCAAACAACTTTAAAAAGATTTTTATTTAATTCTTACAACAACTCGGCAGCAGGTGTTCATTTTGGGTGGGTCAGAGACCACTACTCACATTAAAAATAGACAGAGATCGTTCTTGAGAAAAGGCAAAAAGGAGTTTAATACTTTCTCATGAGAAATGACACACCGCAGCATGACCTAAGATGATGCCAGCGTGTGTGTGTGTGTGTGTTGGAGGGAGGGGTATACAGCTTAAAGCAAGTTATATAGACCCTAACGCAGAGTTCCCCTTGCCCCCAGCTCCTCTTCCCATTGACTGGGTTTGTAGCTCACATTCTAAACACGAAATCTTATCCCAGCAACAGAGAACAAAGAATAAAAAGACAGTATAATCTTTTTAAGATAATGAAATAAAATAAATAAAATAACAAAGAAAATCAATTATATCCAAATGAAATGATAAATTGTTTTAAAAACCACAAGTTCCCAGATTCTAAGTTAAGAATCCCTCCTCTAGATGAAAGCTAGATAAACCAGACCTTGCAGGTGTCTTATCTCTACTTTCTCGGCAGAGCAGTTTCTAAAAATAGAGAAGGGGCGCAGGGTGGGGGTGATTGGTAGGAGAGGTAAAGTCTTTTCCCATGCTGAGGTGGGGCTTCACTATTTCAGTATTCCACTTCATTTTAGACTCATTTTTTAGATGAGGAAACAGAGGCACCAAGGTTAAGTGATATAGTGACATAGCTAGGAAGCGTCTGAGATAAGGTTTGAACCCAAGTTTTCCTGATTTCAAGTCCTGTCAAAATCAAATAGAAATAAATCCCTGTGTGCCACCTCTTTACTCAGAAAACTACAAATGAACATTATCTATGTTAGATTTTAAGAATTTTGTTAAACATTTCCCAATTATAATTTTTTTTTTGAGGGGGAGGCAGTTCGGGTTAAGTAACTTATCCAGCATTATACAACTAGTATTTGAAGTCAGGTCCTCCTGACTCCAGGGCCATCCACTATGTCACCTAGCTCCTCCCCCCCCCCTCCCCCTGCCAATTACATTTTAATCTTGTTCCTGCACTCATTTTTGACCAGGCCACAAATTTGGCATTTCTGATGTACTTTATCCACCATGCCACCAAGTTGTCCCTTCTTTTCCTTATACACACAGATAAATATCATAGGGGAAAAACTAATTTCCCAACCTATTTGGCTGTGTCTTGTGTGATAAAATCAAGAAATGTGTTACACGTAGAGATCTATGGTAGAAAGAACACTAGACTGCTCTTCTCCCCTGATTAATTCCCGGTTCCAACACTTTGAACCTCAGTTTCCTGATATATAAAATTGGATTGATAGTACACTGCCTGTCTCACGAGGTTGTTGTGTTGCAGGTACTTTGTCAAATGTAGAATGTTCTGTCAATGGGAATTGTTATTAATGGTAAGAAGTACTTGTGAGTCTTCTAGATTTTGAGATATTTAAATGTACATATAAAATTTACAAATAGTGCATCTCTACGAAATAAATTTTTCACTCTCATTGGCAATGATGAGAGGAAATCCCAGGGCAGCCTCTGCTACTTAGGCTGGAGCAAAATTTCCTACCCTTTTTTGTGTCATGGCACTCTGATGAAGCCCTTTCTCAGAAGAATGTTTTTAAATGCGTACAATAAAAGACATAGGATTGCAAAGGAAGCTAGTTACATAGAAATAAATTTGTAAATATATATATACATATATGTATCTGTCTGTGTATATGTATGTATACACACCCACTTATGTATACTCGTATATACAAGTTCACAACCTCATTACCCCAGGTTAAGAATTCCTGGACCAGAGAAACAGTTGGTGATTGCTAACCCCCACTTTGTCACTGAAAGGAAAGAGTGTATCCTACTTCCTGCCATCCGAACTCTGCCAAGACAAACCCCTTCCCATGTTATCATGTTATTATCTTACCGTCTTGTCAAGAGGGGTCTCTTCCCTTCATTTAACTAAAACAAAAATGTAGTTATCCAGGTGGTGCTCATTGTTGCTTGTGCCAGGTAGCGATTTGTTTTTACTTAGATGGAACGATTTGCCACTTGAAAAATTTGTGCAAGAGCCTTCTGCCCAATTGTTACTCTTTTCATTTGTTATTTTCTGTTTTCCATTCATTTCTTGGTAGTGATACATTCCTGTCTTTGCCATATTTTTCTCTTCTTCTTAAGAAGGAGCTCTCTAACCCCGTGGTTTTTAACCTAGGTCCATGAATTTGTTTTTGTTTTTTAATATTTTGATAACTGTATTTCAGTCATTCCTGTCTATTTTATTTTATGCATTTAAAATATTATTCTGAGAGAGGGTCCATAGACTTTTTACCATCCTGCCAAAGTAGTGCATGCAAAGGTATGCTGGAGCCAGTTTGAACTGGCTCACAAGAACTAATGGCTAAATTTTAGGATGAACATTTATACCTTAGAAATCAGCAAATGCTACAAATCTGGGTTTGAGTTATTTTTTTTTTGATTGTCAAGACTTGAAAAAGGAATGGAGAAAATGTTAACAATCCAGGCTAAACCCAAAAGTGCGTTGTGCATAAACTTCCCCCTAGAAAGCCAGTTGTTAAACATTTACAATTACTACCCATGAGTCCATGTCACAAAAAGGGTTAAGAATCCCTGCTCTAAGCCCAGTTTTAGATAAACTATTGCCTGTGTGTTTCATTAAAAATGAGTTGTAGAGGGCAAAAAGGAAAAGCACTTGGTCCAGGTAGGGTTCTTATTATAAACGATTATAGAGTTAATTTTGACATGGGTGAGACTTTGTATAGTGAAATATACCGGATTGCTTCAGAGGGTGTTTGCAGACTTCTAACTTTTTTCTTGTAGATTTGTGCAGAAATGTTTAAGTCGTAGAGAGTTTCACCAACTCTTTAATTTCTTAAGGAGATGCTAACTATGAGCCACTTATATATTTAGCTTCATGGGATTTTGAGCTGAAACATATGAGAGTATATAGGTCAGTCCCTACATTTTGTAGAAGAGAAAGCCAAACGTTGCTTGAAACAGGCACGTGCTAAATTAGGTTATATATTTATAAATCATCTATCCTATGTATATTTCCCTTCTTGTTTTTAAAACATTCATTCCCCAAATATTTTATCCATCTTCTGCTTATTACAAGGCATCCTATTTATTTATCTTGTATATACTTTTTCTTTCCTCCAGTAGATTGTGAGCTCCTTTGAAGGCAGGATATGCTTCAATTTGTCTTTGTTTATTGAGTATATAGCAAATTTCCTGACACATAGTGGGGTCTTAATAAATGTTATTGAATAAAGAATTGGATTCCATAATTAAACTTAAAGAATTGTCCAGGGTAGTCAAGGAGATGAGGCATGTACATTTATATTTCAGTGAGTCTGATTCATTCTCAATGTAGACATTCCTCTTCTCTGTCTATATAATATAGCTTTTTACTATAATTATTTTCAGGGACTCCTGCCTTCTAGAGGCTCTGCACATCATCAGATCTTGGCCTTTGAGCCAGAAGGGAACTCAGAGTGCTTTTAATACAACTCCTCCTTTTATAGATAAGAAAACCGAGGTCCAGGACATTAAATTATCTGACTTACTCAAGGTCAAATAGGTAATAAACATTAAAGTTGGGATGATGATAAGGATGATAGCTAGCATTTAGATATCTCATTTGTTCCTCACAACAACCCTGTGAGGTACAAACACACTGACCACATGAAGTATTTTATTATTCCCTTTTTACAGATGAGGAAAGGGAGTCTCAGAGAGGTTAAGTGACTTGCCCAGGATCACAGAACCATTAAATATCTGAGGCCAGATTTGAACTCAAGGCTTTCTGACTTCAGGTCCAGTCCTCTATCAATGCAAGTTTTTGTAGTTAGGTAAAGAAGATTTAGATTTATTCTGTGACCACATCTAAGTGTCTCAACCCATCTCTCTGGGGTGCGTGTGTATGTGTGTATGCTTGTATTTGTTTTTAGGGTGTGCTTTCTATTTTAGTGGAATCATTAATTCTGTTGTCTTATTTCAATTAGATTCTTTTAACTGGATTCTAAGGAAGAGAATGTTGATCTTGATTTTCATCCCTCTGTAGTGTTGTGTATGTCTTTTGTTTGCTGAAGGATACTTTAGTAGGCAATTGGTAGTAATAGTGAAATAGCTACGTCCTGGCACCCCTGTCAGAGGCTGATAAGTAGGAAATGTTTACAAAAATAGCAACCAAATTGTCTGTGATGTCCCAATTTTTTAAAGTATGTCCCCTCCATTTTTTTTGATTTTAGGCATTGGTGTGTCACCAGGAGGTATTCCTTGCAAAGCTTCTGCTATGAATTACGCACAGGAAGTCCTAAAGGACTATAAGTTGTCATTTAAAAATGTAATTACACTATAATTTGGAGTGGCAGAAGATGATGGAGAGAAGCAGTAGTGTGATGAGGGGCATATATAGCTTTTAATGCATCGATTTCTCTTGTTCTTAGATTTTAAGAGCAGCTACTCTCATCAATCCTCCAAAGACTCAGATATGCATCATTGGGTTTAAACTTGGCTCGTAAGAGCCCTGCCAGCAGCTCCTTGCAGACTGGCGCTGATGTATCATCATATTTCTTATCCATCAAGGTGACATTCTTGATTTTGATGCTGTCTGTAGACAGAGTTTGGGTTATGCTCAGCAAGGTTGTCCTAAGGACATTGGTGTTCTTTTTTTTCCCAATATAAACTCCATCTTTTTATTTCTTTTCTCAGGAGAACAGTAGGTTGTTCTGTATTTGACAGTTGGTCCACAGATTAAGAGCCTTAGATGCTATTCTCATCCCAAAGCATTTGTGATGCCTAAATCATAAAGAGAATCGTAGAATATTATTTCTGGAAGAAACATTAGAGATTATCCAGCCTGACCCCTTTATTCTGCAGATGAAAAAATTCATAGTCCAGAGAAGTAAAGTGATTTGCCCTTGGTCAGAGAACAGGTTAGGGCAACGCAGAAACCCAGTTCTCCCAGTCCAGTGTTATTTCTAGTTCAGTATGCAGCCGTCAAATGTCTATGGGAAGTACTCTCCTTAAGATGATTAAATTATTCTTACCATTCACACAGGATGTGTGGTGCTCAGTGGATGTTTGACCAGTGTTTGGATTTAGTTGATTGTAAGGCAGTGCCACTTGCCTTTCCATTACTTGTCTTTCCGTGAAGGAATAAATTCTGTACACACAATATTTTTAGCTCTCTTAATACCTTTTCTATTCTTGATTTTAAAGAGAAAAAGCATCTAAATTATTCACAGAAATTTTGCTGGTGATATTTACATCAGAAGGAACCATTTTGTTGCACATACGATGGACATGAAAATCTATAAAACATTGATGTGTCTCTGTGTTCTGACAAAATATACCTCCTCTGTGAACTTATATATTTTTAGTTCCAAGGTTTAAGGGAAAACATTCACAGCTGTGCATGTGAATAAGACAAAAGCCTGACAATCTTCATCTACTTAATTTCAGCACTTGGCTTCTGGGAGTTTCCTAATTCTAATGTAGTATAGCTTAGTGGCAATGGTTATTTTGGATCAAAAGTTTATGTTCCTAATGAATTCTACAGTATGTTTCACTTCTTACATGAAGGTATCATTGGTTTTCACAATTTTAGCTAAGTGACAGAGGGGAAAAAGTGAGTGGGTGACTTGTAGCATGAAGACTGGGTCTGTAAGAGAACCTTATGTGGAAAATCTTGAATAGATCAGATCACATAGGACTTAAAAGTAGAGGAAGTATTCCTACGTTGGTATAATTTTTGCTGGCTTATTTTAAATTTTTTTTTAAATGTATAGTCATTATTGGAGAAGCAGTTTCAGAATAGTCCTACGGAAATAAAGCTATTGAGTTGTCTTCATCTTAAATCAGAAATCCTTTTTAAGTAGATTTTTTTTTTTTTGCTTCATGTTGGGTTTTGATCTCTTCCTCTAAATGAGGATGGAATACTGGTAGTCATTCATTTCTGTGAAAATCCCATCATGAAAATTTTCTGTGAAAAATAAGACACTGTCAATTGCTTTTTTTATTTTTTTTAATGTTGGTCTAACAAGAAGTGAGTTGACTCAACACAAGCATGGCAGTGCCATGCTGTACTCCCCTAAAATGCTTCTCCTAAATCAATTGGTATTAGTTTTCTTAATTTGGCAAGTTGGTAGAACAGTGGATAGAGGTCTGGACCTGAAGTCAGGAAAGCCTGAGTTCCAGTCCTGCCTGAGACACTTGGTGGCTCTGTGCTTCTAAACAAGTCACTATTTTTTTCTGAGCAAGTCATGTTCTTTTTAAAAATTTCTAAATTTTGGGTGGGAAGGAGGATTCGTAAAGGAAATCAGGTTCATTTGGCTTCCTAAGGGCAATTGTGGTTTGTGTTTCTGTTTTTGTGTTGAATTTTTAGCCAGTAATTCTGACTTTACCATTGTTGGGCCTCATTAACAAAACAAGATCTACTTAAGTACATTCTTTTCGTATTTGGATGAGAGATAGATTTCTGGAAAAAGGAATGACTGTACTTACTGGGTCTGTATACAGAAGGAACTTTGAGGGGATTAGGGGGATAATATCAGGCTATCCCTGTGCAGATAAGTCAAGATGACTGGAATGTCTTGCTGGGGACCTAGAGTATTGTGGTGTCATTCAGGCACTCATTTTAAAGAATCAATAGTAACACCATTTTGATAGTACTGGATTTTGTTGACCTGTAGAGAAGCTGAAGAAAAATAAATGTACTGCTCTTTATCCCAAAGATTGATGACTGGGTTCACTAAAATGCTGATAACTGCTAGCAGCAACGATTACCATCTAGGATCAAAGGTTATACGATAATTAAAAGCCTGCCATGAAGCATAGCAGGGCCGGAACTCAATAAATGCTGCTGGCTGATGGTGAAGAGCTGCTACCACTTCCCAAGATGGAGGAAATTAGTCAAAACGACAACCATACATATATAGAAACCTTCGTACCACGATGGGAAATCCCAAAGGTGGATGGTAGGGGAGGAAAGCAGCATAACAGAGAGGCTGTTTGCATTGAGACAGGCATTCACATTGGAAGGTGCAGCCTGAGCACTTGTACAAGATAGATGTTTACATATCCTGCTTGTTACTGTGCTCTAAAGCCACTCAGGTATGAAATTGGGGCCTACGCTTTAAGATGAAGCAAATGGTCTAAGTGCTGCATTTTTCATTTTATATTTAACTACAGGCCATGACCTCAGTTCTGACATATGAGCTTTATTTCTCTCTCTTGCCCCATGATCTGGCCCTCCCTGTTGTGCTTGGCCTTTAGATTTGGTTGTTTTTTGGAAGTGGTGGTTTTAATATGAGTTAAGAGAACCTGATACTGTCATCTCTGTGTGTTCCAGCAAAAGTAAGGGTTCTACTGAAGCGTGTTTTATATTCCTACCTGATTGACTGAAATGATGTTTAACCCTATATTGGACAGAGAGGTCTAATTCGTGGACCCATTATTGTCTTCCCAACTGGAATGTCCCAGTTTAGATGTAATCAGAAATTTAGAGCAGAAGAGACTTTAAAAGGTAATCTACTATTATCACCCAGCTAGGTGGTACAGGTATTAGAGTGCTGGACCAGATGACTAGAGTAAGGATGATCAATAGTTCAAATAAATCCTCAGAGACTTATTAGCTGTGTGTTCTTGGAAAAGTCATTTAACTTTTGTCTGTCTCAGTTTTCCTATCTCTATAATGGGGATGATAATAATATCACCCATTTCCCAGAGTTATTTTGACAATTAAATGAAATATTTAAAGTGCTTTTCAAAACTTAATGTGCTGTGGAAATGCTATCATCATCATCATCATCATCATCCTAGTATCTACCTCCTTCATTTGATAGATAAGATAATTGAGGGACAGAAAGAAGTTATTTGCCCAAATTTGGACAGTTAGTAAATAGCAGAAGTGGAATTGAAAGCCAGGTTCTCTAACTCCACTTCCAGTATTCTTTTCACTATGCTATATTGCCACTCAACAGATGGAATGCCACACTGCCACCCACACACTCATTGTCCTAGGAATATCACTTGAAGTCCCATAGAAGGAAACAGATCTCCACATTTAGATTATTTCAGTTCAATTCAGTACTCTATGCTAGGCACTGTGCTAAGTACTGGGGATAGAAATATGAAAAAGAAAGACTTTCCCTACCCTCAAAGGTTTTAAAATCTAAAGGGAGAAGATGACACAAAAAAGATAAGAGGGGACAATAAGGGGATACCGGACCTTGGGAGGTATGATGTTCTGTGAAGTTGGAACCAAAGAGAGCCACTAGTGGAAAATGGAGTTAACCTAGAAAGTTCTGAGTCCTCTATAAAGGAAGGCTTTGGGAGGAATTTATTTCTCTAAAATCTAGCCCCCTAATCAGTGGGGAGAGGTCACTGAGGAAATTGGAAAGGCATTGAGTATCAAAAATTGTTTCGTGATAAGATTTCAGGTGATTAGCTTCTCCTGGGTGAACCATGATGCTCAGTGGAGTCACTTGGTATTACTGTATATACCAGTATATTCATAGCAGTAGATTCTTGGGGAATAGCTAAATATGTTGTTATATAAATAAAATGGGATACGACTATGGCAAAGAAAACAGTGAAAGTGAAGAATTTAGAAAGCTTGGGAAGACTTGTGTGATCTTACACAAACTGAATATGAACTTATGAATGGAAATAAACAGAAGACTAGGAAAAATATACACTGACTACAACGTTGTAAATGGATAGAGAAACAACAAAAAGATATGGAAATCTCTATATTTATAATGGCAAAGCTAGTTTCCAAAAAAGAATTGAAAAAAAATGCATCTTCCTCACTTTTTTGCAAGAGGGAAATGTTGGGGCTTTGGGTGTAGAGCATTATATTTACTGTCCAACTCATTCAATTTGTCTATTGATTATGCTAATTGTTTTTTTTTTTCCAAAGGGCAGATTTATGGGTAGGGATGGGATATAGTTGAAAATTGAAGTGTTGTAAAAGCAAAGGCAATCAGCAATTTTTTCTGTATTTTCTTTTTTATCTTTTTTATTTCAAGTATATCTCTTCCCCATCCGTTCCATAGAGCCAACCCTTGTTTTAAAAAAAAAGTGGGGGAAGGGGCAACCGTGAAGTTTGTCCAGCAAAACTAACATTAACCTTAGCTCTCTATTTGTGCTGTTACACATGAAATCCATCATGTCTCCTTTGAGGCCAGGCTTGGTCATTATAGTCACACAGATTTCAGGGTTTTTCCCCCCTCGTTCTGCTTGTTTCATTCTTCATCAGTTCATTTTGCATCAACATCTCTCTGAATGCTCCATACTTGTTTGTCACTCTACAGTAATATGCCATTACATTCCCTGTCCTCTGTTTGTAGTTTGGTCATTTCCCTTGTTTCCAGTTCTTTGCTTCTCTGCTGCTTGGAATATTTTGGCATGTATGTGAACTTTTTTGGGGGGGTCATTGACCTTTAACAACTAACAGTGAGTTCTACAGATTAAAGGACTGTGTTTATTTTAGTTATTTAAAAAAAATCCACATTGCTTTTCTTTGTGATTAAGGCACATTCATAGGTCCACCAATAGTGTACTGATATACTTGTGTTTCCACACCTGTACTGTGCTTTTTGACATAAAATATTAGAATTACCTGTTGAGCGATAAGTAAGGAAAAATAATTTATGTGCATGTAATAAAAATAGCTAGCATTTGTATAGCATTTTAAGGGTTATAAAAGACTTTACATATGTTGTTTCATTTGATCGTGTATAACTATATATAATTAATATGACTATAAAATATAAAATTTTACATTATAATAAAATGAGAAAGAAGATGGCTTGATTTGCGTGTGACCAAGACTCTTAGTGCTAATATCTGGCCTCATGTGACAAGTTTTCAAATTATATTGGGTAAATTTTAAAATGTGACATTTATACTTCTACTCAAAAAAGAAAACCAGCCTATGGGTATTATCTGTGGATTCCAAGGATTCTTCATGTTTTGATTTGGGTTGGGGAGGGGAATGGGGAGTTATGGTTTGGTTTGGTTTGGTTTTATATGGTCTCATAGATCTGTTTTTTTGCTGACTCTGCTATTTTAGTTCATGATTCTGATGGAGGTCAGTGTGAAGTCTTCATGAATAATAAATTAAGACTTTCATTCTAAAGAACTCAAACTGAATGTGTGTCTATGTGAGCATGTGTGTGTATGTGTGTGTGTGTGTGTGCCACAGAGAGAGAAACAGAGGTAGAGTGAGTGACTATGGTTATGTGGCATGATATGAACATGCTTATAAATCTTTTGTTCAAAGATTGTTTTATTATGTGAACCAGAAATGTATTAAATTTTCATTTGAATATTTATATAATGACTGAATTATAGTTCCATTTTAAAATCTCTGCAGGATATTTACTCAATTCAGGGATGGGGAACCTGTGGCCTCGAGGCCACATGTGGCCCTGTGGATTCTAAAGTGTGATCTTTTGACTGAATCCAACCTTCACAGAACAAATCCTTTTAGGGATTTATGAAGTTTGGATTCAGTCAAAGGACTGCACCTGAGGACCTAGAGGGCCACATGTGGCTTTGAGGCCACAGGCTCCCCATGTCTGATCTAAGTAACTAAAAACTATCAATTTCTTGCCATCAGCTTGATTTTCCTATAATATAACATCTGCCAAGGCACATCAGAGTTACCACTTTTTAATTACTCTTATTCTACATAGGGAAGATATTTTTCACAGCTTCATAAAACACATTGTTTGAAAGGAATCTATTAAGCACTTCATGAACTTACTGTTTCTGAAGTGTGTTAAATGCTGTACTTTTTACTTTTGTTTGAATGAAGTTGAAGGATGATTGACTCCTGATGACAAAAAATTCTAAAATATTTTATTAAAGGAATAGCTTATATAAACATCTAGAAAAGGAAACAGAAATCATTAAGTCCTGCTTCTTATGCAAACTGACTGACCCAGGGCAAGGCAAGCAACTGGGCAAGTCTCATAATCTTTTAGTGTTATCTGGCAACTTTCTATAATTATAAGTTATAGAACAGTTTTTGATCTATATTAGTAGAAGGAGTTTCCTAACCAGAAGTTCTCTAAACCAGTGAAATCACAGATCTCCCCCTTCCCAACAACAACAAAAAAGGCACTAAGAAATAACATGGATTCATTAACAGGTCATTCCATACTCACCATTTTTCCTTTTCTTGGTAAATAAAGGGAATTCACTAGACATAATTGACCTAGACTAAAGCAAAGAATATCACAAAATTTCTCATGATATCATTTGTTGAATGACTGGAACCAAAGGATAGTCATTACTGGGTCATTGTCCACTTTCGTGACTCATCTGGTTTATTGTGTTCAGTTCTGGACACTACAGTTTAAGAAGGATGTTGATAAATTGGTTAGTGTCCAGAGGAAGGTGTCCAGGATAATGAAAATCCTAAAGGAGCATGCCACACAAGAGGAGTTGAGAATGTATAAGATGCAGTTGAGAAAGAAACAGTTTGAGGCAGGGAGATCCAAGCTGGACCTTGAGGAAAGAGAATTCCATCAGGTTAAGAAGAAGATGGAGCACATTCCAGGCCTGGTGGAATACCTGGACAAATGCGCAGAAGTGAGATAAGGTAGAATAAGGTACAGGGAGAGGCTGTTCCATTTTGGATAGAGCATGCAGTATTTGAAGGGGATTCATATAGGACAAGAGAGGAGGGGAACAAGAATTTTCATCTGTACTTTCTGACTCAAAGTCCAGTGCTCTTTCCATCACATCACAATGTCTCATGTTACAAATGCATCCTTAGATGCTCTCAAGGTCTCTTACAACTTTGGAATTGATTGTGTGACATGGGAGACACTGGCACAGGACCGCTCAGCACGGCATACCTCTGTCAGAGAAGGTGCTGTGCTCTGTGAACAAAGTAGAATTGAAACAGCTCAAAGGAAACACAGGATGTGCAGGTTTAGAGAATCCACCCCAAATATTCACATGGACTATTTGTGCCTGACCTATGGTAGAGCATTCCGAGCTCAAGCTCATATTGGTCTGATCAAGCACAGTTGGACACACTGAAACTTTACTCTAGCATAGTGATATCATTTTGATTCTCTTCGAGAATGAAGGACAATAAGCACTAGTTGAATTGTCCAGATGTCTGCTGGTTTCCTAGCTAGTTTTCAACTTAAGAGAATTTTTACATGTTTTTATCAGCTTTATCTTTTAAAGGCTCATTTGTCATCATGAGAGAATTAGTTGGCTTTCAGAAGTCTCTTTGCATGAAATTCATATAGAAGGTTCCTAGCAAGTGCATCAGCAGTGTTAAGAGCTGACTCTGTTAGCAAAGCCTTAGTTATTCCTGAGAGGCTCTTTCTGTGAGGCCCACTTGCCGCACTTCACATCAAACAACAGCATAGAATCTCCACTATTGATATTCTGAAGTGCTATTGCTGCCCAGGCACAGAAACCGTCAGCATGAAGTAATCGTGGAACGTGACAAGATGAGGGCAGGTTGCCAAAGGTGTGGCTGTGAATGGTGAACTGTAGGAGAGCAGTCATGAACAGAGGGAGCCTTTTGGGACTGTTTAAGGTAATATTGACCCCGATAGCAGCTGGAATTTGTCGGCAGACAGCAGTAGCTCATTTTGAAGCACTTTCTCAAGGTGAGGCTCTGAGAAAAAGCCACAGAAAATGAACAGGCACCACAGTCATTCATGCTTCCTCAAATAAATGTGAAAGATGTTGCTGTTATCAGAATCCCTATTCATTCACAAAGGAAGATCATATTAGACAGTAGGAGTATGTGAGCAGAAATATGTTGTGGAATGAGAAGACTATAAGCAAATGAACTCAGTAAACATTTATATGTAAAATTAATACGGCTTTTTACTTAACATTTCATGATACAATAGAAATCACTTATTTGTCTACTATATGCCAGGCAATAAGTGGTAAAGAAACAAGTAAGAAAAAGAAAGACAGTTATTGCCCTCAAGAAGCTTACACTTTAATGGGGGTAGATGAGAAACGAAAGGAATTCGAAAAGCAAGGAAGGGAGGGAGACGCTGGGGTGAGGGAGAAGGTGCCTTGTATATTGGGGCCATAATGATGGTGGAATCAGATCCAATGATTGCAGCTGGTAGAAAACAAAAGAATTGGCTGTGCTTCTGAACCCTCTGTAAATGGGGCCTGTGGGAGGAGTTGGTGTTTTGTTTTTGTCTTTGCTCTGTCTCCCAGGTGTGAGTACCAAAGCCAGTACAGTTTCTGTGATGATAAGTTTCCAGCAGGGGCAGGGAGGAAAATGATGTTGCTTAGTGCAGTGATGTTCATCCTTGTGTGCTCAGTAAATACAGACTGACTCCCTTTCTTCATTGACACAAAAGTTTTGCCTCTGTAGGTAAATGGCATTGGATGTGCCATGCTTAGAAATGAACATAGATGAAATGTCTTAGATGGTGGCTGTGGTTGATGCACAAGATCGTGAGAGAAAGATTCATGTGTAATTGTAAGGAAGCAGTTGAATTATAAATAACGATCATAATGAAAACCACCAACAACTATATAACTCATTGATGTCCAAATGTTTTATGTATATGATTTCATCTGAGCCTCTAAAGAATCCTGCAAGGTAGGCAATACAGGCTTCATATCATCATTTTGCAGAAAAGCAAAGTGGGATCAGGGAGATTTAAGTGACCTGCCTAAGATCACTGGTACTTACTCAGCTAATAAGAGTCTCAAGTGATAGTTGAACCTAGGTCTTCCTGACTCCAATTCTAGCATATTATCTACTCTATTTCTTTATTATCAATGTGCCAAGTGTGATACAGCATCAAGCTGGGCACAGACCTCGCTTACAATTAGTAATTGGCATGTTCTTATTTCATGCCATTCAGAGTATTTCTGGAGAGGAGACAGTTCAAATTAATATCTTAAATGAAGACAGACACTTAGAAACAGAGGGTTTGTTAATATGTAGTTAAAATTAAAAAGTTTTCCTCGGACTAGAAGATGCTTGAGTCCAGCTTCATTCATTTTTTCTTATGGACTCAGAGTTGAATGAGACATTAAAGGAAACCTAGTTTAGCCTCCTGCCCATGTGGGAATCCCTTGTGTACTGGATTCAAGATGCAAATAGGTGTCAGAATTCATCTGTCAGTGAATTGAATTAAATTTTGTAGCTGCCATAAGCATTTTGATTTGATGTCCCATTGTAAATAACAGTAAATATCAAGCAAATGTGAATGTCTCAGATTGAAAATAAAGTGGCTACCTGTATTGTGGAAGGGCTATGTGAGGAATTCATATATAAAATTTGTTCATATTTCTTCTTCTAGAGACTTAATACCTATTGTTGCTGCTCTGGAATACAATCAATGGTTCACAAAGCTGTCCTCTAAGGATCTAAAATTGGTAAGTGATTAAAAAAAAATCTCAAACCTATACATGTCAGTTTTTCCTTGCTGTGTTTAGATTGTCAAAAAAAAAAAGGTAAAGTTTCTTTACCCCTCAGTACAAGAGACTTGCATCTGTTACCCTTTCTAGAAATGACTTGCCAAGCATTCTGCAAAGCCTGTAATGTGAGATGCTTCAGAAAAGTGCTTTAGCTCAGGTTTTTTAGCTGCTTCAGGCAATTTTAGATTAGACAGGAAGCTACATCCAGTTGGCAGAAACTATGAGGGTTACGTTTGCGCAGCTGGTACAGAAAAAGGAGATTTTAACATTCTGGTCATGGCTTCCTTTTTTGAATAGGCCCTTTTGCTTAGAGTTAGGAAAAAGTTAACTGATGAAGTTGATCTGGTCCAACAGTAAGAATTAACATTAGTTTTTCAGCTGAGGCACGTACGTGTATGTGTGTGTGTGTGTGTGTGTGTGTGTGTGTGTGTGTGTGTGTTTGTAAACACACAGTATTATATATAGCCAGTGTAAATGCTGTGAACTCCTCAAAATAGTTAAAGGGGGCCAAATACTTGAGTTCTTTTCAGCAAGACAAGTGAAATTTGTATTTATGGATATTTGGTAGTTTTTGTTTCTGTTTTTTAAGCTAAACTCAACCATTCATAAAGGAAGATAAAAATTCTTCCAAATTTTTTCCCTTCTGTTTATCTTTTTAGCCTAAGAAACTATAACAGCTATCTCCCCTCCCCCTAACTTTATGGCCCCCATGAGAGTCTCTAGCTCCCAAAAGATGGGGACTTTGGAATCAGGAAAAAGGTATGACATGAAGTGAAAATTGACCACTGATAACTGATAATATTGCTGTCACTGGGGGCTGGTGGTGATGAAAATTTGGGTTTGCCAGGTTTTATGACTTTTACTAGGAAACCTGACTAGGACATCATTCTGGTTTCTAATAAATTGATTCCCCTGCTACCAGCATGACTGGAACAAGCATTGTTGCTTCATCCGTGTTCCTGAATCTTGAGTGGAAGTATGAATTACTTATCAGGACTAGAGGCAGTGATGAATCATAGTAATAGAGTAGAAGTCATGACTAGGAAAAAACCAAAGCTAGATTGGGAACAAGAGTCAGGAATGGATGTGCTTGGGAATCAGCCTCCGGACATAGCAGGATCAGAAATCAGAAGAACCAGGGAACACACAGGTGCTAGAGAACCAGGGGATCCAGAGCATTTACCATCAACAGACAGAAAAGTTTTTGGAAACTGGGGAAACTCTTACCTCAATACAGGAATCATCTCGCCTAGTTTGGGTAAAGAAAGGCGTTTTGCCTAGCATATGGTCAGTCTGGAGCCTGCAGGTGGCAACAGATGCATCTGGTTAGTGATGTCTGGAATGGGAAGAATGGGTTTGGCAGTAATGATCGATTCAATGCTGATCCAAGGGTAGTGTCTCCTTGGTGTATTGCTTTCTGCTTCCTAGGTTTTTCTCTAACAGTTACATTTCAGGAAGGGTTCTGACAGGCCTTTCTAAATTCTAAGCTTTGGAGTTAGACCCGGATCATCAGTCTAACCATGATTATGTCACCATATCAACTTTAGCGTATTATTCCCTTTCCATTAGAACTGAATCACCCACTGAAACAGCCCTTTCCTCTGCTGTGTTCCTAGATAATAGCAAGGCCAAAGCCAGTCAGTCAATAAAGATGTATTAAATGCTTACTTTGTGCTATGCACTGTGCCAAGCTCTGGATTGGCGTCAGAAAACCTGAATTTTCAACTGGCTTCACCATTTGCTAGCATGTGACTTTGTCAGTGCCACTAAATTTCTAATCTTTAAAATGATACCTATCCTCCCTCTCTCTTAGTGTTGTTATGAGGAGAAAAATGAGTTAATGTGTGTGAAAGTGCTTGGTGAAAAATAGAGTACAACACAGGTGAGGGGGAGGTGTTTATAATTGTGATTGTTCATAAAGGACCTTAGATGCCAGCCAATCCAACCCCCTTAGTTTACATATAAAGGAAGTGAGACCCAGGAGTTGAGACTTTCCCAGGTTTCACCCACATAGTAAGTCATGGCCAGAATTGGAACCTGGGCCTTCTGACTTCAAAAACTTGCACTGTTTCTACGGTACCACACTGCTTCTTGTTATAGCTTACATGGAAACAGGATTATTTTTCGTATCAGTAAAATATGAGAATCATTACGTCTTTTTATTATTCAAGTAATACTAGTTCATGGAGTAGCAGCATACTGTTTCAGATTTAAAAAATCAGAAATAGTTTCATAGGATTTAGACATGGAAGAGACCATAGAGATCATCTGGTCTAGCTCCTTAATTTTCGAATCAAGGAAATGAAGTTTAGAAAGGTGTAGTGATTTATACCAAAGGATACAGAAAAAGTGACCCTAGATTTCATGTCTGGCTTCCAGTTTAGAGCCTCTTTCAAGTCTTACTGTAAAGTTGAAAAGGAACTTATTTCATGTTCATGTCTTATCCATAGTTTTTATTAGTGTCCATTAACTAAAAGAGGAAGAATGAATGTTGGAAAAATTGATTTAAGATCAGCATAAAGCACTCAAGAGCGTACTGTTCCCTTGATAATCTTAGCACAGGGATCTTTATTGGTGTAAAAGGAATTGTATTATCCTGGAGAGATCATCTAATTTGAAGGGAAACCAGCTTTACAATTCACACTGTTACAAAATGATAAAATTCATTGCAGGTAGGGCTGTGAAAAAATAGATACCTTTTTACATTACTAGAGAATCTTCAAGGTGGTAGCATCCTTTTGGAGAACAATCTGTTAGTATATTGCAAATGTTGTAAGTAATAAAACCTATTTAAACCATTAATCCCATTATTGGCAATATATCCTAATGATATAGTCAAGAAGGAAAAAAAAAGCAAAATATTTAAAGACATTTATAGCAACAATAATTTTGAAAATATACAGCCACATTAGGAAGTCCTCATTAATGGAAGGTGTATTAAATTTGGAATCAGGTGAACTGGGTTCACATCTTGACTCCAAAACTTATTATTTTTGATCCCAGTGGACTGGTAACTTCACTTATCTGAACTTCATTTTCTTCATATGTAAAATGTTATGAGAAGAAAGATGCTTTATTTAAATGCAAATCAAGCAGTGTGCCTAAATTTCCTCATTTAAAAAAATAGACTTTTCTCAGAATGATCATTGAAGTCCCTTCCAGGTTTAAAGGTCTGTGAAATCCATCACTATCAAAGTCACCAAATATGCCCAGTGTCTCAGAATTTCAACCTTTTTACAGTTACCATTTTACTTCAGTCTTCTTTCAGCCTCTGCTTTCAGATCATATCCATCTATTTCTCCCTCCTGCATGTTTTTTACATTCCACCACTGCTCTCCTCATGTCCTTATCATCTAGGTTCCTAGCTCATCTCCTTCTAGTGTCTTTCTCTTTCAGTCTCTCCTAGACATAATTGCTTCCAGCATGATTTAATTTTAGAAATATTTCAGAATACCTACTATTGGGTCATATGCATATTTCAAATTTGTAGGAGATTCCTTGTTCCTTCTTATATCACTCTTCAGACTCATATTAAATATGTCTGCTATCTTACCAACTTTATCTCTTGCTTCTCTTCCTGCTACCCTTTCTAAAACTAATATACTTTTAGTATCTCTCACATATTTCTTATCATTGCTTCTGAGACTTTGTCCTTTCCCCCATGTTCACTCAGAATGTCCAACTGTCTCAGGCCACATTCATGATTTCTTAAAAAGAATTTGCTCAAAACTCATCCTTATTCAAGAAGTTTTCGTTAAATGATAGCCACCCCATTCTGATCCCGACACTTTTCATATAGTTTTTATGATATTTTCTTAGAATTACTTTTGTGGGATTTTTAATGGTTTTCTAATTAAACTTGAATATACACTGATTAATATATTTGACCTTAAATGTAAGACTTTATAACCTATCGCTTGATCCAATGCATCAGCTTCTAAACTGTCTCTGATTCCTTACCTTCTCCAATCCATTTTTTATCAATTGGTAAAATAATTTTAGTATGTAGGTCTGACTTTTACTCTCATTTAAACATTAGTTGATGTTTCTCTTCTGCTTTTAGGATAAAATACAAATTTCTAAGCTTAGTGTTTTTAAAGACCTTTCCATTCTGTTTCCAACCTACCTTTTAATGTTCTGCTTCATGTGCCTTCTTATAATATGTATTCAAGCCGAGCCCCTTCTATTTTAGGTTCTTAATAAGTATTTGTTGAATTTTAATTGACTTCATGTAAAATGGCTGCCCTTTATAAGCAATCATTCAGGCTATTTCTTTTGTTTCCCCAAACACAATAACTGGAATTTAGTAAATAGTAAGGTAATTGTCGTATTGTACCTTGTATGATTGTCACGTGTATGCACCCAATATTTTTCTTTTTAAAGTTGTGAGTTCCTTGAAGGTATGAACCATATCTGAATCATCTTTTTTATCACTCACAATGTCGTATACATAGTTGTCATTTAGTAAATTTTTGTTGAATAAATATATGGCTGTAATCATCTCCCATATTATGCTGCTCAAACACTAAAGCCTTAAAAAGAAGTTGGCCCAACTTTGACCCAAAGATTCTTTAATCCCTTATATCCTGGAGTTTTGTTTTGCCCATGAAATAAATATATCCTTTTAGGTCCCTGTTTGTTTTAGGTACTTCTCGAGGGTAAATCATGGTGTCCCAGAAGAGTATGTAGTCATATGTGTAGTTTTAGAAGTTAGATTAATTCCTATTTAGTTATTCTGAGTTAATAATTTTTATTATGACAATACCGAAAAACAGTTTCTCTTTTTTTTTCATCTTTTTTTTTATTTTTAGTTTACAACACACAGTTCTACATAATTTTGAGTTCCAGATTTTCTTCCCTCTCTCCCTTCCTCCCTCCCCAAGACGGCATGGAATCCCATATACGTTTCTCTTAATATATATGATAAAGACAAAAACTCATTTAGTAAAAGGGGGTGACAATTTGAGAATCAACATAATCAGCATAATGTAATTTGCAGGCATAAGATTAAATGTAATGAGTTTCCACGACCATATTACCTGTTTCTTTTGTGATTGGATAATTGTGCACTGCAGTATAATCCATACAGCAGCATTATGATTCTTTTGGATGGAATAAAACAGCATATAGGAATGGTCAGGCACTATTCTTCATGAGTGTGTGTTTCTAAGTTATTTTTTCTTTTTTTTAAGCTATTTTTTCGAAAGGATACTTTTATTAATGCTGTTAGACTGAATCTTCTCAAGTTCTAGGCACTGTTCCAGTAATTGTTAGTCCTGTGGTCTATGTGATCAGACAAAGCAATGAACCATAACCATGAAAATGGTGTTCCAAGAAAAGCCACATTCACTATTACATTTAGTAAGGTACACAGAGATTTATTTTTGTTTTCTGCATAGGCCTTAATATTCCATTTAAAAGAATTTATATAGATATTGAGAAAGGAAATATGGTGTAATAGATAAAAGACTGGTCTTAAAGTGGAGAATATCTCAGGTGAAGTTCATGTTTTCCCATACGTTGGTTCTATGACATTTTATCTCTAGGTACTCTAGGCTGGATATGTCAAACTTCTAGCTCACAAAACTCTAGAATGGGGTTGTACCCAGATTAAAATGGAATTGGGAAATGTTTAAAAAATAAGTAAGAATTATATTACAACATAGATAATGTTGATTTGTGGTTTTATAAGTCATTATTCAGCTGGCAGGGATCCATTTCTATTTGAGTTTGACACCACAGCCCTAGATCTAACTGAGAGATACTGACAAATTTTCAATCTTTATCAGTAGAGGGAGATTGCACACCAGGAGTTTTTCCAAACTATTTAAAGTATCAGTCTAGATTTTTGTCCACCTACCCATCCTCACTCTCCCCCCATCATAAAATAGCCATAGACACTAAATTGTTATGCCAACTCTCTTTTTAAAAAATTTTTTATTTTTAATTTATGGAATAAAGTAAGCATTTCCAGAACAGCATAATAAAAAAATATGATTGCATGTGAAACAGCAAATGTACTGTGCATAACTCACTATTCCTTTCAGATATACAACAATCATGTAAATTTCTTTTTTTTTTTCCTTTTCCTCCCCCCTGCCCCCACCTCGAGATGGTTGATTTTGTTATCTTATTTTCCTTCTTTCCTGACTGTATCTTAAACTCATGTAAATACATCAGGCCTCTTAAAAGATCCACGTTCTCTGGACACTGATAGTACATTTCAATTTAAAAAAAAAAAAATATATATATATATATATATATATATATATATATATATATGATATACACACATACATATATATTTTTTTGAATTTTTAACCATTACTGTCATTTCCAAGTGACTACCCTAACTAATAGGAGACTTTTCCTTGTAACAACAAAAAAAAATACAGTTAAACAAATCAAATAAGTATATTGCCATTCCTGATAAAGTAGAACTTTAGATTTCCAGACTCTGTCTGCCTGCACATGCTATCACCTCTTTGTTCCCCGTCCTCTTGGCCTGCATTTCTTACTTTCAGTCCTCTGAAGTCAAGATTGGGCATAGCATTGATTTGAATTCATTGATTGAATTTTCAGTATTGTTTTTCTTTTCATTGTTATAGTCCATGTATAAATTCTTCTCGTGATTCTGTTTCCTTCACTTTGTATCAGTTCATACAAGTCTTCCAAAATTACTCTAGATTCTTATTTGTCATTTCTTATAACACAATAATAATTTGTTATTATGCTATAATTTGTTTTTGTCATTACTTGGTACTCACTATATTTCCAGTTGCTTGCTATCACAAGAAGTGCTATTCCCTATACATACATATGTACAGTATCCCAGCAGGGTTAGTATAATTTTAAGCTATTAAAGGTATTAAAGCTTAAAACTGCACTAAGACTTTTGGGACACCATGTGTGTAAATAG